>NW_028270146.1:95290399-95590399 GCF_037043375.1 Chiloscyllium plagiosum | reverse complement strand
TAGGATGGTATGCTGTCTCCCCAGTGTCAGTGTCGAGGATATTCATGCTAAATAGTGGGGGGGGGGGGTGGAGGGGACAAACTGGAAGTTTAAGAAGGAAATTGAAGGGCAAGTTAGAACAAGAGAAGTCAAGAAAGACAACGGTATCAATGGAGCAGAAAACTCAAACAGGGATCATGCCGTAAGGTTGAGTGAAATATGGATTGATAGGAAGGGTGAGGGGAGTAACAAATTAATAATATTATATATGAATGCACAAAGCATTAGAAATAAGGTGGATGAGCTTGAGGCTCATTTGGAAATTGGCAGATACGATATTGTGGGGATAATTGAGACATGGCTTCAAGTGGACAGGGCCTGGAAAATGAATATTCAAGGCTATACGTGCTATCGTAAGGACAGACTGACGGGCAGAGGGGGTGGGGTGGCCTTGTTGGTAAGGGAGGATATTCAGTCCCTTGCGCAGGGGGACCTAGAATCAGGGGATGTAGAGTCAGTATGGATAGAGCTGAGAAATTCTAAGGGTAGAAATACCCTAATGGGAGTTACCTACGGGCCCCCAAACAGTAGTCTGGATGTAGGGTGTAAGTTGAATCAGGAGCTGAAATTGGCCTGTCACAAAGATGTTACTACAGTTGTTATGGGGGATTTCAACATGCAGGTAGACTGGGAGAATCAGGATGGTATTGAACCTCAAGGAAGAGACTTTGTGGAGTGCCTCCGAGATGGATTCTTAGAGCAGCTGGTGCTGGAGCGACCAGGGAGAAGGCAATTCTGGATCTGATATTGTGCAACGAACCAGAATTGATCAGGGACCTCGAAGTGAAGGAGTCATTGGGAAGTAGTGACCATAATACAATAAGCTTCAATCTGCAATTTGAGAGGGAGAGGGTACAATCGGTAGTGACAATATTTTAGCTGAATAAAGGGAACCATGGAGCTATGAGGGAGGAGCTGGCCAAAGTTCAATGGTGCAATACCTTAGCAGGGATGACAGTGGAGGAACAATGGCGGATATTTCTGTGTATAATGCAGAAGATACAGAATCAGTTCATTCCAAAAAGGAAGAAAGTCCCAGGAGGAGGCATGGGTGGCCATGGCTGACGAGGGAAGTTAAGGAACATATAAAGTCAAAAGAGAAAAAGTATAACATAGCAAAGATAAGTGGGAAAACTGAGGACTGGGAAGCTTTTAAAGAACAACAGAGGATTACTAAGAAGGAAATACGCAGAGAAAAAATGAGGTACGAAGGTAAACTGGCCAATAATATAAAGGAGGATAGTAAAAGCTTTTTTAGGTATGTGAAAGGCAAAAAAATGGTTAAGACTAAAATTGGGCCCTTGAAGACAGAAACAGGGGAATATATTACAGGGAACAAAGAAATGGCAGAAGAATTGAATTGGTACTTCAGATCTGTGTTCACTGGGGAAGACACAAGCAATCTCCCTGAGGTAACAGTGGCTGAAGGACCTGAACTTAAGGGAATTTATATTTGCCAGGAATTGGTGTTGGAGAGACTGTTAGGTCTGAAGGTTGATAAGTCTCCGGGGCCTGATGGTCTACATCCCAGGTACTGAAGGAGGTGGCTCGAGAAATCGTGGATGCGTTGGTGATTATTTTCCAGAGTTCGATAGATTCGGGATCAGTTCCTGTGGATTGGAGGGTGGCTAATGTTGTACCACTTTTTACGAAAGGAGGGAGAGAGAAAGCAGGGAATTATAGACCAGTTAGTCTGACCTCAGTGGTGGGAAAGATGCTGGAGTCTATTATAAAGGATGAAATTACGACACATCTGGATAGTAGTAACAGGATAGGTCAGAGTCAGCATGGATTTCTGAAGGGGAAATCATGCTTGACTAACCTTCTGGAATTTTTTGAGGATGTAACTTGAAGATGGACGAGGGAGATCCAGTAGATGTAATGTACCTGGACTTTCAGAAAGCTTTTGATAAAGTCCCACATAGGAGGTTAGTGAGTAAAATTAGGGCGCATGCTATTGGGGGCAAAGTACTAGATTGGATTGAAAGTTGGTTGGCTGACAGGAAACAAAGAGTAGTGATAAATGGCTCCATTTCGGAATGGCAGGCAGTGACCAGTGGGGTTCCGCAGGGATCAGTGCTGGGACCGCAGCTTTTTACAATATATGTTAATGATATAGAAGATGGTATCAGCAATAACATTAGCAAATTTGCTGATAATACAAAGCTGGGTGGCAGGGTGAAATGTGAGGAGGATGTTAAGAGATTACAGGGTGACCTGGACAGGTTAGGTGAGTGGATGGATGCATGGCAGATGCAGTTTAATGTGGATAAATGTATGGTTATCCACTTTGGTGGCAAGAACAGGAAGGCAGATTACTACCTAAATGGAGTCAATTTAGGTAAAGGGGCAGTACAACGAGATCTAGGTGTTCTTGTACATCAGTCAATGAAAGCAAGCATGCAGGTACAGCAGGTAGTGAAGAAGGCTAATAGCATGCTGGCCTTCATAACAAGAGGAATTGAGTATAGAAGCAAAGAGGTCCTTCTGCAGCTGTACAGGGCCCTGGTGAGACCGCACCTGGAATATTATGTGCAGTTTTGGTCTCCAAATTTGAGGAAAGACATTCTGGCTATTGAGGGAGTGCAGCGTAGCTTCACGAGGTCAATTCCCAGAATGGCGGGACTATCTTACGCTGAAAGATTGGAGCGACTGGGCTTGTATACCCTTGAGTTTAGAAGGCTGAGAGGGGATCTGATTGAGACATATAAGATTATTAAAGGATTGGACACTCTGGAGGCAGGAAGCATGTTTCCACAGATGGGTGAGTCCCGAACCAGAGGACACAGCTTAAAAATAAGGGGGAGGCCATTTAGAACAGAGTTGAGGAGAAACTTCTTCACCCAGAGAGCAGTGGGTGTATGGAATGCTCTGCCCAGAAGGCTGTGGAGGCCAAGTCTCTGGATACTTTCAAGAAAGAGTTGGATAGAGCCCTTAAGGTTGGGGAATCAAGGGTTATGGGGATAAGGCAGGAACAGGATACTGATTGAGGATGATCAGCCATGATCATAATGAATGGTGGTGCTGGCTCGAAGGGCAGAATGGCCTACTCCTGCACCTATTGTCTATTAATGAGGAATGGGGGTGGGGGGGGGTGGGGTGATGAACAGCTACAGGTTATGGTCCACATTGCTACCAATGATCCTGGTAGAAAGAAGGATGAGATCAGTGCAGTGGCTCAGTGGTTAGCACTGCTGCCTCACAGCACTAGGAACCTGGGTTCAATTCCCGCCTCAGGCGACTCTCTGTGTGGAGTTTGCACATTCTCCCCGTGTCTGCGTGGGTTTCCTCCGGGTGCTCCGGTTTCCTCCCACAGTCCAAAGATGTGCAGGTCAGGTGAATTGGCCATGCTAAATTGCCCATAATATTAAGTGCATTAGTCAGGGAATGGGTCTGGGTGGGTTACTCTTTGGAGGGTTGGTGTGGACTTGTTGGGCTGAAGGCCCTGTTTCCAGACTGTAGGGAATCTAATCTGCAATTACATTTAGAAAGTAGGAACCAGGAGGTATATACCTGTGGATTGTTCAATGCCATGCACTTCGTGAGTGCAGGGTTGAGAGGATAATGCATTCAACAGGAGAGGTGGTGCAGTAGGGTTTACTGAAGGTTTCTGAGGCTGAGTCTGGGGGAGCTGGTGCCTGTGTGAAATGAATTGTAATTGAGCAGGGTGTGGGTGACTTCCACAGTGGGAAGATCTGTGGTGTTTTGGGGGACAAACTTGGCAACAAGGACTTATGGAAGGCAAGGAAGTCAATGGCTAGAAAACAGACAACAAATTAGTTGGCCGATAATGAGACTCCTTTCACCAATGTATACACATTACTGAATATGTTAAATGAACAGAGAAGTCAGGTGGACACTTGGGAGTAGAATATGATAGTTACCTCTGAGGCATGAGCTGAAGAATAACAGCAGTTGCAGTTCAACATCGCTGGTTCCAGTGTTTTTAGATAAAGTAAAGAGAGGGATGAGCAAGGAGACAGAGAGAGAGAGAGAGAGAGAGAGCTGCAGTATGTGTAGGAGTAGACAGCAAGAAAGCTCAATACCAGTACTGAGTGTGTCTGGTCTTATCTCAGAATGATTACGAAGTGCAGAAAGTACGTTTGTAACTGTGAGATTTTCATCTTGCTCTGACAGTCCCTACTTACATCAATGTGAAACCCGAGGCTACATTTGAACAGATCAGATGATAAATTACAAGCTCCACAGCTGTCCTGGAACAGAACTAGAAGCAGAGGTCCTCAGTTGTGTGACGTCCTTGGTGATCATCATTTGAAGATAACTAAACAAGGTGGAATGCAGGAAAATGCACATAAAACACCACGTGGCTCAGGCACAGTGATCCTTCAAAGCTTATCCTAAAGAAGGAAGCTCCTTTTGGTGAATAACTGTGTCTTGACAGTTGGGAAAAATGGCGCGAGTCCAATGCTTTGTCTTCGTTGCAGAGTTGTTCATTAAATAGTGGGAGCTCAGTGGTTAGCACTGCTGCCTCACTGCGCCAGGGATCTGGTTTCAGTTCCAGCCTCAGGTGACTGTCTGTGCGGAGTTCTCCCCGTGTCTGCATTAGTTTCTGTTGGATGCTCTGGTTTCCTTCTAGAGTCCAAAGATGTGTCCATTAGGTGGATTGGCCGTGCTAAATTACCAATAGTGTTCAGGGCTGTGCAGGTTAGCAGCATTCGCCATAGGAAATGCAGGGTCACAGGGATAGGGTAGGGGGATGGGTCTGGATGGGTGCTCTTCAGAGGGTTGGAGTGGACTCGTTGGGCCGAGTGGCATGTTTCCACCCTATGGCAATCAGTAGATAGTGATCCTGAGCCTTTCACCTTTATCTGCCATCCTCACTCTTCGCAAGACTCGTTTGGGTTGAAATTGGACTTGAATCTCAGCAAAGACGAAGAGTTGTAGGCTGGTGTACTCATGATGTTTCTGTTGTCACAGCCAAATTACCTTGTCAGCCAGAGTATAAATGGTTTCTTGGGTCTTCTCTGTGCTGCCTGGAGTTGGTCTTTCTTGGTCTCTCGCTTCAGGACGCACACTCCTCGTTGGTTAGAACATAGAGAACATAGAACATAGAACAGTACAGCACAGAACAGGCCCTTCAGCTCACGATGTTGTGCCGACCACTGATCCTCATGTAAGGTAAACCTAATATACGAACCCTCAAATTTCTGTGACCATATGCATGTCCAACAGTCTCTTAAATGTCCCCAATGATCTCGCTTCCACAACTGCTGCTGGCAACGCATTCCATGTTCTCACAACTCTCTGCGTAAAGAACCCGCCTCTGACATCCCCTCTATACTCGCTGCCAAACAGCTTAAAACTATGACCCCTCGTGTTAACAATTTCTGCCCTGGGAAAAAGTCTCTGGCTATCCACTCTATCTATGCTTCTCATTATCTTGTACACCTCAATTAGGTCCCCTCACATCCTTCTTTTTTCCAATGAAAAACGTCCAAGCTCAGTCAACCTCTCTTCATAGGGTAAGCCCTCCAGTCCAGGCAGCATCCTGGTAAACCTCCTCTGAACCCTCTCCAAAGCATCCACATCTTTCCTATAATAGGGCGACCAGAACTGGACGCAGTATTCCAAGTGTGGTCTAACCAAAGTTTTATAGAGCTGCAACAAGATCTCACGGCTCTTAAACTCAATCCCCCTGTTAATGAAAGCCAAAACACCATATGCTTTCTTAACAACCCTGTCCACCTGGGTGGCAATTTTAAGGGATCTATGTACCTGCACACCAAGATCCCTCTGTTCCTCCACACTGCCAAGAATCCTGTCTTTAATCCTGTACTCAACTTTCAAGTTCGACCTTCCAACATGCATCACCTCGCTTTTATCCAGGTTGAACTCCATCTGCCACCTCTCAGCCCGTCTCTGCATCCTGTCAATGTCACGCTGCAGCCTACAACAGTCCTCTATACTGTCAACAACACCTCCAACCTTTGTGTCATCTGCAAACTTGCGAACCCATCCTTCAATCTCCTCATCCAAGTCATTAATAAAAATTACAAAGAGTAGAGGCCCAAGAACAGAGCCCTGTGGAACACCACTCACCATAGACTTCCAGGCAGAATACTTTCCTTCCACTACCATTCGCTGTCTTCTGTTGACCAGCCAATTCTGTATCCAGACAGCTAAATTTCTCTGTTATCCCATTCCTCCTGACCTTCTGAATGAGCCTACCATGGGGAACCTTATCAAATGCCTTGCTGAAGTCCATATACACCACATCCATCGCTCGACCCTCGTCAACTTGTCTAGTAACATCCTCAAAGAACTCGATAAGGTTTGTGAGGCATGACCTGCCCCTCTCAAAGCTGTGTTGACTGCATTAAATCAAGCCATGCTCTTCCAGATGGTCATAAACCCTCAGAATCCTTTCTAACACCTTGCAGATGACAGTTGCGAGACTTACTGGTCTGTAATTGCCGGGGATTTCCCTATTTCCTTTCTTGAAGAGAGGAATTACATTTGCCTCTCTCCAGTCCTCAGGTACGGCTCTGGTCGAGAGCGAGGATGCAAAGATCTTCGCAAGTGGCGAAGCAATTGCATTTCTCGTTTCCCAAAGCAGCCGAGGACAAATCTGGTCTGGGCCTGGTGACTTGTCAATCTTAATGTTTGACAAAATTTTCAGCACATCAGCTTCCTCTATCTCTACCCATTTCAGCATGCACACCTGCTCTTCAAAGGTTTCATTCACTACAAGGTCCTTTTCTTCAGTAAAGACAGAAGCAAAAATCTCATTTAGGGCTTTCCCTACCTCCTCAGACTCTATACACACGTTCCCTGTGCTATCCCTGATCGGCCCTACTCTTTCTTTGATCATTCTCTTATTCCTCACATACATGTAAACTGACTAAGGATTCTCCCTAATCCTTCCTGCCAAGCCTTTTTCGTACCCCCTCCTGGCTCTCCTCAGACCATTTTTGAGCACCTTCCTCGCCTGCCTGCTGAATAAGATCCTTACTTCCTCCACCTTACATAAACTGCCTTCTTCCTTTTGACAAGAAGCTCCTCCGCTCTCGTCATCTAAGGTTCCTTTATCTTACCCCTTCTTGCCTGTCTCAGAGGGACACATTTGTGCATCACTTGCAACAACTGTTCCTTAGATAGTCTCCACATGTCTATAGTGCCCTTTCCATGGAACAATTGCTCCCAGTCCATGCTTCCCAACTCACGTCTGATAGCATCAGAGTTTCCTTTTGCCCAATTAAATAGCCTCCCATTGTGCCTGCTTCTCTCCTTCTCCATGGCTATGTAGAATGTGAGGCAGTTGTGGTCACTATCACCAAAATGCTTTCCCACCGCAAGATCTGACACCTGCAGAGAGTTGGCGAATACCTACACTTGCCTATTTGACCCTGGTGTGTTGATAACATCTGGGAAAGTAGCCCTAGTAAAGCCTGAAATCTGGTTCAAACAGTACATAATTGCCTGTTGGGATAGCCTGTCCAACAGCTACAACAAGGTTTCCAGTTTGTCATCAAACCTGCCCAAAAATAACTCACCAGTAGGCGAAATATGAACCCGACATGATCATGACTATTTTAAGTGGACTTAACTGCTCAGGCAGCCAACCCTTCCTTTCTCCACATGGACATATAAAACAAAGACTCCCAGGCACTGTAACCTTGGGAAGCCAGGGAGCTGGCTGCTGAAACTCTGCCTGCTGAAACACCAGTTCGTGTGGTGACAATGTACATGGTGCTCGACTGGGCAAATAGTCCACAAAAGATCTTATACATTGGGAAGCCTGCAGGTGGTATATCCATGGTATGCTTTCTCTCCCATTGATCCCCTATTGAGCAGGGATTTGATGAAGCTTGTGGATTGATTGTTAAGGGCAGGACAATTGCCTTCTATTTCCTGCCATAGGAAGCCTGCATGTGGTTGGCTTCAGGTGTTTCACGTACTTGCCAAAAAAAAAACACAATGGATGTTATTCAGGAAATGTTTGTGTGTACCCGAGCTCCGCCCTCCCACCTTGGTCACCAGTTGCACGCTCCTTGGGCTCCACCTTCCCAGGCTAGACCTCTTCTCATTACGCGAACGACGCTGATAAGGAATAGGAGCAGGAGTAGGCCATTCGGCCACCTCGAAGCCTGCACAGTCATTCCCTAATCTCGCCGCTGACCTGCCCCAGGCTTTGCTTCCTCTTTCATGCCAGTTTGCTCACAGACCTCAGCCATTTTCAAGCTGACCTTCTCTTTCAACCCTGTCAGTGATCTGGCTTCCACAACTCCCTGGGAGTGGCCACGCTTCCAGACATTCGTTTCCCTTCTTGGGGGAGAAATTGTCGATGGGATTGATCCTGAAGGCTGTTGGGTGATGAGACTGTGAGCAGCCAGGCCTGCTGTAGCGTGTGGGCTGCGAGAGCCGGAGCAGAACGTGGGGAAGCAGTGTGGGGGAGAGCAGCATGGGGGAGGCAGCCCTGGGAGCAGGTGAGTGCCGTAACGGTGTGGGCTGGGGCTTGGAGTGGAGTGGGGACGCGTGTTGGCCTGGGGTCTGGTGTGGGCAGTCAGACCACATGCGGAAGCCCTGTGCTGAGCTGCTACACCGTAACATCTATTTGAAATTTCCTAACTTATTGTAACATCAAACCTTTCATGTTGTCTTATTTTTAACTTATTTTTGAACTCTGTAACGAAATGCAACTCCTTCTATTCCACTGCTGTATCGAAGAATTGTACCTAGGTACTTGTATCTAAGATGTCTCCATAAGAAGGCAGACATTGTTAAAGCTTTTCACTGTCCTCCGACAATGGGATAATTAAAGGATATCAGAGATAGATATGTTCTTGATCGTCATGGGGATCAAAGGTTATGGGGAGAAAGCAGGAGACTGGGATTGAAATATTGTCAGCCATGATTGAACGGTGGAACAGACTCAATGGGCTGAATGGCCTAATTTCTGCTCCCAGCTCTTAGGATATTGCATTGCATTGTATCAGTGATGGCTTAGAGCATTGCTAGCAAGTGCACTAATTCATGGCAGGTCAGCCAAGGCTGTGTCCAACAAGATTGCCCTGCAGGAGAGCGGGGGTGGTGGGGGTGGTGGTGGGGGGGGGGGGGTAGGTGGGGATGGGTGTTGGTGGTGGGTGGGGTCCATTGAGCAACGTGACCAAATTGCGGCGTCGCTAGTCAGTCTGGCCGGTGTCATGTTGCTGGGTACGGGCTCTTGCTGTGCACTTGGGCTGCCACGCCAACCCTGCCCCTTGGAACCCCAAAGCGTTTTGCGGACCGTACGAACCCGGTCGGGATACCTCCCAGATTTCTGAATTGGGTGCGCTTTGCGAGGCCGAGGAGAGTCTGACATTGATCCTTGCACCATCTGAACACACAAAACAGGAGCAGGAGCAGACCATTCGGCCCACCTAGCCTGCTCTGCTATTCAATAGGATCACGGCTGTGACCGGTTTCTGTATGGAATGCTGCATTCCCGAACGACCCGACAACCTTTAATTCCCTGCCTAACAAGGAACTGTGCACATTTGTCTTTAAAAAAAACATTCAATGATCCCACCTCCACGGTCTTCTGAGGCAGAGTGTTCCAAAGTCACAGAGTCAGAAAAAAAATCAAATCTCCTCACCACCATCCACAAAGGGGAAGTCCTCATTTTAACTCAGTCCCCTCTAAAGTTCTGGACCGACCCAGAGCCCTTCATATGGTCAACAGAAGTTAGGGCAAGGCTTCTAGCCCTTTCCAATGTCCAATCATTGGCAGTCAGTAAAGTGGAGACTCGCAGATTCCTCTTTGAAGTTTTGGTGGGGGAGTTAGTAACCAACTTCCCTGACCTACTTTGGAAGAAATGAACGCTGTGGAACAATCGCTGTCTCACCAGGAAGTGGTACATTTGTTGTGCAGTCAATGTAAGTCTCGTTTTGTTTTGCAAACGGCAGATGCACAAGTCAAAGTGAGAGTTTGCAGCCCTCAAAGCCCGCTATAATAAACTCAGGAGGTTTCAGTAACCTTGCACACTCGGCCTCCACCAACATCACACTATGATATGCTCATGGAAAGATGTTAAAGCGTGTGTGTGTATGAGTGTGTGTGTGTATATGAGTGTGTGCTGTGCGTTGTGTATGAGTGTGTGTGTATGTGAGTGTGTGCGTGTATGAGTGTGTGTCTGTGTAGTGTGCGTTGTGTGTGTGTGTTGTGTATGAGTGTGTGAGTGTGTGTGTCTGTCTGTGTGTAGTGCGTGAGTGTGTGTGTTGTGTATGAGTGCGTGTCTGTGTGTGTGAGTGTGAATGTGTGTGTGAGTGTGTGCGTGTGTGTGTGAGTGTGAGTGTGTGAGTGTGTGTGTGTGAGTGGGTGTGTGTGTGTGTGTGAGTGTGGGCGGTGCGTTGTGTATGAGTGTGTGTGTGTGAATGTGTGTGTATGTGAGAGTGTGTGTATGAGTGTGTGTCTGTGTGTGGTGTGTGTTGTGTATGAGTGTGTATGTGTGTGTCTGTCTGTGTGTGTAGTGTGTGTTGTATGTGTGTGTTGTGTATGAGTTTGAGTGTGAGTGTGTGTCTAGGTGTCTGTCTGTGTGTAGTGTGTGAGTGTGTGTTGTGTATGAGTGTGTGTCTGTGTGTGTGAGTGTGTGTGAGTGTCTGTCTGTGTTGTGTATGAGTGTGTGTCTGTGTGTGCGTAAGTGTGTGAGTGTGAGTGTGTGTGTGTGAGTGTAAGTGTGTGTGTATGTGTGTGAGAGGGTGTGTGTGAGTGTGTGTGTGAGAGAGAGTGTGTATGTGTGTGATAGTGTGTGAGTGAGTGTGTGTGTGAGAGTGTGTGAGAGTGAGTGAGTGTGTGAGAGTGAGTGAGTGTGTGAGAGAGAGTGTGTATGTGTGTGATAGTGTGTGAGTGTGTGTAGTGTGTGTGTGTGAGAGTGTGTGAGAGTGAGTGTGTGTGTGAGAGTGTGTGTGAGAGTGCGTGAGTGTGTATGTGTGTGTGAGTGTGTGTGTGTCTGTGTGTGAGTGAGTGTGTGTCTGTGTGTGTGTGAGTGTGTGTGTGTCTGTGTGAGTGTGTGTGTGAGAGAGTGTGTGTGAGAGAGTGTATGTGTGTGTGAGAGAGTGTGTATGTGTGAGTGTGTGTGTGAGTGTCTGTGTGTGTGTGAGTCTGTGTGTGAGTGTGTGTGTGAGAGTGTGTGTGAGAGTGTGCGTGTGTGTTTGTGTGTGAGTGTGTGTGAGAGTGTGAGTGTGCGTGTGTGAGTGTGTGTGAGAGTGTGTGTGTGAGTGTGTGAGTGTGTGAGTGTGTGTGTGTCTGTGTGTGTGTGTCTGTGTGTGAGTGTGTGTGTGAGAGTGTGTGTGTGAGAGTGTGTGAGTGTCTGTGTGTGTGTGTGTGTGTGAGGGTGTGAGTGTGTGAGTGTGTGTGAGAGTGTGTGTGTGTGAGAGTGTGTGTGTGTGTGAGTGTGAGTGTGTGTGTGTGAGAGTGTGTGTGTGTGTGAGTGTGTGTGTGTGTGTGAGAGTGTGTGTGTGAATCTGTGTGTGTGTGTGTGAGTGTGTGTGTGAGTGAATGTGTGAGTGTCTGTGTGTGTGAGTGTGTGTGTGAGGGTGTGTGTGTGAGAGTGTGTGTGTGTGAATGTCTGTGTGTGTGTGAGTGTCTATGTGTGTGTTTGTGATTGTGTGTATGAGTGTCTGTGTGTGAGTGTGTGTGTGTGTATGAATGTCTGTGTGTGTGAGTGCCTGTGTGTGTTGTGAGTGTGTGTATGAGTGTCTGTGTGTGTGTGTGTGTGAGAGTGTGTGTGAGTGTGTGAGAGTGTGTGTGTGTGTGTGAATGTGTGTGTGTGTGAGTCTGTGAGTGTGTGTGTGAGAGTGTGTGTGTGAATGTGTGTGTGAGTGTGTGTGTCTGTGTGTGTGAGTGTGTGTGTGTCTGTGTGTGTGTCTGTGTGTGTGAGTGTGTGTATGTGAGAGTGAGTGTGTGTGTCTGTGTGTGTGTGAGTGTGTGTGTGAGTGTGTGTGTGTGTGTGTATGTGTGTGTGTGTGTGTCTGTGTGTGTGTCTGTGTGTGTGAGTGTGTGTATGTGAGAGTGAGTGTGTGTGTCTGTGTGTGTGTGAGTGTGTGTGTGAGAGTGTGTGTGTGTGAATGTCTGTGTGTGTGTGTGAGTGTCTATGTGTGTGTTTGTGAGTGGGTGTATGAGTATCTGTGTGTGAGTGTGTGTGTGTGTGTGTATGTGTGTGAATGTCTGTGTGTGTGTGAGTGCCTGTGTGTGTGTTTGTGAGTGTGTGTATGAGTGTCTGTGCGTGAGTGTGAGTGTGTGTGTGTGAGTATGTGTGTGTGTGAATGTGTGTGTGTGAGTGTGTGTGTGAGAGAGTGTGAGAGAGTGTGTGAGAGTGTGTGTGTTTGTGTGTGAGAGTGTGTGTGTGTTTGTGTGTGAGTGTTTGTATGTGTGAGTGTGTGCGTGTGTGTGTGAGTGTGTGTGAGTGTGAATGTGTGTATGTGTGTGAGTGTGTGTGTGTGTGAGAGTGTGTGTGTGAGAGAGTTTGTGTGTTTATGTGTGTGTGAGTGTGTGTGTGTGAGTGTGAGTGTGTGTGTGTGAGTGTGTGTGTGTGAGTCTGTGTGTGTGTGTGTGTGAGTGTGTGTGTGTGTGTGTATCTGTGTGTGTGTCTGTGTGTATGTGTGTGTGTGTGAGTCCGTGTGTGTGAGTCCGTGTGTGTGTGTGAGAGTGTGTGAGTCTGTGTGTGTGCGTGAGTGTGTGAGTGTGTGTGTGTGTGAGAGTGTGTGTGTGTGTGAGAGAGTTTGTGTGTTTATGTGTGTGTGAGTGTGTGTGTGTGAGTGTGTGTGTGTGAGTCTGTGTGTGTGTGTGAGTGTGTGTGTGTGTGTGTATCTGTGTGTGTGTCTGTGTGTATGTGTGTGTGTGTGAGTCCGTGTGTGTGTGTGAGAGTGTGTGAGTCTGTGTGTGTGTGTGTGAGAGTGTGTGAGTGCGTGTGTGTGAGTGTATGCAACATGAGTGCTGCTTTCGCACAAATGATCTTCAACTGCAGCAGACCTGGCCTGGGGGTTTCTGCAGATTAGCCCCAAGGAACAGTTATACTCAGAGGATCATAGCACTCTTTCCTCTTCAAAAGATAATTATGGAACATCAATTTGTCCCATCTTATCGAACCTGCTCCTGTGAGGCTGAGCCACTACTGTACCACCATCTTAGCCTTTTACAGGGATGTGAACAGCCTGCCCTCTGCCCCACTTTCCTGCTCAGCAGTAAAGATGCCAGAATGTCCACAAGTGGGAGGTGATGGCCTAATGGTGCTATAACGGCAGCTGCTGATGCAGATGAAGTTGCAACGTGCTGGGTCCAAATCCTGACCTGCCAGCTTGTGTAATTTCAATTCAGTTTTTAAAAAGAAAATCTGGGATTAATGACCGTGACTCCATTGTCCATTTCAATAAAAAGCCATCTAGTTCCCGCATGTGCTTCAGGAAGGACACTGCCATCCTTATCTGGTCTGGCCTACATGTGACTCCAGATCGACTGCAATTGGGGATGGGCAGTGAATGCTGGCCTAGCCACCCCCACTCTCATCCTGGGAATCAATAAAAGCAAGAGTTAGAGAGAGTGATGACTGGTGGTAGTTTAACCTGAGGATCGCTGCAAGTCAGGCATGGGGAGAGGGGAGACAAACAGGAACACCAGCATCACAGGAATTCACACTCAGAATCACTCTGTGTCACAAACCGACCACTGACCCACTGTTTGATGGTGACCTGCTGCCCACTAAATTAACTTGCCGGCATCAACCCTTTAACCTTTCCTTTTCTGGTCTGAGTAACTGTGGCCCTGGTGCAGCACTGCCAATGATCTGCCCGGGTGTCAGCACTCCCTGAGACAGCTGCTTGTCGATACTAGCCTGTCACACTTATCCATCCAATGTGGCCTATCTGCAACCCCTCTGTGACATTCAGCACCCAACGATACCCTCTTTCAGCTGCCCTCCACTTTGCCCTCTTACAAGAGGTCTCTGTAGCTTATCAATTGGCTGAAATACTAATATTTTCTTTTCCGAATGTCACCTTTTTATTGTTCTTCCAATCTCAAGCATCTCTTCATTTCTCGAATGGTCTATGTGTAGAATTTTTGTCCTAACATCCACATTTCAAAGGCCTCTTTCTCCTTCCATCGACTTTTATTTATTGCTCAGATTTCTGATGCACTTGAGTAACCAGATTGAACGTACGTCTTATGAGTTCTTTCTTTGATGTAAACCTGAGCCTTCTTATTGTTAAGAATTCCTTCACCTTCACAGAAATACCAGGCGATCTCCATCCGTCCACTACCTCATGCGTCACATCTGCCCATCTTCTGTTTTCATTTGACCTGAACAGACCTATTGACTAGCTCCAATGTGACGCCATCCCGTCTGATTTTCACTTCTGTTTCTCTGAATGTATTCCTTTGATCGACTGTTGCTTTTGTCTTTTTGACACCACTGTCCCCAGCCTAAATTTGTCTAGCCTTTAGAATCCTGACTTATCAGTGGATACATTGCAATATGTTTGGGTGCAGTATCACACATTCGCAATGTGAGATACAAGGCCTGGTTAGGTAGATAGAATCCTTACAGTGCGGAAATAGGCCATTTGGTTCAACAAGTCCACACCAACTTTCCGGAGAACATTCCCCCCCCCCCCCCCCCCCCCCCCCCCCACCACACCCCATTCCCTGCGATCTCCACGGCTAATTCACCTAACCTACAAATCCCTGGACATTACGGGCAATTGAGCACAGCCCACCCACCTAACCTGCACATAGAACATTGAAAAGTACAGCACAGGACAGGCCCTTTGGCCCACGATGTTGTGTCGAGGTTTAGTGCTAATGTAAAATGTAATAACTTAACCTCCGCACCCCTCAATTCACTGCTGTCCATGTGCATGTCCAGCAGTCACTTAAATGTCCCCAATGACTCTGCTTCCACCCCCACCGCTGGTAACGCATTCGATGCATTCACAACTCTCTGCGTAAAGAACCTACCTCTGACATCTCCTCTATACCTTTCCCCTAATATCTTAAAACTATGACCCCTCGTACCCGTCAATCCTGCCCTGGGGAAAAGTCTCTGGTTATTGATTCTATCTATTCCTCTCATTATTTTGTACACCTCGATCAGCTATACATCTTTGAAGTGTGGGAGGAGACCCTCGCAGACACAGGGAGAATGTGCAAACTCCACACAGACCGTCGCCCGAGGGTGATAATCAAATCCGGGTCCCTGGCATTGGGAGGCGGCAGTGCTAACCACCGAGCCACCATGCCGCCCCACAGTTGAGTGAGATTTTTGCAAGGTGCAGTGTGGGGATGTGGGGAAGCAGGCAGTATCTGAGGTGAGGGATGCAGTTGTTGAGAAAGGGCAATAGTATAGGGGAATAGGTCTGAGTGGGATACTCTTCGGGGGGGGGGGGTGAGGGTGGGGGTCGGTGTGGACTCGTCGGGCCAAATGGCCTGTTTCCACACTGTAGGGATTCTATGGATTCTATGAATTTTAAGATTCACTGACGATCATTCATGTGACATCATTATGAATTTCTTGTGGTCAGGGAGGCGAAGTACATGCAATTGCATATTGTGTCTTTGGTGCCATGTCTTTGTGTAGCCACTGCCTTCTCAGAATCTGCCTAGCGGACCTTTAGCCCACCCCCCCCCCACCAAGAGATCAAAGGACATCTCCTTTCTGAGGGCTCTAGTGTAACATCTGTCAACCCCAACACTTCCTTTTCTGCCATGGTCAGCAATTGTCTATCCTAACATCGCCCAAGGATTATACCCCCTGCAACAAAATGCACCTGGTCTTTAAGGGGTTAAGTTCATGTCTCGGCTTGCAGCGTCTAAATAAGAGATTGTTTGCTCAGGTAGGTCACCGAAATATTTACAGAGAACAGGCAGCAGGAAATGGGAATGTCACTGCTGACTGATCCCACTGAACGGGTGTGGGAGAATTGCATATCGCAGTTCCCCGATAAACCTGATTTAGCCCCCACTGAATCGGGTCACAGACAGCACACCCACCGCCATCTCCTTGGGAACACCTCGTTACCGGGCAACGAGTGTAGTTTATCGCAGTATCACCTCAAGCGGTCTGCAAGTGACTCACAAAACATCAGCAGCAGAAACTTGTACCGTGGGTGTGGGATTATCACCACAACCTTTCTGTCAGGTACAGAGTTGCAGAGTTTGTGAATCTTAAGAGATTAGGCACAGATAAACTTTAGATCACAAACATTGAAAGGTTGGATTTTTATGTGAAACAGAATCATTTCCCTGCAGGAGGCCATCTCATCAGTATATCGCTGCTGATTTTCACTCATCTGATTCTCGGTCGTGCTAAAAGTAGTCATGATCTGTTGCTTGTCACTGTGGGTGGGATGTGCCCCACTGTTTTAGCATAATGGCTATTCCTTGGCCTTCGTCTCAGCATCAAGCCTTTGGATGACAGATACAGCGCAGGGTTCATAGAATCCCCGAGAGTGTGGGAGCATTCGGCCCCTTCAGGCCACACCAGTTTTCCAGAGCGTATTCCACCGAGACCGCCCCGCGTTCCCCATGGCTAACCAACCCAGCCTGCACATCTCTGGCAATTTAGCATGGCCAATCCACCTGACCTGCACATCTTTGAACTGTGGGAGGAAACCGGAGCACCCGGAGGAAACCCACGCAGATATGGGGAAAATGTGCAAACTTCACACAGACAGTCACCTGAAGGTGGAATCGAACCCAGGTCCCTGACACTGTGAGGCAATAGGGCCACCGTACCACCCAATTGACTGCTAGTTAAGTTACCTCTATACATGTTCAACAATACTTCCAAAGGCAGATACAGCATGGGATTAGATGGAGAGTAAAGCTCTCTCTACACTCCCCAGTTGTATTTTCACAGGGCAGGTACAGCTTGGGGTTAAATATAGTGTAAAGCTCCCTCTACATTGTCCCCATCAAACACTCCCAAAACAGGTCCTGCTATGTAATATAAACATGAGTAGAATTTTATATGGGCTTGACTGAGATAGATCATTCTTTTCAATTAACTCGCAGCAATTTTTATGAGGTGACAGAGAAGGTCGATGAGAGGAATGTTGTCAATGTGGGGCACATGAACTTGCAAAAGGCCTTTGATAAGGAGCTGCACAGCATTAGCTGCACAAGATGCACGAGGGAAGTTATAGGTCATGGAAGAAAAGGGACAGTTTGAATGGGCAGACGTAAAATTGCCTGAGGGACAGGAAAGAGAGTGGTGACGAATGGCGTTTTTCTTTGGTCTGGGAGAACGTTTGTACTGAGCTCCCCGATGGCTGGTGTCGAGGATCCAAGCTCACCCTGCGACCTACACCTTGAGGCACAGGGACGCAGTTTCAAAATTTGCAGATGATGTGAAACTTGGAATTGCCGTGAGCTGTGAAGAGGACAGGGTAGGGCTTTGAAAGGACACAGACCGGTGAGAGATGACATTTAAGGCAGAGGAATGTGAAGTGGTTCATCTTGGTAGGAAGAACACGGAGAGACAATATAAAGTAAGGAAGTGCAATACTAAAGGGGCTGCAGGAGGCAGAGGAATCTGGGTGTACGTGTGCACAGAAGGACCCAGGGCAGGGGGGAGAGCAAGTTCATCAGCACTCAGTACCCCAGGCAATTTAAATAGGGACACAAAGGACAAGTATGAGCTCGCTGAATTTGTATAAGACACTAGTTTGTCTTGAGATGGAGTATGTGTGCAATTCTAGACAACCCATTTTCGGAGGGATGAGAAGGCGTTAGAGACAGTGCAGAAAAGCATCATGAGAGTGGTTTCTGGGAATGAGGAACTTCAATGAGGAAGATAGACATGAGAAATTGAGACTGATTTCCTTGGAAAGGAAGGTTGAAAGGAGCTTTGATCGAGGTATTCCGAATCATAATGGTTTTCGACAGTCCAGATAATGGAAACCGGTTACCGTCGGTGGAAATACCGAGAACAAGGGAGTGCAAATCCAAGGCCATTGACAAAAGCAGCAAAGCTGAGGTAAGGAAAAGCATTTTTACAGAGCGAGTGGTTAAAATCTGAAATGGACTATGATGGAGGCAGGTCCAAGCGAGGTGTTCAAGAGGGAATGGGATTCCTTTCCATACCTGAAAAGGAAGAATATGCGAGGTATACTGGGAGAAACAAAAGTGTAGCTGAAGTCAAATACTCCTTTGGTGAGCCAGTCCATGAATCACAGAATCCCTCCAGTGTGAAAGCAGGCCATTCAGCCTATCGGTCCACACTGATCCTCTGAAAAGCATCCCACCCAGACCAATCCTAACCCTGTAATTCCCACTGGTCATCCACCTAGCCTGTACACTATGGGCAATCATTTCCTCATTAGTATAGTGGTTAGTATCCCCTCCTGTTATGTGGGAGACTGGGTTTCAACTCCCTGATGGGGTGATCTTTACTTGAATTTCCATTCTAATGCAGCGTTTTGGGGGCGGCACAGTAGCTCAGTGGTTAGCACTGCTGTCTCACAGCGCCAGGGACCTGGGTTCAATTCCTGCCTTGGGTAACTGTCTGTGTGGAGTTTGCACATTCTCCCTGTGTCTGCGTGGGTTTCCTCCCACAGTCTAAACATGTGCAGGTCAGGTGAATTGGCCATGTTAAATTGCTCATAGTGTTAGGTGCATTAGTCATGGGTGAATGTAGGGGAATGGGCCTGGGTGGGTTGCTCTTTGGAGGGTCGGTGTGGACTGGTTGGGCCAAAGGGCGTGTTTCCACTCTGTAGGTAAGCTAATCTAATCAATCCACTTAACCCAGACATCCTTTGGACTGTGGGAGGAAATCAGAGCACCCAGAGAGAACCTGGGTACACACAGGGAGAACGTGCAAACTCCACACTCAAAGGTCACGCAAGACTGGGATCGAATCCAGTCCCTAGTGAAGTGAGGCAGCAGTGCTAACCACTGAGCCACCATAATATGATCAAGTAGAGTCAGCAAGGCTTCATGAAGGTGAAATTGTGTCTAGCAAATTTATTATAATTCCTTGAGGAAGTAACAAAGGGGAGCGAAAAAGGGGAACCTGTAGATGTAATATATTTGGAATTTTAAAGGCTATGTTTGGTACTATTTAATGTGCCACATGTTAAGTACTTAATAAGAGCCCATGGTATTAGACATTACCCTGGATAGAGGATTGGCTAACTACAGATTTGGATTAGGAGAGTACTTTCAGGATGACAACCTGTAACTGGTGGAGTGCGACAGGGATCAGTGCTGCGGCCACTGCTACTTATAATGTATATCAGTGAGTCAAAGGTGGAAAGTGATAATTTAAATTGCTAAAGAGTGCAGACCGCAAAAGAAGAAAGGGAGTCTTCATTGATAAATCTCAAAAACTTTTGGTAGCCAAGTTGAGCGGGTTACAGGGAAGGGAAGGGGAATGTTGACCATTATTTCAAATGGACTGGAGCGTAAAAATAGGATAGTTTCACTAACTATACGCCAGACAAGGCATCAGTAAAAGCACAGCTGGAACACTGTGAACAGTTATGGTCACCTTATCTATTGAAAGATTTCCTGACACTGGAGGCAATCCAGAGAAGGGCTGATACCAGGGACAGAGGGAGAGACTGTCATAGGTGGAGAGGTTGAGTAGGTTGGGCATAAATACATTAAAATGGAGAAGAATGAGGGATGAACTTCCTTTGCCTTCACTCGAACCCAAGGTATATGACCACCACAAGGACACTCTGTATATAAGATAAACACAGGGACAGTCGGTGTATATGATAAACACAGGGACATTCAGTGTATATGATAACCATAGGGACAGTTGGTGTATATGATAAACACAGGGACAGTTGGTGTATATGATAAACACAGGGACACTCGGTGTATATGATAAACACAGGGACACTCGGTGTATATGATTAACACAGGGATACTCAGTATATATGATAATCACAGGGAGACTTGGTGTATATGATAACCACCGGGACACTCGGTATATATGATAAACACAGGGACATTCGGTATATATGATAAACACAGGGACACTCGGTGTATATGATAACCACAGGGACAGTTGGTGTATATGATAAACACAGGGACACTCGGTATATATGATAAATACAGGAACACTCGGTATATATGATAAACACAGGGACACTCGGTGTATATGATAAACACAGGGATACTTGGCATATATGATAAACACAGGGACACTTGGCATATATGATAAACACAGGGACACTCGGTGTATATGATAAACACAGGGACACTCGGAGTATATGATAAACACAGGACAATGGGTGTATATGATAAACACAGGGACAGTCAGTATATATGATAAACACAGGACACTTGGTGCATATGATTAACCCAGGTATACTCGGTATATATGATAAACGCATGGACACTCGGTGTATATGATAAACACAGGGACATTCGGTTTATATGATAAACACAAGACAATGGCTGTATATGAAAAAAACACAGGGACACTCGGTGTATATGATAAACTTAGGGACACCCGATGTACATGATAAACACATGGACACTTGGTATATATGATAAAAACAGGGACACTCAGCATATATGATAAACACAGGGGCAGTCAGTGTATATGATAAACACAGGGACACTCGGTGTATATGATAAACTTAGGGACACCTGATGTACATGATAAACACATGGACACTTGGTATATATGATAAAAACAGAGACACTCGGCATATATGATAAACACAGGGGCAGTCGGCGTATATGATAAACACAGGGACAGCCGGTGTATATGATAAACACAGGGACACTCGGTGTATATGATAAACACATGGACACTCGGTGTATATGATAAACACAGAGACAGTCGGTGTATATGGTAAACACAAGGACACTCCGTGTATATGATAAACATAAGGGCACTCGGTATATATGATAAACACAGGACAATGGGTGTATATGATAAACACAGGGACACTCGGTATATATGATAAACACAGGGACAGTCGGTGTATATGATAAACACAGGGACACTCAGTGTATATGTTAAACACAGGACAATGGGTGTATATGATAAACACCGGGACACTCAGTGTATATGATAAACATAGATACATTCGGTGTATATGATAAATACAGGGACACTCAGTATATATGATAAACACAGGACAATGGCTGTATATGAAAAAAACACAGGGGCACTCGGCAAATATGAATAACGCAGGGACACTCGGTATATATGATAAACACAGGACAATGGGTATATATGATAAACACAGGAAAATTCGGTGTATATAATAAACACAGGAACACTCGGAGTATATGATAAACACATGGACACTTGGTGTATATGTTAAACACAGGGACAGTCGGTGTATATGATAAACACAGGGACAGTTGATGCATATGGTAAACACAGGGACACTCGGTGTATATGACAACCACACGGGCACTCAATGTATATGATAAACACAGGGACACTCAGTGTATATGTTAAACACAGGGACACTCTGTATATATGATAAACACAAGACAATGGGTGTATAGGATAAACACAGGAACACTCGGTATATATGATAAACACAGGGGCAGTCGGTGTATTTGATAAACACAGGGACACTCGTTGCATATGATAAACTCAGGGCAATGGGTGTATATGATAAACACAGGGACAGTCGGTGTATATGATAAAACACAGGGATACTCAGAGTATATGATAAACACAGGACAATGGGTGTATATGATAAACACAGGGACAGTCGGTATATATGATAAACACCGGGACACTCGGTGTATATGATAAACACAGGGACACTCGGCGTATATGATAAACACAGGGACACTCGGTGTATATGATAAACACAGGGACACTTGGTGTATATGATAAACACAGGGACAGTTGGTGCATATGGTAAACACAGGGACACTCGGTGTATATGACAACCACATGGGCACTCAGTGTATATGATAAACACAGGGACACTCAGTGTATATGTTAAACACAGGGACACTCGGTATATATGATAAACACAGGACAATGGGTGTATATGATAAACGCAGGGACACTCGGTATATATGATAAACACAGGACAATGTGTGTATATGATAAACACCAGGACACTCGGTGTGTATGATAAACACAGGACACTTGGTGTATATAACAAACACAGGTACACTCGGTATATATGATAAATGCATAGACACTCGGTGTATATGATAAACCCAGGGACAGGTCAATGGTTGTATATGAAAAAAAACACTGGGACACTCGGTGTATCTGATAAACATAGGGACACCCGATGTATATGATAAACACATGGACACTCGGTATATATGATAAACACGGGGGCACTCGATATATATGATAAATACAGGGACACTCAGTATATATGATAAACACAGGGACACTCGGTGCAGATGATAAACACAGAGACATTCGGTGTATGTGATAAACACAGGGACACTCGATATGTATGATAAACACAGGGACAGCCGGTGTATATGGTTAACACAGGGACACTCGGTATATATGATAAACACAGGGACAGCCGGTGTATATGGTTAACACAGGGACACTCGGTATATATGATAAACACATGGACACTCGGTGTATATGATAAACACAGGGACACTCGATATATATGATAAACACAGGGACACTCGGTGTATATGGTTAACACAGGGACACTCGGTGCAGATTATAAACACAGGGACACTCGGTATATATGATAAACACAGGGACACTCGGTGCATATGATAAACACAGGGGCACTCAGTATATATGATAAACACAGGGACACTCGGTGTGTATGATAAACACAGGGGCACTCAGTGTATATGTTAAACACAGGGACACTCGGTACATATGATAAACACAGGACAATGGGTGTATATGATAAACACAGGGACACTCGGTGTATATGATAAACACAGGCGAATGGGTGTATATGATATACACTGGGAGGTAGTGTGCATATGATAAACACTGGGTCACGGAATGTAAATAATCAACACTACTATATGCTATGTGTATGGTAAACATTGGTCAACAGTGTGTATATGCTAAACCCAAGGACATGGAGTGTATATGATAAACACTGGGAGACAGGTTATACATGATAAACTCGAGGATATACTGTGTATATTATAAACACTGGGAAAATGGGTGTATGTGATAAACACTGGGACACAGCACGTATATGATAAATGCTGCAATATAGTGTACATATGATAAACACAGGACATGGAGTGTATATGATAAACACTGGGAGACAGGTTATATATTTTGATTACATTACAGTGTGGAAACAGGCCCTTCGGCCCAACAAGTCCACACCAACCCGCCGAAGCGCAACCCACCCATACCCCTACATTTACCCCTTACCTAACACTACGGGCAATTTAGCATGGCCGATTCACCTGACCTGCACATCTTTGGACTGTGGGAGGAAACCGGAACACCCGGAGGAAACCCACGCAGACACGGGGAGAACGTGCAAACTCCACACAGTCAGTCGCCTGAGGCGGGAATTGAATCCGGGTCTCAGGCGCTGTGAGGCAGCAGTGCTAACTACTGTGCCACTGTGCCGCCCACTATATATGATAAACGCTAAGATATAGTGTGTGTACGATAAACACTGGGAGACAGGTTGTGTGTGATTGGGAGATTTTGCGTGTGTGATAAAAACTGGGACATGATGTGTATATGATAAACACTGGGATACAGTGTGTATGTAATAAACACTGGGACAGTAGTATATTTGATAAACACTGGGAAACAGTGTTTATATGATTAACACTGGGACACAGAGTGTATATGATAAACACTGGGAGCCAGTGTGTATATGATTAACACTGGGAGCCAGTGTGTATATGATAAACACTGGGAAACAGTGTGTATATGATTAACACTGGGAGCCAGTGTGGATATGATTAACACTGGGAGCCTGTGTGGATATGATTAACACTGGGAGCCTCTGTGTGTATATGATCAACATTGGCAAACAGTGTGTATATAATTAACACTGGGAGCCAGTGTGTATATGATTAACACTGGGACACAGAGTGTATATGATAAACACTGGGGTGTAGTGTATATATGATTAACACTGGGACACAATGTATTTGATAAACACTGGGGTGTAGCGTGTATATGATTAACACAGGGACACAAAGCATATAAGATAAACACTGGGACACAGTGTGTATATAATAAACACTGGGAGGCAGTGTGTATATGATTAACACTGGGATATAGTGTGTAAATGATTAACACTGGGAGACAGTGTGGATGTGATTAACACTGGGACACAGTGTGTATATGATAAACACTAGGATAAAGTGTAAATATGATTAACATGGGACACTGAGTGTATATGATAAACACTGGGAGGCAGTGTGTATATGATTAACACTGGGACACAGTGTGTATATGATAACCACTGGGAAGCAGTATGTATATGATTAACACTGGGAGACAATGTGTATATGATTAACACTGGGAGACAGTGTGTATATGATTAACACTGGGACACAGTGTGTATATGATAACCACTGGGAAGCAGTGTGTATATGATAAACACTGGGATACAGTGTGTATATGACAAACACTGAGGTGTAGTGTGTATATGATAAACACTGGGAGACAGTGTGTATATGATAAACACTGGGGTGTCGTGTGTGTATATGATAAACAGTGGGAGACAGTGTATATATGATAACACTGGGAGGCAGTGTGTATATGATAAACACTGGGACACAGAGTGTATATGATTAACACTGGGAGGCAGTGTGTATATGATTAATACTGGGATATGGGGAGTATATGATAAACACTGGGCGACAGTGTGTGTATGATTAACACTGGAGTATAGGGAATATATGATAAACACTGGGCGACAGTGTGTATATGATTAACACTGGAGTATAGGGAATATATGATAAACACTGGGAGACAGTGTGTATATGAGTAACACCGGGGTATAGGGAGTATATGATTAACAAGGGGACACAAAGCGTATATGATTAACACTGCGACACAGTGTGTATATGATAAACACAGGCCATGGCAGCGAGTGTGCATTGAGGATAGGTTACGTGAGATAATTTGTTATGTTTTGTGAGCACACGAGAGCTCTTTAACAGGTTTGGGTGATATCTGTTTAGTACAGCAGTTTGCACCCTCATTATGATTTGTGACTGTCATGTGCTGTGATCAGTCTATCCCTAGGCGGGATGTCGGTGCGGCTGCTGAGGTCTCTTACTGCAGCTCTCTAACCACACGGTTCTCACTTTCCGTTCAGCAGCATTTCTCTGTGGTTTCCAGGAAATGACTTCACTCTCCCTCTGTGACCTGCTTCCTATATCTAGAGGAGGCTGAGACTCCTGTCACGTGGTCACATCTTCAACATACATCTTAAATGCCAAGCCTGAAACCAAGGCCCTTGCATTAAAAGGATTATCTCGACAAAGCCTTTCATTTTCAATGCAGCAGAATTTGAGATGTCAGGAGATGGAGTTGCCAATAAAGGGTCAATATTTTTGGTGTGTAGTACATGTGATGCGATTCCTTAAATGAGAGTTGCTGGCTGTACCCAGTATTTATTGCCTGTCCCTACTTGTCCTTGAGAAGGTGGTGGTGAGTGGCCTTCCTGAACCGCAGCACAGCACGTGCTGTAAATACACCTGAAGTGCCGTTAGGGAGAGGATTCCAGGATTTTCACCCAGCGACAATGAGGGAACAGTGATATTTTCCAAGTCTGGATGTTGAGTGGCTTAGAGAGGAACTTGAAGGTGGTGGTGTTCCCTTGTGCCTGTTGCCCTTGTCCTTCGAGATGGAAGTGGGCATGGGTTTGGAAGGTGCTGTCTCAGGAGCTTTGGTGAATTTCTGCAGTGCATCTTGTAGATGACACACACACTACTGCTAATGTGTTTTGGTGATGGAGGGGGTGGATGCTTGTGGATGTGGTGCCAATCAGGCGGGCTGCTTTGTCCTGGATGGTGCCAAGCTTCTTGAGTGTTGTTGGAGCTGCACTCATTCAGGCAAGTGTGGAGTATTCCATCACACTCCTGACTTCCTAGAGGAAAAATAAATAGTAATGTGTCATAAATAGGTATGAATAGAATTTTCAAATCCTGTCTAAGTAAACATTAGCTTTCTGCTGAGTAGTATGTATGACAAGTTTTACAAGGTTTATGGAGGATTTTCCAGATATCTCCTATTACATAAACCATATATTAAGTGCTTCGTGTTTTGGACTGGTGTAGGAGAGGGTGGAGGTAATAGGCCCAAGTCATGAAGATTGATAGATACTTAAGGTGAGGTTATTGGTCCTATAGACCAGATTGAACTGATCTTTCTTCTTTGTGGACAGGAGATATTTGTGCTCAGTCGGCTGGAGAGCAAGTTTATAAAGCAGTGCGATACCAACAGCGTGGGTTCAATTCCCACATCGGCTGAGGTTACCAGGAAGGACGTCCTTCTCAACTTTGCCCTTGCCTGAGGCATGCATCACTAGTCAGCTCTCTCTCTCTCTCTCTCTCTAACGGGAGAGCAGTCAGATAGAGTGCTCGGACTGTGCATACATGAGCAACTTTCCACATTGTCAAGTTGGTGTCAGTGTTGTAGCTGTATTGACTAACTTGCCGAGGGGTGTAGCTAGTTCTAGAGCACAAAGTTGGCCTTTGTCAAATCCAGTGCTTTCAGCCATTTCTTGATACCTTTAATTCTGTGATGCAGACTGTGCCAATCCATCCACTCAGCACCTCTGGCTGCAGAAGGACATGGTTCAGGATGTCCATTGCACTGATCCCTGCCAACAATGAGGATGTGAAGGTTTACAGAGAATCCAGCCTCTGGTCTGCTGTCGAGACCCACAACTGGCGAGGGCAATATTTGGTGTCCATCCCTAATTGCCCTTTAACTGAATGATTTACTGGACCCTTTCAGATGGATGTTAAGATCTAGCCTCATTGCTTGGGAATTGCAGTTGCCTATAGGAACGAGGAGTTCTTTCCAACAAGAGTGTCAGAGAATCATCTGGGTCATTGCAATGTTAGATTTCAATCCAATGGTGGGCGGGATTTGTACCCAAGCCCCCAGAACTTTACCCTGGGTCACTAGGGCAGTGACATTACCACAATGCCACCATCACCCTCTGTCTACAGGGGAAATTGAAATACAAGGAGAAACCAAGAAATGGAGAAGGTGCTGAGGGCAGCAAGCTGCCTCCATACTGAAGGACGTTTGTTCATGTGAGACAGCACTGCCAGTGTGAGTGATATGTACCTCACTGTTAGACAGCTTGCTCTAAACCTGTGTTTGTGTGTGTGTGAGTGTGTGTGTGTCTGTGCATGTCTGTGCATGATGTGTGAGTGTCCAAAGTTGAGTTTGTGTGTATGTCAGTGTGTGTGCAAATGTGTGCACATACATGTGTTTGTGTGTGTGTGCATGTGTGCAAACGTGTGTGTGCATACATGTATGTGTGTACTTGTGTATGTCTATGTGTGTGTCTGTCTGTGTGTGTCTGTGTATCTATCTGTCTGTGTGGTATCTGGTGTGTGTCTCTGTCTGTGTGTGTGTGTCTGTGTCTCTGCATGTGTTTGTGTCTGTATGTGCATGTATGTCTGTGTGTGTGTATGTGCATCTGTGTGCGTGTGTGTGAGTGTATGTGTTTGTCTGTGTGTGTTTGTATGTGTGTGTGTTTCTGTATGAGTGTGTGTATGTGTGTGTGTGAGTGTATGTGTGTGTCTGTATGTGTGTGTGTGTCTGTCGGTTTGTGCATGTGTGTCTGTATGTGTGCGTGTGTGTCTGACAGTCTGTGCGTGTGTGTCTCTGTGTGTCTGTATGTGTACGTGTGTGTCTGTGTGTGTCTGTATGTGTGCATCTGTGAGTGTATATGTGTGTGTGCCTGCATGTGTATGTGTGTGTCTGTATGTGTGTGTGTCTGAGAGTCTGTGCATGTGTGTCTATCTATCTGCCTGTGTGTGCTTGCTCTCTCTGGGCCCTGACAGGATGTTTACGGGGCCTGCCCACTGTTACAGTATGGCTGCGGGTGGCGGTGAGGAGCTGCAGAGTGGAAATGATTTCTGTCACGGTTTCAGTCCTGTTTTCTTGCTGCTCGGCGTGCCCACGTGATCAGGGTGACATGAGCTGCGGGTTTCTAACAGTCGTTTCAGAGCTGTGGCTGCCGCACCAGCACAGACACACTGGTGGGCGGCCAGCTCCAGTAGGAAAGTAGGTCAACTGCTGTGGCGAACAAGAGCTGGTTCCATTTCAGTGTCCACCCCACGCACCCTGAACTTTAATCAAACCCACCACAGATTCCACAATGCTGGCAAACTGAGAAAGAGGGCTCAAAGTCTCACTCAGTTCACATTTCATCCTGACTGGTTTATTAGAATAGATTCAAAAGGATTCCAGCGCACAACTCTCCCTCTCCCCTTCTCATTCCACTAAGCTCTGCACAGCCTCTTTTTCATCCAGACGTCTTTTTTGTTGGAAACTTTAACCTTTTCCCACTTGGCTTTGGATTTCCAACACTTCAGGGTTGGCCTGCATTTCCTTGGGACAGACAGTTAATCTCCGGCAGAAAAATAATCATTGGAACTTTGAATGGTTATCCTAAGCTGCATTGCAGATCTTCAGTTCTTAAATAGAAAGAAACATCAAAGATGGGGGATCGAGGTTGTTAAACTGACAGAAATTAATGCCATGGGATAACGGAGAGTCTCTTTCCAATTGGCTGTGGGAAGATGGCGAGTGGAGGGATGGGACTTGTGAGTCAGAGGTCATGTGACCTCCAGGAAAATGGTCCCCTCAGAGTTGTCAACCACACCTCAAGTGATTTTTTTTTTTGACTTGCCCACCCAAATTTCACACCACAACGTAATGGAAACTGGGGTGGGTGAGTGGACTGGGCCTCTTATGGTGACATTACTGTAATGCGTAGCTAGTTATTACACCCAAATATCAAATCATCAATTTCCCCCACCCCAACACGCGTTCAGAATTCACAGCCACCTTAACGTAAAAGTTGTCGTGGAGTTGTTCTCTCATGAGAGAGAGAGAGAGAGAGAGATAACACTCTCGCCAGTCCAGTCCCATCAGGATTTTGTGCATTTCTATGAGATCCCCCTCATTCTTCGAAATTCCAGCAAGTACAAGCCCATCTGATCCAGTCTTTCTGCATATGTCAGTCCTGCCATCTCAGGAATCAGGCAGGTAGAAGTGAGTACTGTAGATGCTGGAGATGAAGGGTTTTTGCCCGAAGCGTTGATCTTCCTGCTGCTTGGATGCTGCCTGACCTGCTGTTTTTTTCCTCAGGCTAGGAGACCAAACCTGCTCACAATATCTGTGACTTAGATTAGATTAGATTACCTACAGTTTGGAAACAGGCCCTTCGGCCCAAACAGTCCACATCGACCCTCCGAAGAACAACCCACCCAGACCCACTTCCCTCTGACTAATGCCCCTAACACTATGGGCAATTTAGCGTGGCCAATTCACCCTGACCTGCACATCGTTGGACTGTGGGAGGAAACCGGAGCGCCCGGAGGAAACCCACGCAGACACGGGGAGAATGTGCAAACTCCACACAGAGAGTCGCCCGAGGCTAGAATCGAACCTGGGACCCTGGTGCTGTGAGGCAGCAGTGCTAACCACTGAGCCTTTTTAATAAGTAAGCTTCAGGAAAAGCTCATCCGACTTTGTGAATTGAGCAGGCTAGAGGGGCTCTGTGGCCTCGGTTTGTCTTCCTACACTCCCCAGGAACAAAGAGTTAATCTGGAAACTGTAACAGGGTTTTCGAAGCAGGCCTTAATCCAGAAGAATTTGGAAATTGGCAATCATCTATAGAATGTAGGGCCAGGACGACTCCACAGTAAGACAGAGCAGGACAAACATTC
The DNA here is from genome assembly GCF_037043375.1 of Chiloscyllium plagiosum. NCBI lineage: Eukaryota > Metazoa > Chordata > Chondrichthyes > Orectolobiformes > Hemiscylliidae > Chiloscyllium > Chiloscyllium plagiosum. The sequence continues at coordinate 95,560,527 of NW_028270146.1, read as the reverse complement.
ATAGGGTAGAACCAAAATCATCCGATGTTGGTCTTGCTTGAGATACCTACCTCCCCAGGAAGTGAGTGGGAAATATTATTATCTGATGATGGCTGTTAAAAAAGGAACATGGAGTCTGTTGCTTTGTAAATATTGCCACAAAGTGAATTCTACGCCAGATTTTATATGTGTTTTTAAATGACTGGTCCATGTTTTTCTCTTGCGCATTCACTTTTCAAACCTCTGATCACCTCACCCTGTTTTAGGAGGGGATTGAGAGATTCAGTAGAACCAGTCCAGGAGACATTGGGATTGTTATCCTTCCAGCACTGAAGGCTGAGGGGAGATTTTCATAGAATAGACGAACCAATTTTCATAGAATCCCTACAGTGTGAAAACAGGCCATATGGCCCAACAAGTCCACACTGACCCTCCAAAGAGCAACCCACCTAGATCCATTCCCCTACCCCATATTTACCCCAGACATATCCCTGAACACTATTGGGCAATTTAGGTTAGATTAGATTAGATTACTTACAGTGTGGAAACAGGCCCTTCGGCCCAACAAGTCCACACCGACCCGCCGAAGCGTAACCCACCCAGACCCATTCCCTTACATTTACCCCTTCACCTAACACTACGGGCAATGTAACATGGCCAATTCACCTAACCTGCCCATCTCTGGACTGTGGGAGGAAACCGGAGCACCCGGAGGAAACCCACGCAGACACGGGGAGAATGTGCAAACTCCACACAGACAGTTGCCTGAGGCTGGAATTGAACCCGGGTCCCTGGTGCTGTGAGGCAGCAGTGCTAACCACTGAGCCATTGTCCTAAATGATGAGATTTTTATGCAATACAGCAGTAGATAAAGTTTCCATTGGCCGGAGGATCAGTAATTGGAAGACGCAACTTTAATAAGATTGACAATAGAACCAGACAGAAGACAGTAGGTTTCTTCTGAGTGAAGCAACTTGGTCTGATCTTGGAATGCATTGGCTGAAAGCGTAAAGGGAGCAGCTCCAATGAGAACTTACCAAGGGGAATTAGAGAAATCCTTGAGAAAGCAGCAATCTGAAGGACTGTGGGGAAGGTAAGGGGAATGGAATGAATTGGAGATCTCTTGCAAAGAATGACACTGTAGACCGAATGGCCTGATCCTTCACTCTGAATTCATTCAAACAGTCGCTATTAGGTAATTGACACATGGGAAAGTTCAGTGGGGAGTGGCGACCTGGGGAAATGTTATTGTTTCAGAGCAACACCAGGGCCAACGGGGGTGTGGGGTGAGGTGGGGGAGGTGTGGGGGGTGGCGGGGGGGGGGGGGGGGGGGACACGCAGAGTTGAGCAAGCATGCTCTGCGGGCCAGATATTTTACATCAACCCAGGGATGATGCTTGAATCACTGCTTTTGAATGTCTGCTGAACGCTTTTCACTCGAACATCCAGGTCCAATATGGCTCTGAGTCCTGTCGCAGGCCTAAACCAATCAAGTTACGGGGACCAGGTGGGATACCCTTTGTGGACACGATGGGCTGAACGGTCTGCTTCCACACAGTCGGGATTCTATGATTGATGAAGTACAGAGAGGAGCAACGACACACAGACTGACTTCCTCAAACCCTGAACAATCCACAGCCCTGCTCCATGTGGGTTCATTGGAGAGTTGGGAGAAGCAGAAAGTTGAGGCTTTTCTCCAGACTCTCATCTTTCTTTTCGTGGGGTGCCCTGCTAAATCCTGGTGTGTTTCTGGAGCCTCCTTTTGTTGACTGAGTGTGTAAAGGCTGGAATATCCCAGGAATAGGTGAAAGTGGGGACTGCAGATGCTGGAGATCAGAGTCAAGATCAGAGTGGTGCTGGAAAAGCACAGCAGGTCAGGCAGCATCCGAGGAGCAGGAGAAATCGGCGTTTCGGGCAAAAGATGAAGGGCTTTTGCCCGGAGCGTCCATTTTCCTGCTTCTCAGATGCTGCCTGACCTGCTGTGCTGTTCCAGCACCACTCTAACCATATCCCTGGAATAGGCACAGTGACACGGTGACAGCTGGAAGTCCCAGGCTGGCTTGGGTGTTCCTCAGACAGGACACGGGTGGGATGTCTCAGCTGGTCTGGACATCCTGGTGGTGCTGGGGGAGAGAGCTGTGGCTAGTCAGCTCCCTGACTGTGACCCAGTGGACCCTCATCGCAGTGACTGGCTATTGGATGAGGCCTGGTTTTTAGTGATGCCCGGGAGCAGGTTAGGGCAGCGTCGACGGGGCGTCGGGCAGCCCGGGGTGCTGAACTTTGGAGAGGATTTGAAACTGTAGACGTATAAAGATCCCATCCCACGAACTCAAAAGCAAGATACGGAGGTTCCTTCTGGTGCTCTGGTCAACACGACCCTCCTCAAATAACGTCATAAACAGTCAGCGTCCTGCAGGAAGATTTACAAGGATGTTGCCAGAGCTGGAGGGTTTGAGCTACAGAGAGAAGCTGAAGAGGCTGGGGTTGTTTTCCCTGAAACATCAGAGGCTGTGGGGTGACCCTCTGGAGGTTTATAAAACCAATGGGGGTGGGGGGGATGCATGGATGGGGTAATTAGACAAAGTCCTTTCCCTGCGTTGGGGCAGTCCAGAACTAGAGGGTGTAGGTTTAAGGTGAGACGGGAAAAATTTAAACCGGACCTAAGGGGCAGAGGGAGGTGCGTGTATGGAATGGGCTGCCAGAGGAAGTGGTGGAGGCTGGTACAATTACAGCATTTAAAAGGCACCTGGATGGGTATATGAATAGGAAGGGTTTAGAGGGACATGGGCAAGTGCTGGCAAATGGAACAAGATTAGGTTAGGATATCTGGTCGGCATGGATGAGTTCAACTGAAGGGTCTGTTTACATGGTGTACATCTCTATCTCTCCATAGAACATAGAACATTACAGCGCAGTACAGGCCCTTCGGCCCTCAATGTTGCGCCAACCTGTGAAACCAATCTGAAGCCCATCTAACCTACACCATTCCATTTTCTTTCATACATCTATGCAATGACCATTTAAGTGCCCTTAAAATTATCACCCTTCAATTGAAAGCTATGTCCTCTCATGCTAGCCATCACCATCTGAGGATAAAGGCTCTCCCTGTCCACCCTATCTAACCCTCTGATTATCTTATATGTCTCAATTAAATTACCTCTCAATCATCTTTTCTCTAACGAAAACAGCCTCAAGTCCCTCAGCCTTTCCTCATAAGACCTTCCCTCCATACCAGGCAACATCCTGGAATTCTCCTCTGAACCCTTTCCAAAGCTTCCACATCCTCCCTATAATGCGGTGACCAGAATTGTACACAATAAAATGGCCGCACTAGAGTTTTGTACAGCTGCAACATGACCTCATGGTTCCGAAACTCAATCCCTTTACCAATAAAAGCGAACATACCATATGCCTTCTTAACAACCCTGTCAACCTGGATGGCAACTTTCAAGGATCTATGTACATGGACACCGAGATCTCTCTGCTCATCTACACACTACCAAGAATCTTACCATTAGCCCAGTACTCTGCATTCCTGTTACTCCTTCCAAAGTGAATCACCTCACACCTTTCTGCATTAAACTCCATTTGCCACCTCTCAGCCCAGCTCTGCAGCTTATCTATGTCCCTCCGTAACCTACAGCATCCTTCAGCACTATCCACAACTCTACCGACCTTAGTGTCATCCGCAAATTTACTAACCCGTCCTTTTATGGCCTCATCCAGGTCATTTATAAAAATGACAAACAGCAGTGGACCCAAAATGGATCCTTGTGGTACCATACTAGGAACTGAACTCCAGATGAATATTTCCCATCAACCACCAGCCTCTGTCTTCTTCCAGCTAGCCAATTTCTGATCCAAACTGCTAAATCACCCACAATCACATGCCTCCATATTTTGTGCAATAGCCTACCATGGGGAACCTGATCAACACCTTACTGAAATCCATGTACACCTCATCCACCATCTCAAAGAACTCAATAAGGCCTGTGAGGCATGACCTACCCTTCACAAAACCTTCATATGACTTCTCTATCTGAGGGACCCTGACGGGAGGGTAAGTAGGATTCCTCAGCAGTCACAGGAAAACTGACGCAAACTATTAAGGTGACTAGGTCATCTTCACTTAAACAATCAGAAAGTTGCAGTGACCACATACCCACAGCTCTGGTTTGGAACTTTTTCTGTCTGACTGCTGTGAGGCATCATTACGTAAGTGGTTTGGGACAGGAGCCTTATTTAACCTGAGACTTGGGGTTAGAGTTAGGTGAACAACCAACCAAGGGAAAGAAAAGCGATGATCACCGAGCCCACTACAAACTCCTGCAAAAACATTGTATTAACTAAGACAGCGTTGGTTGTAGAACAAGTATTTACCAAGGAATATTCCTTTGAATAGCTTTTGGAATACTGCCTTAAATTCTGGTCTCCCTGCTATAGGAAAGATGCTGTGAAACTTGAATGGGTTCAGAAAAGATCTACAAGGATGTTGCACTGGACTAGAGGGTTTGAGAAGCTGAACAAGCTGGGGCTGCTTTCCCTGGAGCGTCAGAGGCTGAGGGATGACCTTATAGAGGTTTATAAAATCATGGGGGACATGGATAGGATAAGTAGACAAGGTGTTTTCCCTGGGGTGGGGGAGCCCAGGACTAGAGAGTATAGGTTTAAGGTGAGATGGGAAAGATATAAAAAGGACTTAAGGGGCAAATTTTCATACAGAGGGTGGTATGTGTATGGAATGAGCTGCCAGAGGATGTGGTGGAGGCTGGTACAATTGCAACATTTAAAAGGCATCTGGATGGGTGTATGAATAGGAAGGGTTTAGAAGGACATGGGCCAAGTGCTGGCAAATGCAATTAGACTAATTTAGGACAGCTGGTCATGAAAGCCTGCTTCCATGCTGTATAACTCCACCATAGAGTTTCCACAACATCCTTGAATGGTACATGCTGCCATTGGTTTATTGAAAGATGATACCACCACCACCACCACCATCAGTACATGCACTGGGACTTCCTCCGAAAGCTGGGATGTCAAGATGCAGCCTTCTGAGCCAGAAGAGAGAGCACGGCCCATTGAGCCGCAGCTGACACCGTCCTATTTAGTCTTGTGAACCGAAAGGAACTGGAGGGAGACTGATATTATTACCCCGTCCTGCACAGTTTTAGCCAGGCTGTGATTCAGGACTATGCACAGGGATTTGACTCCGTGATGAGGGAGGGAACTGGGTGAGTGGCCACATTTCCAAGGGTGACTGGAATTCTGCAGTCCTCCTGCCCACTTCCCATGATTCCTCAGCGCAGTAGAGTCAGAAGATGGTGGCACAGTGTTGATATCAGTGGACTGGTAATCCAGAGGCCTGGGACAAAACTCTGCCAACATGGGTCCAAGTCCCACTTGCAATATAAAGCTGGTTCCAGTGATTATAGCCATGCTAACTTTACAATTGTTGTAAAAACCCATCTGGGTCACTGATGCTGTTTAGGGAACAAAATCCATCATCCTCACCTGTGTGGCCTACACGTGATTCCATTCCCACAGCAATGCAGTTGCTTCTTAATTGTCCTCTGCAATGACCTTGCATGCCACTCAGTTCAAGGGCAATTAAGGATGGGTTACAAATGCCAGCCTTAACCAGCGATGCCCATCAATCATGAACAAATAAAGGGAAGTCGTGATTGAGGTAGTCTCCTAGCAGCAGGGAAAGAAGGGGTGCCCAGTACTCCAGGATCATATCGAGACCCCAGCCCAGCCCAGTCACAGCAAACTTAGACTGCAATGTTTCCAGGAGCAGGCTAGAATCAATCATGCGCATAACGTAACAGTGACATCGTGAGGAAGAGGTTTCCCATGATGAGTCTGCCGGTGTCGGTTACGGTCAGTGAGGCAGCTCATTGGTGTTCCATTAGGCCTTAAGGCTGCACTGTAACCACGCTCACTTTCGGTTTCCGACACAGCGAGTGGAACTAGTTGTGCACTTACTGCGTAGGAATTGCCCTCCCACACAGACTGACAAAGCAGGCTGACACACACACACACACACACATATACACACACACACACAAACAACAGAATACACCACATAAATCGATAACCACAATGACGTATAAATGTGTATACAGAACATACACCCAGGGACGTACACATTAACAAATATAAATATACACATGCACATGTAAAATGAGAAACACGCGCACACAAAATTCACAAGTTTTCCAAATTAGAACAAACAGATAAACCTGACTTATTTTGATCTTCCCACTAATGAGTGGATTCCAAAGTCTGTGATAATGGACACAAGACCAACACAATGTATAACAGAGACCTGGCCTAACAAAGGGCAGGACTGGGTGTTAAATATTCCAAAATGCATTTGCAGGAACGATAGGAAAGAGAGAAAAAAGGAGAGGAGTGCTAGCATTGGCTAAAGAAAGCACTGCAGTACTGCAGACTATATTCCAGAGGGTACAGGGACAGAACCGATTAGATTAGGGCGAAGGAACAAAGCAATACAACTATACAGCTCAGTGTCGCCTCTAGATCAGCAGTTAATGGACAAATCTCACTAGTACCCTTACATACAGATAAGGAAGGACACCACTTCGACTGGGACAACACATCCATCTTAGGACAAGCCAAACAGAGAATTCCTAGAAGCATGGCATTCCAACTGGAACTCTATCAACAAACACATTGAGTTAGACGCCATCAACCACCCCCTGAGAAGAAGAACAGGAAATGACATCACCAACCCAAAGAAATCCAAACATATAAGTAGAATCATGTACAATGCTTCGCCTGAGGCCCATTGAAGATGCAACCTAGTATGGTGACGAAACGTCTGGAAATGGACCTCCCAGCTCAGCGAGCAAAGCTACATCCAGAACCTCAACCTGAGCTACAAATCTTCTCAAAACTCTCTGGGACAAATCTGCAAGGAGGTTACAGAGAATAACAGTCGTTTTAATGCAAGACTTAATCTGAATTTAGGCGGGGAAGAGTCTACAGGGCTGAAAATGTGTTGCTGGAAAAGCGCAGCAGGTCAGGCAGCATCCAGGGAACAGGAGAATCGACGTTTCTTCAGGGCTTATGCCCGAAACGTCGATTCTCCTGTTCCCTGGATGCTGCCTGACCTGCTGCGCTTTTCCAGCAACACATTTTCAGCTCTGATCTCCAGCATCTGCAGACCTCACTTTCTCCTCAAAGAGTCTACAGGGGCATGTAGACCACTAAATGAAGGACCAAACTTTAGCAGATGGAGTATAATGTGGGCAAATGTGAGGTTATGCACTTTGGCAGGAAGAATAGAGCAGCTGAATGTTACTTAAATGGAGAAAGACTGCAGAGCGATATGGAACAGAGGGATTTGAGAGTCCTTCTGTACGGATCATGAAGAGCTGGCATCCAAGTTCACTGGGAAAAGAGGATAGCAAAAGGAATCTCGGCCTTTATTTCAAAAAGGAATGGCATATAAAAACAGGGAGGTTCTGCAAAAACTCTACAAGGCAGCAGTCAGACCACAGCTGGAATACTGTGACCAGTTTTAGGCCCCTTATCTAAGAGAGGGTATACTGGCTTTGGGAGCAGTTCAATTAGTGTTCTCTCGGCTGACAGCGGGAGTGGAGGGACTGTCTTATGAGGAGAGATTGAGTAGGTTGGACCTGTAATCATTGGAATATAGAAGAATGAGAGATGACCTAATTGAAACAGACACGATTCCCGGGAGACGTGACAGTGGAGATGCAGAAACATTGTTTCTCCTTGTGGGAGAGTCTGGGACCAGACGGCAGAATCTCAGAATGAGGGGTTGCATATTTAAGACAGAGGTGGAAGAGGGATTTCTTCAATCAGACGGTAGCGAATCTGTGGAATTCTTTCCCACAGAAGTTTATTGAGGCTGAGTCTTAATGTACATTCAAGGCCGAGAGAGATAGATTTTTAACCAATAAAGGAATCAAAAGTGATGAGGAAGAGGCAGGAAAGTGGAGGTGAGGCGTATGTGATCAGCCATGATCTCATTGAATGGTGCAGTAGACGTGATGGGCTGAATGGCCTCCATTTTTTGGTAAGAGATTGTAGAGCTCATGTCTTGCCTTCCTTAGATCAGACTCAACTCCTTGATGATTCCATGGAGGTACTTTAGGGTCTCTCCTTAGGGTCTTGACTCTCTATCCTTCATATGTTACACCATCATGGCCTGCAGATTCATCTCTGTGCGCTCTTGTGACTACAGGAGTATGTTTGAGGCTTCCAGGCCATACTTTCATCACTGTCTCTTATTGCACTGGGAGTATTGAATAACTCTTTCCTAACAGCCAGCACGGTGTTAATTGTATCAATCAAGCTGAGGCACCTACTGCTAAAGGAGTGAAGGAGAGTGAGGAGATAGGTACCTGTTGTGCCTCACTCTGTGAATAAATGTATTACAAGTAAAGGTGACTGCCGATTTATTCCTTTAACCAATGGTCTATCAGGGATATAATTCACAGAGCTGATGGGCCAAATGGCCTCTTTCTGCGCTTTAAGAATCTACAACTGGTGTGTAAGTTACTCTGAGTGTTAATGAGCTGAAAATCATGGTATTGAGTGTCTGCCAATGTGATTGGTTGATGGGACCCATGGTTTGGTGGTCTAAAACATTGACTTGGGTTTTTTTTAGAGATGCACAAACACTGGCAATTGTTTCAGTCTGATCCCGTACCATCGCCCTGCCATTCCAATGCTGCTGATGTATTGGGGTTGAATGAGGAATTTCATTCCCATGGTCTCTCTCCAGTGACAAGGACAGGCCAAATCTTTGCATGGCGCCCAGTTTATACCTGCATTCCTCTCACCCCAGGAGGATTGGGGCCATATTTTTGGGGTGACTCCTTCTGTAGCTAAATAGCTGGATGTCAGACGAGCCTGACTACACAGGGACATCATTGCGGGGGTTTGTGGGAACAGGGTTTGACTTTCAGGTAGAGCTCTGGTACTTAACAAATCTAGATTGTTATTGCAACAAGAGACAATCATATCATCTCAAACATTTTGTAGTCATAGAGATGGAACACAGAATCAGACCTTCCGGTCTAACTCATCCATGCCGACCAGATATTGTAAATTAGTCTAGTTCCATTTACCAGTATTTAGCCCAAACCCTTCCTATTCATGTACATCCAGATGCCTTTTAAATGTTGTAATTGTACCAGCCTCCACCACTTCCTCTGGCAGCTCATTCCATACACACACCACCCTCTGTGTGAAAAAGCTGCCCCTTAGGTCCCTTTAAAATCTTTCCCCTCTCACCCTAAACCTATGCCCTCTAGTTTTGGACTCCCTTATCCTGGGAAAAAAATAGCTATTCACCCCATCCATGTCCCTTATGATTTATAAACCTCTATAAGCCCACCCCTCAGCCTCTGACACTCCAGGGAAAACAGCCCCAGCCTATTCAGCCTCTCCAACCCTCCAACCTTGGCAACATCCTTGTTAATCTTTTCTGAACCCATTCAGGTTTCTCAACAAGGAGGCCAGAACTGAATGCAATATTCTGTTCCAACTCACTGGCAGTTGCTCAATAATCTTGGACATGTATGGATCAGCATGTCAATTCTATCTGAAGTATAGCCCCACTGAATGTCAATCCCTCTTTATAATCTCTATAAATCCCAGCCTGCACCATCAAAATCATCAATTGTTCTGTATGTTTGTAGCTCTGCCTCAGTTTTACACTGGAAAGGTTCAGGAAAGATTTACAAGGAAGTTGCCAGGGTTGGAGGATTTGAGCTATAGGGAGAGGCTGAACAGGCTGGGGCTGTTTTCCCTGGAGCGTCGGAGACTGAGGGGTGACCTTATAGAGGTTTATAAAATCATGAGGGGTATGGATAGGATAAATAGACAAAGTCTTTTCCCTGGGGTCAGGGAGTCCAGAACTAGAGGCCATAGGTTTAGGGTGAGAGGGGAAAGATATAAAAGAGACCTAAGGGGCAACTTTTTCACACAGAGGGTGGTACATGTATGGAATGAGCTGCCAGAGGAAGTGGTGGAGGCTGGTACAATTGCAACGTTTAAGAGGCATTTGGATGGGTATATGAATAGGAAGGGTTTGGAGGGATATGGGCTAGGAGCAGGCAGGTGGGACTAGTTTAGCTTGGGATTTTGTTCAGCATGGTTGGACCGAAGGGTCTGTTTCCATGTTGAATGTCTCTCTGAATCTTTGACTCTAAAATTCAGTGTCTTATTTCAGCCCACTCAATACCTCGAAAGTCAAACTATGTAGAAGGAGGAATGTCAATCCTGCCAACAATAGAGTGAAGGACAAACTGCTTGATAATCCTTATTGTCAAACTTCCTGATAAGATTAAACGGCCCCAGGCTTTATCCAACTTGACGTTAGAATCACAAGGTCAGAAGACGAGGGGTTAAGGGTAAGTAAACTATTCCAACTGAGTTCCTTTGGTATTCAACACCCAGTTAAAATCCCCCCCTTCCCCCCCACATTACCTCAATTAATCTTCACACCTCCTCGAACTCTAACCCTCCCACTAATACTCAATTTTTGATATTCAGCCTCTCCTGTAATACTCCAACTCTTCGGTCAAAATGAAATATCAACGTTGTTAAAAGAAGATGTGAAGTTGAGACTTCTCGTCTTGCACTCATCAGGATTACGTGCAAGAAATTCAGCTGAAGAAGCAAAGAATTATTTATGCAGCATTCGTCCTTGCTTAGTGTGTTTTCTTGCACATCAAACCTGATGAGTAGAAGACAAGAAAAACTTTGGCTTCATCTCTCATTTTAACAACGGTTACGCTTTGTACCTCAAAACGATTATTCCACTTGGAACTGATCTTGAACTCTCTCATTGAAAGTCTCTCTTTCACAGCAACAGCTCCTGGATTCATAGTTATTAGTGTACAGGTCAAGGTCATTTGGCCCATTGAATCCATATATAGAGCTTCTTTGACACAGTAAAGGGTCACAAAGTTTGTCACGTTGACCCAGCGTCCATGTTAAGGGTGGAGGTGGGGGAGGCTAATGGTTTAGACCAAGGGGTGGTTTTAGAATCTTGAAGAAGAGAGAGGGAGAGAGGCTTTTTATGGGGGGAGTGGGGAACTTACACGGTTTAAAAACACGGCAGAAAATGGTGAAGCGACTGGAAGCCAGAGAGAGGGAGCAATTGCAGAGATGGGGACACACAGAGAAAACATTAGATTGAAAGCTCAACTCGGTCATATAGGATTACAAACAATCAGATCTCTCCTCAGGCAGTGACCGAGAGGATGATGTTTGTTGCGTCTGCTCAAACATAATGCCTTTGGTTTCCCAAATGTTTCATTGGTGGCGAGTTTGGCTCATTCAGGAGTTTGATCAGCTCGCCCGATTGCATGTTACGTGGTCTGAGAGAGCTCCTACTGAGACTTAGAGCTATATGTTCTCAGCAGACAGACTGGTGCTGTGCTTTCTGATGTCACTGACAGGGGAACTTGCTGATGATAAATAGGAAGGAGCCAAGGATAGATCTCTCAGGGGAAGACAGACTAAAAAGGTGTGGGAGCAGGATATGAGGGCGTTACAGGTGAGTCAGCTGCCACGACTGGGTTAGGCCAGAATAGAAGCAAGTGTAATATCACCGAGCTAGGCGCTGGAGGAGTGGTGTTATGAAAAGGTGTTATATTAAAGACTATTGGGAAGGACCTGGGTGTATAGTTTACTGTGATAAGCCACGCTTGACTGTTTCATTGGATGTTTCAATAATTCTGGAACAAAGGTCACCACATTACAGGAAGGATGAGGAGGCTTTGGAGAGAGTGCAGAAGAGATTTACTGCCTGGATTAGGTTCTGCGAGGTTTTGCTACAGCTCTACAAAACCCTGGTGAGACCACACTTGGAATATTGTGTCCAGTTCTGGTCACACTGCTATAGGAAAGATACAGAGGCTTTGGAGAGGGTGCAAAGAAGGTTTACCAGGATGCTGCCTGGACTGGAGGGCTTACCGTATGAAGAAAGGTTCACTGAGTTTGGACTTTTCTTGCTGGAAAGAAGGAGGAAGAGAGGAGACCTGATCGAGGTGTACAAAATAATGAGAGGAATAGATAGAATCAATAACCAGAGACTTTTCCCCAGGGCAGGATTGACGGGTACGAGGGGTCATAGTTTTAAGATATTAGGGGAAAGGTATAGAGGAGATGTCAGAGGTAGGTTCTTTACGCAGAGGGTTGTGAATGCATGGAATGCGTTACCAGCGGTGGTGGTGGAAGCAGAGTCATTGTGGACATTTAAGCAACTGCTGGACATGCACATGGATAGCAGTGAATTGAGGGGTGCGGAGGTTAGGTTATTTTATTTTAGATTAGGAATCATCCTTGACACAACATCATGGGCCGAAGGGCCTGTTTTGTGCTGCATTTTTTATGTTCTGCGTTCAATGTTCTAAAGCATGACCCTTCCTTTACCTGTGTATTAGGGGGAGGAGGCTGCTTGTGGGATTCTGAGTTAAAACGAGGACTACAGATAGTGGAAACCCGAGTCTGGATTAGAGTGGTGCGGGAAAAGCACAGCAGGTCAGGCAGCATCCGAGGAGCAGGAAAATCGACACATTGGGCAAAAGCCCTTCATCAGGAATAGATAACTATTCCTGATGAAGGGCTTTTGCCTGAAATGTTGATTTTCCTGCTCCTTGGATGCTGTCTGACCTGCTGTGCTTTTCCAGCACTACTTTAGTCCAGATCCTTGTGGTATTCTGACTCAGCAATGATTGAGAAGGGGGCTATAGGGGCCAAGTGGAAGTCACGTCCCTTACCTCTGTGTCACTATTCCCCATCACCCCTGCCACAGGCTGCAACCATAAGGACGTGCATGTATGCTGCACGTAACAGAGTAGAAAACACAAGGCAATTAGGTGGAACATTATGAAGCCAAGTTAGACATGAAGCTGCATGAACAGCTATACAATAATCAAAGACTTGGTCAGAGGTAGGTTTTAAGGAGCATTTGCAGCAGTGGTTAGCACTGCTGCCTCACAGTGTCAGGGACCTGGGTTCAATCCCTGCCTCAGGTAAATGCTGTGTGGAGTTTACACATTCCCCCTGTGTCTGCGTGGTGTTCCCTCCCACAGTCCTAAAATATGCAGGCCATGTGAATTGGCCATGCTAAATTGCTGCATTAGTCAGGGGTAAATATTGAGTAATGGGGGAGAGGGTTGGGGTGGGATAATTTTCGGAGGGGCGGGTTGGGCTGAAGGGCCTGTAGGGAATCTAATCCTAGCAGAAGGTTTCAGATTTAAGGGAGGCAATTCCTCAGGCCGTGGCAACCATAGACACAGTAACCAATGGTGGAGCGATTAAATTCTAGTGAGTGTATGAGTTGTGTGATCGTGTACTCTCGCGATTTGTGACCAGAACGTGACGGAACTCTTCATTGAGATCCAATGTGAAATAGTCCCATCCGATCCTAGGGCTAAACAAACTTCATTAAAAGCTATGCCAGTGGTTAATGTTGAGGGATGAATGCAGCAGTTATACAGTCATACATGGTCCAAAAATACAGCTGGAGAAACTGGCACAACTATAGCTCATAACATAAATAATGGTGAAAGGGTGGGGATAGCTGGGTGTTTTCCTGGTTGGCAGATTAATAGCTAGTGGTATGCCTCAGGGATCACAGTTGGGATCACAATTGTTTACGACTTACATCGATGATTTGGAGTTGGGGACCACGTGTAGTGTGTCAAAGTTTGCAGGTGACACTGCAGACACAGACAGTTTATGTGAATGGGCAAGGGCCTGCCAGATGGGATACAATCTTGGTAAATGTAAGGCCATCCATTTTGGTAGGAATAACAGCATACTGGGCTATTATTTAACTGTTGAAAACTTGCAGCACACTGCTGTGCAGAGGGACCTGGGTGTCCATGTGCATGAATCACAAAAAGTTGGTTTGCAGGTGCAGCAGGTAATTGGGATATCGTCCTTCATTGCGAGAGGGATGGAGTTTATGACAGGGAGGTTGTGCTGCAGCTGTATAGGGCACTGGTGTGGCCACACAGGGAGTACTTGAGAAAGGATGTACTGGCGCTGGAGGGGGTGCAGAGGAGGTTGATTCTGGAGCTGAGAGGGTTGGCATATGAGGAGAGACTGAGTAGACTAGGATTATACTCATTGGAATTTTGAAGAATGGGGGGGGAATCTTTATTTAAAATTGTGAAGGGAATCGATAAGTGAAGATGTTGAGGCTATCTTGCTGATTGTTTTTAAGGCAAAGATAAATAGATTTTTGAACAGTAAAGGAATTAAGGGTTATGGTGAGAGGGTGGGTAAGTGGAGCTGAGTCCATGAGAAAGATCAGCCACGATCTTATTGAATGGGGGAGCAGGCTCAAGGGGTAAGATGGCCTACTCCTGCTCCTAGTCCTTATGCTTTTAAGTCAAAAGAGGAGACATGTAAAGTTGTGAGTAAGCCTCAGGATTGGGAGCAGTTTAGAATTCAAGATAAGAACCAAGAAGTTCATTAAGAGGGGAAAATTATAGTAGGAGAGTAAATTTGTGAGAAACATAAGAGCAGACTGCAAAGAGAAAAAGGTTAATAACGGCAAATGTCGGCCACTTACAGTTTGACATCAGAGAATTTATAATAAAGAACCAAAATAAGGTGGCAATTAAACAACACATTTTCACACATAGGGTAGTGGGTGGATGGAATGAATTGCCAGAGGAGGTGGTGGAAGTTGGTAGAATTACAGCATTTAAAAGGTATATGAGTAGGAAGGGTTGTGAGGGATATGGGCCAAATGCTGGCAAATGGGACGAGATTAATTTTGGATGTGTGGTCAGTGCGGATGAGCTGGACCAAAGGGTCTGTTTCTGTACAGCTCTCTGACTCTATAACTATTTTAGTTTTGTCTTCACTGAAGGAGACAGAGATAGCTTCTCAGAAATACGAGGGAAGTGAAGGTCATTTTGGGAAGGAGGAAGTGAAGAAGATTAGCATCAGAAAATAAATAATGCTGGAGAAATTGATGAGAATGAAAGCGAGGAAATCCCCAGGGCCTAATAATCCATGTCTTGGGTTACTAGAAGAGCTGGCCACATCAATAATAGATGTGACAACTTCGAAAATTCTGCAGAATCTGAAGGTGTCTAAACAGATTGGAGGATGACAAATATAACTTCACTATTTAAAAAGTACTGATGAGAGGAAACCAGGAATTACAGGCTAGTTAGCCTCACATCAGCAATAGGTAAAACGCTGAAATCCATTAAAAAGGATGTGATAAGGGGATATTTTGAAAACATGAATAGATTACACAAAGTCAACATGGATTTGTGAAAGGGAAATCATGTTTAACAAACCTAACAGAGATTTGTTTGAGTATATTACTAGTAGAATTCAGCGGGAAGAACCAGTGGATGTGGGGAATTTGGATTTTTAGAAAACTTTTAATCAAATCATATACGAGAGGGCGAAGCGGTGGCTCAGTGGTTAGCACTGCTGCCTCACAGCACCAGGGATTCCAGGGACAAAACTAAAATAGTTATAGAGTTCGATTCCAGCCTCGGGTGACTGTCCTGTGTGGAATTTGCACATTCTCCCTGTGTCTGCGTGGGTTTGCTCCGGGTTCCCCCCACAATCCAAAGATGTGCAGGTCAGGTGAATTGGCCAGGCTAAATGTCCGGAGTGTTCAGGGATGTGTGGGTTAGGTACATTAGTCAGGAGTAAATGTAGAGTAATAGGCTCAGGGAATGGGTCTGGGTGGGTTGCGCTTCAGAGGATTAATGTAGACTTGTTGGGCCGAGGGGGCTGTTTCCACACTGTTACGGCTTCTAATCCTTTTTAAAAAAGAGGTTGTCATCAAAATCCAAGCGTGAAATTCGAGGTAATGCGATAATATAGATTGATAACTGTTTAACAGGGTAGGTTAGGGAGAGATGGGTCTTTTTATCAGGGTAAAATCAGTTAGGAATAAGTATTTGTGTCACAATGTTCACAATCAAATGACTTGGATGAGAAAGTTACGTTTAATGTTTCCAGCTTTGCTGACAACACAGAACAATGAGGAATACGGGAATGGTTAGGAGAAGGTGGAGAG
This sequence comes from Chiloscyllium plagiosum, assembly GCF_037043375.1. Classification (NCBI taxonomy): domain Eukaryota; kingdom Metazoa; phylum Chordata; class Chondrichthyes; order Orectolobiformes; family Hemiscylliidae; genus Chiloscyllium; species Chiloscyllium plagiosum. Next base: position 95,544,476 of record NW_028270146.1, on the reverse strand, counting down.
AGCAGGTGGGTGGATACAGGAATGGTTAGGAGAAGGTGGAGAGAGCAGGTGGGTGGATACAGGAATGGTTAGGAGAAGGTGGAGAGAGCAGGAGGGTGGATACAGGAATGGTTAGGAGAAGGTGGAGAGTGCACGAGGGTGGATACGGGAATGTTTAGGCGAAGGTGGAGAGAGCAGTTGCATGGATACAGGAATGGTTAGGAGTAGGTGGATACAGCAGGAGTGTGGATACAGGAAAGGTTAGGAGAAGGTGGAGAGAGCAGGAGTGTGGATACAGGAATGGTTAGGAGAAGGTGCAGACAGCAGGAGGGTGGCTGCGGGAATGGTTAGGAGAAGGTGGAGAGAGCAGGAGGGTGGATACAGGAATGGTTAGGAGAAGGTGCAGACAGCAGGAGGGTGGCTGCGGGAATGGTTAGGAGAATGTGGAGAGAGCAGGAGGGTTAATACAGGAATGGTTAGGAGAATGTGGAGAGAGCAGGAGGGTGGATACAGGAATGGTTAGGAGAATGTGGAGAGAGCAGGAGGGTTAATACAGGAATGGTTAGGAGAAGGTGGAGAGAGCAGTTGCATGGATACAGGAATGGTTAGGAGTAGGTGGATACAGCAGGAGTGTGGATACAGGAAAGGTTAGGAGAAGGTAGAGAGAGCAATAGGGTGATTACAGGAATGGTTAGGAGAAGGTGGAGAGATCAGGAGGGTGGATACGGGAATGGTTAGGAGAAGGTGGAGAGAGCAGGAGGGTGGATACTGGAATGGTTAGGAGAAGGTGGAGAGAGCATGAGGGTGGATACTGGAATGGTTAGGAGAAGGTGGAGAGAGCAGGAGTGTGGATACAGGAATGGTTCAGAGAAGGTGGAGAGAGCAGGAGAGTGGATACGGGAATGGTTAGGAGAAGGTGGAAAGTGCATGAGGGTGGATACAGAAATGGTTAGGAGAAGGTGGAGAGAGCAGGAGGGTGGACACAGGAATGTTTAGGCGAAGGTGGAGAGAGCAGTTGTATGGATACAGGAATGGTTAGGAGAAGGTGGAGAGAGCAGGAGGGTGGATACAGGAATGGTTAGGAGAAGGTGGAGAGAGCAGGAGGGAGAATACGGGAATGTTTAGGTTAAGGAGGAGATGGTAGGAGTGTGGATACGGGAAAGGATAGGAGGAGGAGGAGAGAACAAGAAGGTCGTAACAGGAATGGTTAGGAAAAGGTGGAGAGAGTAGGAGGGTGGATACGGGAATGGTTAGGAGAAGGTGGAGAGCAGGAGGGTGGATACAGGAATGGTTAGGAGAAGGAGGAGATGGCAGGAGGGTGGACACAGGAATGGTTAGGAGACGATGGAGAGAGCTGGAGTGTGGATACAGGAATGGTTAGGAGAAGGTCGAGAGAGCATGAGGGTGGATACAGGAATGGTTAGGAGAAGGTGGAGAGAGTAGAACGGTGGATACAGGAATTGTTAGAAGAAGGTGGAGAGAGCAGGAGGGTGGATACAGGAATGGTTAGGAGAAGGTGGAGAGCAGGAGGGTGGATACAGGAATGGTTAGGAGAAGGAGGAGATGGCAGGAGGGTGGACACAGGAATGGTTAGGAGACGATGGAGAGAGCTGGAGTGTGGATACAGGAATGGTTAGGAGAAGGTCGAGAGAGCATGAGGGTGGATACAGGAATGGTTAGGAGAAGGTGGAGAGTGCAGGCGGGTGGATACAGGAAAGGTTAGGAGAAGATGGTGAGAGCAGGAGGGTGGATACGGGAATGGGTAGGAGAAGGTGGAGAGAGCAGGAGGGTGGATACAGGAATAGTTAGGAGAAGGTGGAGAGAGCAGGAGGGTGGGTACAGGAATGGTTAGGAGAAGGTGGAGAGCAGGAGGGTGGATACAGGAATGTTTAGGAGAAGGAGGAGATGGCAGGAGGGTGGACACAGGAATGGTTAGGAGACGATGGAGAGAGCTGGAGTGTGGATACAGGAATGGTTAGGAGAAGGTGGAGAGTGCAGGCGGGTGGATACAGGAAAGGTTAGGAGAAGATGGTGAGAGCAGGAGCGTGGATACGGGAATGGTTAGGAGAAGGTGGAGAGAGCAGGAGGGTGGATACAGGAATGGTTAGGAGAAGGTGGAGAGAGCAGGAGGGTGGATACAGGAATGGTTACGAGAAGGTGGTGAGAGTCAGAGCGTGGATACGGGAATGGTTAGGAGAAGGTGGAGAGAGCATGAGGGTGGATACAGGAATGGTTAGGAGAAGGTGGAGAGAGCAGGAGGGAGGCTGCGGAAATGGTTAGGAGAAGGTGGGGAGAGCAGGAGGGTGGATACAGGAATGGTTAGGAGGAGGTGGAGAGAGCAGGAGGATGGATACAGGAATGGTTAGGAGAAGGTGGAGAGAGCAGGTGGGTGGATACAGGAATGGTTAGGAGAAGGTGGAGAGAACTGGAGGGTGGATACAGGAATGGTTAGGAGAAGGTGGAGAGAGCAGGAGGGTGGATACAGGAATGGTTAGGAGAAGGTGGAGAGTGCACGAGGGTGGATACGGGAATGTTTAGGAGAAGGTGGGGAGAGCAGTTGCATGGATACAGGAATGGTTAGGAGAAGGTGGAGAGAGCAGGAGTGTGGATACAGGAATGGTTAGGAGAAGGTGCAGACAGCAGGAGGGTTTCTGCGGGAATGGTTAGGAGAAGGTGGAGAGAGCAGGAGGGTGGATACAGGAATGGTTAGGAGAAGGTGGAGAGAGCAGGAGGGTTAATACAGGAATGGTTAGGAGAAGGTGGAGAGAGCAGTTGCATGGATACAGGAATGTTTAGGAGTAGATGGATACAGCAGGAGTGTGGATACAGGAATGGTTAGGAGAAGGTGGAGAGAGCAGGAGGGTGGATACAGGAATGGTTAGGAGAAGGTGGAGAGAGCAAGAGGTTGGATACAGGAATGGTTAGGAGAAGGTGGAGAGAGCAAGAGGTTGGATACAGGAATGGTTCGGAGAAGGTAGAGAGAGCAATAGGGTGATTACAGGAATGGTTAGGAGAAGGTGGAGAGATCAGGAGGGTGGATACGGGAATGGTTAGGAGAATGTGCAGAGAGCAGGAGGGTGGATACTGGAATGGTTAGGAGAAGGTGGAGAGAGCATGAGGGTGGATACTGGAATGGTTAGGAGAAGGTGGAGAGAGCAGGAGTGTGGATACAGGAATGGTTCAGAGAAGGTGGAGAGAGCAGGAGGGTGGATACGGGAATGGTTAGGAGAAGGTGGAAAGTGCATGAGGGTGGATACAGAAATGGTTAGGAGAAGGTGGAGAGAGCAGGAGGGTGGACACAGGAATGTTTAGGCGAAGGTGGAGAGAGCAGTTGTATGGATACAGGAATGGTTAGGAGAAGGTGGAGAGAGCAGGAGGGTGGATACAGGAATGGTTAGGAGAAGGTGGAGAGAGCAGGAGGGAGAATACGGGAATGTTTAGGTTAAGGAGGAGATGGTAGGAGTGTGGATACGGGAAAGGATAGGAGGAGGAGGAGAGAACAAGAAGGTCGTAACAGGAATGGTTAGGAAAAGGTGGAGAGAGCAAGAGGGTGGATACGGGAATGTTTAGGCGAAGGTGGAGAGAGTAGAACGGTGGATACAGGAATTGTTAGAAGAAGGTGGAGAGAGCAGGAGGGTGGATACAGGAATGGTTAGGAGAAGGTGGAGAGCAGGAGGGTGGATACAGGAATGTTTAGGAGAAGGAGGAGATGGCAGGAGGGTGGACACAGGAATGGTTAGGAGACGATGGAGAGAGCTGGAGTGTGGATACAGGAATGGTTAGGAGAAGGTCGAGAGAGCACGAGGGTGGATACAGGAATGGTTAGGAGAAGGTGGAGAGTGCAGGCGGGTGGATACAGGAATGGTTAGGAGAAGATGGTGAGAGCAGGAGTGTGGATACGGGAATGGTTAGGAGAAGGTGGAGAGAGCAGGAGGGTGGATACAGGAATGGTTAGGAGAAGGTGGAGAGAGCAGGAGGGTGGATACAGGAATGGTTACGAGAAGGTGGTGAGAGTCAGAGCGTGGATACGGGAATGGTTAGGAGAAGGTGGAGAGAGCATGAGGGTGGATACAGGAATGGTTAGGAGAAGGTGGAGAGAGCAGGAGGGAGGCTGCGGAAATGGTTAGGAGAAGGTGGGGAGAGCAGGAGGGTGGATACAGGAATGGTTAGGAGGAGGTGGAGAGAGCAGGAGGATGGATACAGGAATGGTTAGGAGAAGGTGGAGAGAGCAGGTGGGTGGATACAGGAATGGTTAGGAGAAGGTGGAGAGAGCAGGAGGGTGGATACAGGAATGGTTAGGAGAAGGTGGAGAGAGCATGAGGGCAGATACGGGAATGTTTACGCGAAGGTGGAGAGAGCAGAAGGATGGACACAGGAATGGTTTGGAGAAGGTGGAGAGAGCAGGAGGGTGGATACAGGAATGATTATGAGAAGGTGGTGAGAGCAGGAGGGTGGATACAGGAATAGTTAGGAGAAGGTGGAGAGAGCAGGAAGGTGGATGCAGGAATGGTTAGGAGAAGGTGTTCAGAGGAGGAGGGTGGATACAGGAATGGTTAGGAAAAGGGGGTGGAGAGCACGAGAGTGGATACAGGAATTGTTAGGAGAAGGTGGAGAGAGCAGGAAGGTGGCGACAGGAATGGTAAGGAGAAGGTAGAGAGAGCAGGAGGGTGAATACGGGAATGATTAGGAGAAGGTGGAGAGAGCAGGAGGATGGTTAAAGGAATGGTTCGGTGAAGGTGGAGAGAGCTGGAGGATGGATACAGGAATGGTTAGGAGAAGGTGGAGAGAGCAGTAAGTTGGATACAGGAATGGTTTAGAGAAGGTGGAGAGAGCAGGAGGGTGGATACAGGAATGGTTACGAGAAGGTGGTGGGAGCAGGAGCGTGGATACGGGAATGGTTAGGAGAAAGTGGAGAGAGCATGAGGGTGGATACGGGAATGGTTAGGAAAAGGTGGAGAGAGCAGGAGGGTGGATACAGGAATGATTAGGAGAAGGTGGAGAGAGCAGGCAGGTGGATACAGGAATGGTTAGGAGAAGGTGGAGAGAGCAGGCGGGTGGATACAGGAATGGTTAGGAGAAGGTGGTCAGAGCAGGAGGGTGGATACAGGAATGGTTAGGAGAAGGTGGAGAGAGCAGGAGGGTGGCTGCGGGAATGGTTAGGAGAAGGTGGGGAGAGCAGCAGGGTGGATACAGGAATGGTGAGGAGAAGGTGTAGAGAGCTGTAGGGAGGATACGGGAATGGTTAGGGTAAGGTGGAGAGAGCAGGAGGGTGGATGCGGGAATGTTTACGCGAAGGGGGAGAGAGCAGAAGGGTGGACACAGGAATGGTGAGGAGAAGGTGGAGATGGCAGGAGTGTGGATACAGGAATGGATAGGAGAAGGTGGAGAGAGCACGAGAGTGGATACAGGAATGGTTCGGAGAAGGTGGAGAGAGTACGAGAGTGGATACAGGAATGGTTAGGAGAAGGTGGAGAGAGCAGGAGGGTTGATACAGGAATGGTTAGGAGAAAGTGGAGAGAGCAGGAGGGTGGATACAGAAATGGTTAGGAGAAGGTGGAGAGAGCAGGAGGGTGGATACAGGAATGGTTAGGAGAAGGTGGAGAGAGCATGAGAGTGGATACAGGAATGGTTAGGAGATGGTGGAGAGAGCAGGAGAGTGGATACAGGAATGGTTAGGAGGAGGTGGAGACGGTAAAAGGGTGGATACGGGAATGGTTTGGAAAAGGTGGAGAGAGCAGGAGGGTTGATAAAGGAATCGTTAGGAGAAGGTGGAGGGAGCACTAGGGTGGATACAGGAATGGTTAGGAGAAGGTGGAGAGAGCAAGAGGGTGGATACAGGAATGTTTAGGAGAAGGTGGAGAGAGCAGGAGTGTGGATACAGGAATGTTTAGGAGAAGGCGGAGATGGCAGGAGGGTGGATACGGGAATGGTTAGGAGAAGGTGGAGAGAGCACGTGAGTGGATACAGGAATGGTTAGGAGAAGGTGGAGAGAGCAAGAGGGTGGATACAGGAATGTTTAGGAGAAGGTGGAGAGAGCAGGAGTGTGGATACAGGAATGTTTAGGAGAAGGCGGAGATGGCAGGAGGGTGGATACGGGAATGGTTAGGAGAAGGTGGAGAGAGCTGGAGGGTGGATACAGGAATGGTTAGGAGAAGGTGGAGAGAGCTGGAGGGTTTATACAGGAATGGTTAGGAGAAGGCTGAGATGGCAGGAGGGTGGATACGGGAATGGTTAGGAGAAGGTGGAGAGAGCAGGAGGGTGGATACAGGAATGGTTTGGACAGGGTGGAGATGGCAGGTGTGTGGACACGGGAATGGTTAGGAGAAGGTGGAGAGAGCAGGAGGGTGGATACAGGAATGGTTAGGAGAAGGTGGAGAGAGCAGGAGGCTGGATACAGGAATAGTTAGGAGAAGAAGGAGAGAGCAGAAGGGTGGATACAGGAATGGTTAGGAGAAGGTGGAGCGAGCAGGAGGGTGGATACAGGAATGATTAGGAGAAGGTGGTGAGAGCAGGAGGGTGGATACAGGAATAGTTAGGAGAAGGTGGAGGGGGCATGAGTGTGGGTACAGGAATGGTTCGGAAAACATAGAGAGCGCCGGTGGGTGGATGCAGGAATGGTTAGGAGAAGGTGGAGATGGTAAAAGGGTGGATAAGGGAATGGTTTCGAGAAGGTGGAGAGAGCAGGTGGGTGGTTACAGGAATGGTCAGGAGAAGATGGAGAGAGCAGGAGGATGGATAAAGGAATAGTTCGGAGAAGGTGGAGAGAGCTGGAGGTTGGATACAGGAATGGTTAGGGGAAGGTGGGGAGAGCAGGAGGGTGGATACAGGAATGGTGAGGAGAAGGTGTAGAGAGCTGTAGGGAGGATACGGGAATGGTTAGGGTAAGGTGGAGAGAGCAGGAGGGTGGATGCGGGAATGTTTACGCGAAGGGGGAGAGAGCAGAAGGGTGAACACAGGAATGGTGAGGAGAAGGTGGAGATGGCAGGAGTGTGGATACAGGAATGGATAGGAGAAGGTGGAGAGAGCACGAGAGTGGATACAGGAATGGATAGGAGAAGGTGGAGAGAGTACGAGAGTGGATACAGGAATGGTTAGGAGAAGGTGGAGAGAGCAGGAGGGTGGATACAGGAATGGTTAGGAGAAGGTGGAGAGAGCATGAGAGTGGATACAGGAATGGTTAGGAGATGGTGGAGAGAGCAGGAGGGTGGATACAGGAATGGTTAGGAGAAGGTGGAGAGAGCATGAGAGTGGATACAGGAATGGTTAGGAGATGGTGGAGAGAGCAGGAGAGTGGATACAGGAATGGTTAGGAGGAGGTGGAGACGGTAAAAGTGTGGATACGGGAATGGTTTGGAAAAGGTGGAGAGAGCAGGAGGGTTGATAAAGGAATCGTTAGGAGAAGGTGGAGGGAGCACTAGGGTGGATACAGGAATGGTTAGGAGAAGGTGGAGAGAGCAGTAGGGTGGATACAGGAATGGTTACGAGAAGGTGGATACAGCAGGAGGGTTGATACAGGAATGGTTAGGAGAAGGTGGAGAGAGCACGTGAGTGGATACAGGAATGGTTAGGAGAAGGTGGAGGGAGGCAGGTGGGTGGATACAGGAATGGTCGGAAAACGTAGAGAGCGCAGGTGGGTGGATATAGGAATGGTTAGGAGAAGGTGGAGAGAGCAGGAGCGTGGATATGGCAATGGTTAGGAGTAGGTGGATACAGCACGAGTGTGGATACAGGAAAGGTTAGGAAAAGGTGGAGAGAGCAGGAGGGTGGATACAGGAATGTTTAGGCGAAGGTGGAGAGAGCAGGTGGGTGGATACAGGAATGGTCAGGAGAAGGTGGAGAGAGCAGGAGGGTGGATACAGGAATGGTTAGGAGAAAGTGTAGAGAGTAGGAGGGTGGATACAGGAATGGTTAGGATAAGGTGGAGAGAGCAGGAGGGTGGATACGGGAATGGTTAGGAGAAGGTGGTGAGAGCAGGAGGGTGGATACAGGAATGGTTGGGACAAGGTGGTCAGAGCAGGAGGGTGGATACAGGAATGGTTACGAGAAGGTGGAGAGAGCAGAGGGTGGCTGCGGGAATGGTTAGGGGAAGGTGGGGAGAGCAGGAGGGTGGATACAGGAATGGTTAGGAGAAGGTGGAGAGTGCAGGCGGGTGGATACAGGAATGGTTAGGAGAAGATGGTGAGAGCAGGAGTGTGGATACGGGAATGGTTAGGAGAAGGTGGAGAGAGCAGGAGGGTGGATACAGGAATGGTTAGGAGAAGGTGGAGAGAGCAGGAGGGTGGATACAGGAATGGTTACGAGAAGGTGGTGAGAGTCAGAGCGTGGATACGGGAATGGTTAGGAGAAGGTGGAGAGAGCATGAGGGTGGATACAGGAATGGTTAGGAGAAGGTGGAGAGAGCAGGAGGGAGGCTGCGGAAATGGTTAGGAGAAGGTGGGGAGAGCAGGAGGGTGGATACAGGAATGGTTAGGAGGAGGTGGAGAGAGCAGGAGGATGGATACAGGAATGGTTAGGAGAAGGTGGAGAGAGCAGGTGGGTGGATACAGGAATGGTTAGGAGAAGGTGGAGAGAGCAGGAGGGTGGATACAGGAATGGTTAGGAGAAGGTGGAGAGAGCATGAGGGCAGATACGGGAATGTTTACGCGAAGGTGGAGAGAGCAGAAGGGTGGACACAGGAATGGTTTGGAGAAGGTGGAGAGAGCAGGAGGGTGGATACAGGAATGATTATGAGAAGGTGGTGAGAGCAGGAGGGTGGATACAGGAATAGTTAGGAGAAGGTGGAGAGAGCAGGAAGGTGGATGCAGGAATGGTTAGGAGAAGGTGTTCAGAGGAGGAGGGTGGATACAGGAATGGTTAGGAAAAGGGGGTGGAGAGCACGAGAGTGGATACAGGAATTGTTAGGAGAAGGTGGAGAGAGCAGGAAGGTGGCGACAGGAATGGTAAGGAGAAGGTAGAGAGAGCAGGAGGGTGGATACGGGAATGATTAGGAGAAGGTGGAGAGAGCAGGAGGATGGTTAAAGGAATGGTTCGGTGAAGGTGGAGAGAGCTGGAGGATGGATACAGGAATGGTTAGGAGAAGGTGGAGAGAGCAGTAAGTTGGATACAGGAATGGTTTAGAGAAGGTGGAGAGAGCAGGAGGGTGGATACAGGAATGGTTACGAGAAGGTGGTGGGAGCAAGAGCGTGGATACGGGAATGGTTAGGAGAAAGTGGAGAGAGCATGAGGGTGGATACGGGAATGGTTAGGAAAAGGTGGAGAGAGCAGGAGGGTGGATACAGGAATGGTTAGGAGAAGGTGGAGAGAGCATGAGGGCAGATACGGGAATGTTTACGCGAAGGTGGAGAGAGCAGAAGGGTGGACACAGGAATGGTTTGGAGAAGGTGGAGAGAGCAGGAGGGTGGATACAGGAATGATTATGAGAAGGTGGTGAGAGCAGGAGGGTGGATACAGGAATAGTTAGGAGAAGGTGGAGAGAGCAGGAAGGTGGATGCAGGAATGGTTAGGAGAAGGTGTTCAGAGGAGGAGGGTGGATACAGGAATGGTTAGGAAAAGGGGGTGGAGAGCACGAGAGTGGATACAGGAATTGTTAGGAGAAGGTGGAGAGAGCAGGAAGGTGGCGACAGGAATGGTAAGGAGAAGGTAGAGAGAGCAGGAGGGTGGATACGGGAATGATTAGGAGAAGGTGGAGAGAGCAGGAGGATGGTTAAAGGAATGGTTCGGTGAAGGTGGAGAGAGCTGGAGGATGGATACAGGAATGGTTAGGAGAAGGTGGAGAGAGCAGTAAGTTGGATACAGGAATGGTTTAGAGAAGGTGGAGAGAGCAGGAGGGTGGATACAGGAATGGTTACGAGAAGGTGGTGGGAGCAGGAGCGTGGATACGGGAATGGTTAGGAGAAAGTGGAGAGAGCATGAGGGTGGATACGGGAATGGTTAGGAAAAGGTGGAGAGAGCAGGAGGGTGGATACAGGAATGATTAGGAGAAGGTGGAGAGAGCAGGCAGGTGGATACAGGAATGGTTAGGAGAAGGTGGAGAGAGCAGGCGGGTGGATACAGGAATGGTTAGGAGAAGGTGGTCAGAGCAGGAGGGTGGATACAGGAATGGTTAGGAGAAGGTGGAGAGAGCAGGAGGGTGGCTGCGGGAATGGTTAGGAGAAGGTGGGGAGAGCAGCAGGGTGGATACAGGAATGGTGAGGAGAAGGTGTAGAGAGCTGTAGGGAGGATACGGGAATGGTTAGGGTAAGGTGGAGAGAGCAGGAGGGTGGATGCGGGAATGTTTACGCGAAGGGGGAGAGAGCAGAAGGGTGAACACAGGAATGGTGAGGAGAAGGTGGAGATGGCAGGAGTGTGGATACAGGAATGGATAGGAGAAGGTGGAGAGAGCACGAGAGTGGATACAGGAATGGATAGGAGAAGGTGGAGAGAGTACGAGAGTGGATACAGGAATGGTTAGGAGAAGGTGGAGAGAGCAGGAGGGTGGATACAGGAATGGTTAGGAGAAGGTGGAGAGAGCATGAGAGTGGATACGGGAATGGTTAGGAGATGGTGGAGAGAGCAGGAGGGTGGATACAGGAATGGTTAGGAGAAGGTGGAGAGAGCATGAGAGTGGATACAGGAATGGTTAGGAGATGGTGGAGAGAGCAGGAGAGTGGATACAGGAATGGTTAGGAGGAGGTGGAGACGGTAAAAGGGTGGATACGGGAATGGTTTGGAAAAGGTGGAGAGAGCAGGAGGGTTGATAAAGGAATCGTTAGGAGAAGGTGGAGGGAGCACTAGGGTGGATACAGGAATGGTTAGGAGAAGGTGGAGAGAGCAGTAGGGTGGATACAGGAATGGTTAGGAGAAGGTGGAGAGAGCAGTAGGGTGGATACAGGAATGGTTACGAGAAGGTGGATACAGCAGGAGGGTTGATACAGGAATGGTTAGGAGAAGGTGGAGAGAGCACGTGAGTGGATACAGGAATGGTTAGGAGAAGGTGGAGGGAGGCAGGTGGGTGGATACAGGAATGGTTAGGAGAAGGTGGAGAGAGCAAGAGGGTGGATACAGGAATGTTTAGGAGAAGGTGGAGAGAGCAGGAGTGTGGATACAGGAATGTTTAGGAGAAGGCGGAGATGGCAGGAGGGTGGATACGGGAATGGTTAGGAGAAGGTGGAGAGAGCTGGAGGGTGGATACAGGAATGGTTAGGAGAAGGTGGAGAGAGCTGGAGGGTTTATACAGGAATGGTTAGGAGAAGGTGGAGAGAGCAGGAGGGTGGATACAGGAATGGTTTGGACAGGGTGGAGATGGCAGGTGTGTGGACACGGGAATGGTCAGGAGAAGGTGGAGAGAGCAGGAGGGTGGATACAGGAATGGTTAGGAGAATGTGGAGAGAGCAGGAGGGTGGATACAGGAATAGTTAGGAGAAGAAGGAGAGAGCAGGAGGGTGGATACAGGAATGATTAGGAGAAGGTGGTGAGAGCAGGAGGGTGGATACAGGAATAGTTAGGAGAAGGTGGAGGGGGCATGAGTGTGGGTACAGGAATGGTTCGGAAAACGTAGAGAGCGCCGGTGGGTGGATGCAGGAATGGTTAGGAGAAGGTGGAGATGGTAAAAGGGTGGATAAGGGAATGGTTTCGAGAAGGTGGAGAGAGCAGGTGGGTGGTTACAGGAATGGTCAGGAGAAGATGGAGAGAGCAGGAGGATGGATAAAGGAATAGTTCGGAGAAGGTGGAGAGAGCTGGAGGTTGGATACAGGAATGGTTAGGGGAAGGTGGGGAGAGCAGGAGGGTGGATACAGGAATGGTTAGGAGAAAGTGTAGAGAGCAGGAGGGTGGATACAGGAATGGTTAGGATAAGGTGGAGAGAGCAGGAGGGTGGATACGGGAATGGTTAGGAGAAGGTGGTGAGAGCAGGAGGGTGGATACAGGAATGGTTAGGACAAGGTAGTCAGAGCAGGAGGGTGGATACAGGAATGGTTAGGAGAAGGTGGAGAGAGCAGGGGGGTGATACGGGAAAGGTTAGGAGAAGGTGGAGAGAGCACGAGAGTGAATACAGGAATGGTTCGGAAAACCTAGAGAGAGCAGGTGGGTGGATACAGGAATGGTTAGGAGAAGGTGGAGAGAGCAGGAGGGTTGATACAGGAATGGTTAGGAGGAGTTGGAGAGAGCAGGAGGGTGGATACGGGAATATTTAGGAAAAGGTGGAGAGAGCAGGCGGGTGGATACAGGAATGGTTAGGAGAAGGTGGAGAGAGCAGGACGGTTGATACAGGAATGGTTAGGAGAAGTTGGAGAGAGCAGGAGGGTGGATACGGGAATGATTAGGAAAAGGTGGAGAGAGCAGGCGGGTGGATGCAGGAATGGTCGGAAAACGTATAGAGTGCAGGTGGGTGGATATAGGAATGGTTAGGAGAAGGTGGAGAGAGCAGGAGCGTGGATATGGCAATGGTTAGGAGTAGGTGGATACAGCACGAGTGTGGATACAGGAAAGGTTAGGAAAAGGTGGAGAGAGCAGGAGGGTGGATACAGGAATGGTTAGGATAAGGTGGAGAGAGCAGGAGGGTGGATACGGGAATAGTTAGGAGAAGGTGGTGAGAGCAGGAGGATGGATAGAGGAATGGTTGGGACAAGGTGGTCAGACCAGGAGGGTGGATACAGGAATGGTTACGAGAAGGTGGAGAGAGCAGGAGGGTGGCTGCGGGAATGGTTAGGGGAAGGTGGGGAGAGCAGGAGGGTGGATACAGGAATGGTAAGGAGAAGGTGGAGAGAGCAGGAGGGTGGATACAGGAATGGTTAGGAGAAAGTGTAGAGAGCAAGAGGGTGGATACAGGAATGGTTAGGAAAAGGTGGAGAGAGCAGGAGGGTGGATACGGGAATGTTTAGGCGAAGGTGGAGAGAGCAGGTGGGTGGATACAGGAATGGTCAGGAGAAGGTGGAGAGAGCAGGAGGGTGGCTGCGGGAATGGTTAAGAGAAGGTGGTGAGAGCAGGAGGGTGGATACAGGAATGGTTGGGACAAGGTGGTCAGAGCACGAGGGTGGATACAGGAATGGTGAGGAGAAGGTGGAGAGAGCAGGAGGGTGGCTGCGGGAATGGTTAGGGGAAGGTGGGGAGAGCAGGAGGGTGGATACAGGAATGGTTAGGAGAAGGTGGAGAGAGCAGGAGGGTGGCTGCGGGAATGGTAGGGGAAGGTGGGGAGAGCAGGAGGGTGGATACAGGAATGGTTAGGAGAAAGTGTAGAGAGCAGGTGGGTGGATACAGGAATGGTTAGGATAAGGTGGAGAGAGCAGGAGGGTGGATAAGGGAATGGTTAGGACAAGGTGGTCAGAGCAGGAGGGTGGATACAGGAATGGTTACGAGAAGGTGGAGAGAGCAGGAATGTGGCTGCGGGAATGGTTAGGAGAAGGTGTAGAGAGCAGGAGGGTGGACACAGGAATGGTTAGGAGAAGGTGGAGAGAGTAGGAGGGTGGATACAGGAATGGTTAGGAGAAGGTGGTGAGAGCAGGAGGGTGGATACAGGAATGGTTAGGAGAAGGTGGAGAGAGCACGAGAGTGGATACAGGAATGGTTCAGAAAACGTAAAGAGAGCAGTTGGGTGAATACAGGAATGGTTAGGAGAAGGTGGAGAGAGCAGGAGGGTGGATACAGGAATGGTTAGGAGTAGGTGGAGAGAGCAGGAGGGTAGATACAGGAATGGTTAGGAGATGGTGGAGAGAACAAGTGGGTGGATACAGGAATGGTTAGGAGAAGGTGGAGAGAGCAGGAGTGTGGATACTGGAATGGTTAGGAGAAGGTGGAGAGAGCAGGAGCATCGAAACAGGAATGTTTAGGAGAAGGTGGAGAGAGCAGGAGAGTGGCTACAGGAATGTTTAGGAGAAGGTGGAGAGAGCAGGAGAGTGGATACAGGAATGGTTAGGAGAAGGTGGTGAGAGCAGGAGGGTAGATACAGGAATGGTTAGGAGATGGTGGAGAGAACAAGTGGGTGGATACAGGAATGGTTAGGAGAAGGTGGAGAGAACAGGTGGGTGGATACAGGAATGTTTAGGAGAAGGTGGAGAGAGCAGGAGTGTGGATACTGGAATGGTTAGGAGAAGGTGGAGAGAACAGGTGGGTGGATACAGGAATGTTTAGGAGAAGGTGGAGAGAGCACGAGAGTGGATACAGGAATGGTTAGGAGTAGGTGGAGAGAGCAAGAGCGTGGATACAGGAATGGTTAGGAGAATGTGGAGATGGTAAAAGGGTGGATAAGGGAATGGTTAGGAGAAGGTGGAGTGAGGCAGGTGGGTGGATACAGGAATGTTTAGGAGTAGATAGAGAGAGCAGGAGGGTGAATGCAGGATTGGTTAGGAGAAGGTGGAGAGAGCAAGAAGGTGGATACAGGAATGGTTAGGAGAAGGTGGAGAGAGCAGTAGGGTGGATAAAGGAATGGTTCGGAGTAGGTGGATACAGCAGGAGGGTGGATACAGGAATGGTCAGAGGAAGGTGGAGAGAGCAGTAGGATGGATACAGGAATGGTTAGGAGAAGGTGGAGAGAGCTGGAGGGTGGATAAAGGAATGGTTAGGAGAAGGTGGAGAGAGCAGGACGGTGGATACAGGAATGGTTAGGAGAAGGTGGTGAGAGCACGAGGATTGATACAGGAATGATTCGGAGAAGGTGGAGAGAGCAGGAGGGTGGATAAAGGAATGGTTCGGAGTAGGTGGATACAGCAGGAAGGTGGATACAGGAATGGTCAGAAGAAGGTGTAGAGAGCAGTAGGATGGATACAGGAATGGTTAGGAGAAGGTGGTGAAAGCACGAGGGTGGATACAGGAATGGTTAGGAGAAGGTGGAGAGAGCAGGACGGTGGATACAGGAATGGTTAGGAGAAGGTGGTGAGAGCAAGAAGGTGGTTACAGGAATGGTTACGAGAAGGTGGAGAGAGCAGGAGGGTGGATGCAGGAATGATTAGGAGAAGGTGGAGAGAGCAGGAAGGTGGATGCAGGAATGATTAGGAGAAGGTGTTCAGAGGAGGAGGGTGGATACAGGAATGGTTTGGAGAAGGTGGAGAGAGCAGGTAGGTGGATGCAGGAATGATTAGGAGAAGGTGTTCAGAGGAGGAGGGTGGATACAGGAATGGTTAGGAAAAAGGGGTGGAGAGCACGAGAATGGATACAGGAATTGTTCGGAGAAGGTGGAGAGAGCAGGAAGGTGGATCCGGGAATGGTTAGGAGAAGGTTGAGAGAGCATGAGGGTGGATACGGGAATGGTTAGGAGAAGGTGGAGAGAGCAGGAGGATGGATACAGGAATGGTTACGAGAAGGTGGAGAGAGCAGGAGGGTGGACACAGGAATCATTAGGAGAAGGTTGTTCAGAGGAGGAGTGTGGATACAGGAATGGTTAGGAGAAGGTGGAGAGAGCTGGAGGGTGGATACAGGAATGGTTAGAAGGTGGAGAGAGCAGGAGGGTGGATACAGGAATGTTTAGGCGAAGGTAGAGAGAGCAGAAGAGTGGATACAGGAATGGTTAGGAGAAGGTGAAGAGAGCAGGAGCGTGGATACAGGAATAGTTAGGAGAAGGTGGAGAGAGCAGGAGCATCGAAACAGGAATGTTTAGGAGAAGGTGGAGAGAGCAGGAGAGTGGCTACAGGAATGGTTAGGAGAAGGTGGAGAGAGCAGGAGAGTGGATACAGGAATGGTTAGGAAAAGGTGGTGAGAGCAGGAGGGTGGATACAGGAATGGTTAGGAGAGGGTGGTGAGAGCAGGAGGGTGGATACAGGAATGGTTAGGAGAAGGTGGAGAGAGCAGGAGGGTGGATACAGGAATGGTTAGGAGAAGATGGAGAGAGCAGGAGGGTGGATACATGATGGTTAGGAGAACGTGGAGGGAGCAGGAGGGTGGATACAGGAATGGTTAGGAGAAGGTGGAGTGAGCAGGAGGGTGGATACAGGAATGTTTAGAAGGTGGAGAGAGCAGGATGGTGGATACAGGAATGGTTAGGAGAAGGTGGAGTGAGCAGGAGGGTGGATACAGGAATGGTTAGGAGAAGGTGGAGAGAGCAGGAGGGTGGATACAGGAATGGTTAGGAGAAGGTGGAGAGAGCAGGAGGGTGGATACAGGAATGGTTAGGAGAAGATGGAGAGAGCAGGAGGGTGGATACAGGAATGGTTAGGAGAAGGTGGATAGAGCAGGAGGGTGGATCTAGGAATGTTTAGGAGAAGGTGGTGAGAGCAGGAGCGTGGATACAGGAATGGTTAGGAGAAGGTGGAGAGAGCAGGTGGGTGGATACAGGAATGGTTAGGAGAAGGTGGAGAGAGCAGGAGCATGGATACAGGAATGGTTATCTGAAGGTGGAGAGATCTGGAGGGTGGATACAGGAATGGTTAGGAGAAGGTAGGGAAAGCAAGAGGTTGGATACAGGAATGGTTATCTGAAGGTGGAGAGAGCAATATGGTGGATACAGGAATGGTTAGGAACAGGTAGAGAGAGCAGGTGGGTGGATACAGGAATGGTTAGGAGAAGGTGGAGAGGGGAGGAGGGTGGATACTGAAATGGTTAGGAGAAGGTGGATAGAGCAGGAGTGTGGATACAGGATTGGTTAGGAGAATGTGAAGAGAGCAGGATGGTGGATAGAGGAATGTTTCGGAGAATGTGGAGAGAGAAGGAGGGTTTATACAGGAATGGTTAGGAGAATGTGAAGAAAGCAGGAGAGTGGATTCAGGAATGGTTAGGAGAAGGTGGAGAGAGCAGGAGGGTGGATACAGGAATTGTTATGAGAAGGTGGAGGGAGCAGGAGGGTGGATACAGGATTGGTTAGGAGAAGGTGGAGGGAGCAGGAGTGTGGATACAGGAATGGTTAGGAGAAGGTGGAGTTAGCAGGAGTGTTGATACAGGAATGGTTAGGAGAACGTGGCAGGAGCAGGAGGGTTGATACAGGAATGGTTAGGAGAAGGTGGAGAGAGCAGGAGTGTGGATACAGGAATGTTTAGAAGGTGGAGAGAGCAGGATGGTGGATACAGGAATGGTTAGGAGAAGGTGGAGAGAGTAGGTGATTGGATACAGGAATGATTATCTGAAGGTGGAGAGAACTGGAGGGTGGATACAGGAATGGTTAGGAGAAGGTAGGAAAAGCAGGAGGTTGGATACAGGAATGGGTACATGAAGGTGGAGAGAGCTGGATGGTGGATACAGGAATGGTTAGGAGAAGATGGAGAGAGCAGGTGGGTGGATACAGGAATGGTTAGGTGAAGGTGGAGAGAGGAGGAGGGTGGATACAGGAATGGTGAGGAGAAGGTGGTGAGAGCAGAAGTGTGGATACAGGAATGGTTAGGAGAAGGTGGAGAGAGCAGGAGGTTGGATAGAGGAATAGTTCGGAGAAGGTGGTGAGAGCAGGAGCGTGGATACAGGAATGGTTAGGAGAAGGTGGAGAGAGCAGGAGGGTGGATACAGGAATGGTTAGGAGAAGGTGGTGAGAGCAGGAGGGTGGATACAGGAATGGTTAGGAGAAGGTGGAGAGAGCAGGAGGGTGGATACAGGAATGGTTAGGAGAAGGTGGAGAGAGCGGGAGGGTGGATACAGGAATGGTTCGTAGAAGGTGGAGAGAGCAGGAGCATCGAAACAGGAAAGTATAGGAGAAGGTGGAGAGAGCAGGAGAGTGGATACAGGAATGTTTAGGAGAAGGTGGAGAGAGCAGGAGGGTGGATACAGGAATGGTTAGGAGAAGGTGGAGAGAGGATAAGGGTGGATACGGGAATGTTTCGGAGAAGGTGGAGAGAGCAGGAGTGTGGATACAGGAATGTTTAGGAGAAGGTGGAGAGAGCAGGAGAGTGGATACAGGAATGGTTAGGAGAAGGTGGTGAGAGCAGGAGTGTGGTTACAGGAATGGTTAGGAGAAGGTGGAGAGAGCAGGAGGGTAGATATAGGAATGATTAGGAGAAGGTGGAGAGACTACGAGTGTGGATACAGGAATGGTTAGGAGATGGTGGAGAGAGGATTAGGGTGGATACGGGAATGTTTCGGAGAAGGTGGAGAGAGCAGGAGCATCGATACAGGAATGTTTAGGAGAAGGTGGAGAGAGCAGGAGAGTGGATACAGGAATGGTTAGGAGAAGGTGGAGAGAGTAGGTGATTTGATATAGGAATGGTTAGGAGAAGGTGGAGAGAGCAGGAGGATGGATACAGGAATGGTTAGGACAAGATGGAGAGAGCAGGAGGGTGGATACAGGAATGGTTAGGTGAAGGTGGATAGAGCAGGAAGGTGGATCGAGGAATGTTTAGGAGAAGGTGGTGAGAGCAGGAGCGTGGATACAGAAATGGTTAGGAGAAGGTGGAGAGAGCAGGTGGGTGGATACAGGAATGGTTAGGAGAAGGTGGAGAGAGCAGGAGCGTAGATACAGGAATGATTATCTGAAGGTGGAGAGAACGGGAGGGTGGATACAGGAATGGTTAGGAGAAGGTAGGAAAAGCAGGAGGTTGGATACAGGAATGGGTACCTGAAGGTGGAGAGAGCTGGATGGTGGATACAGGAATGGTTAGGAACAGGTGGAGAGAGCAGGTGGGTGGATACAGGAATGGTTAGGAGAAGATGGAGAGAGCAGGTGGGTGGATACAGGAATGGTTAGGTGAAGGTGGAGAGAGGAGGAGGGTGGATACAGGAATGGTTAGGAGAAGGTGGTGAGAGCAGGAGTGTGGATACAGGAATGGTTAGGAGAAGGTGGAGAGAGCAGGAGGTTGGATAGAGGAATAGTTCGGAGAAGGTGGTGAGAGCAGGAGCGTGGATACAGGAATGGTTCGTAGAAGGTGGAGAGAGCAGGAGCATCGAAACAGGAATGTATAGGAGAAGGTGGAGAGAGCAGGAGAGTGGATACAGGAATGTTTAGGAGAAGGTGGAGAGAGCAGGAGGGTGGATACAGGAATGGTTAGGAGAAGGTGGTGAGAGCAGGAGTGTGGTTACAGGAATGGTTAGGAGAAGTTGGAGAGAGCAGGAGGGTAGATATAGGAATGATTAGGAGAAGGTGGAGAGACTACGAGTGTGAATACAGGAATGGTTAGGAGAAGGTGGAGAGAGGATAAGGGTGGATACGGGAATGTTTCGGAGAAGGTGGAGAGAGCAGGAGCATCGATACAGGAATGTTTAGGAGAAGGTGGAAAGAGCAGGAGAGTAGATACAGGAATGGTTAGGAGAAGGTGGAGAGAGCAGGAGAGTGGATACAGGAATGGTTAGGAGAAGGTGGTGAGAGCAGGAGTGTGGTTACAGGAATGGTTAGGAGAAGTTGGTGAGAGCAGGAGGGTAGATATAGGAATGATTAGGAGAAGGTGGAGAGACTACGAGTGTGGATACAGGAATGGTTAGGAGAAGGTGGAGAGAGGATAAGGGTGGATACGGGAATGTTTCGGAGAAGGTGGAGAGAGCAGGAGTGTGGATACAGGAATGTTTAGGAGAAGGTGGAGAGAGCAGGAGAGTGGATACAGGAATGGTTCGGAGAAGGTGGAGAGTCCCTGAGGGTGGATACGGGAATGGTTAGGAGAAGGTGGTCAGAGGAGGAGGGTGGATACAGGAATGGTTAGGAGAAGGTGGAGAGAGCATGAGGGTGGATACGGGAATGTTTAGGGGAAGGTGGAGAGAGCAGGATGTTCGATATGCTAATGGTTAGGAGAAGGAGGAGATGGCAGGAGTGTGGATACGGGAATGGTTAGGCGGAGGAGGAGAGAGCAAGAGGGTGGTACCAGGAATGGTTAGGAGAAGGTGGAGAGAGTAGGAGGATGGATACAGGAATGGTTAGGACAAGATGGAGAGAGCAGGAGGGTGGATACAGGAATGGTTAGGAGAAGGCAGAGTGAGTAGGAGGGTGGATACTGGAATGGTTAGGAGAACGTGAAGAGAGCAGGAGAGTGGATACAGGAATGGTTAGGAGAAGGTGGTGAGAGCAGGAGGTTGGATACAGGAATGGTTCGGAGAAGGTGGTGAGAGCAGGAGGGTGGACACAGGAATGGTTAGGAGAAGGTGGAGAAAGCAGGAGTGTGGATACAGGAATGTTTAGAACGTGGAGAGAGCAGGATGGTGGATACAGGGATGGTTAGGAGAAGGTGGAGAGAGTAGGTGATTGGATACAGGAATGGTTAGGAGAAGGTGGAGAGAGCAGGAGGGTGCATACAGGAATGGTTATGAGAAGGTGGAGAGAGCAGGAGGGTGGATACAGGAATGGTTAGGAGAAGATGGAGAGAGCAGGAGGGTGGATACAGGAATGGTTAGGTGAAGGTGGATAGAGCAGGAGGGTGGATCGAGGAATGTTTAGGAGAAGGTGGTGAGAGCAGGAGCGTGGATACAGGAATGGTTAGGAGAAGGTGGAGAGAGCAGGTGGGTGGATACAGGAATGGTTAGGAGAAGGTGGAGAGAGCAGGAGCGTGGATAAAGGAATGATTATCTGAAGGTGGAGAGAACTGGAGGGTGGATACAGGAATGGTTAGAAGAGAAAATGAGGTCTGCAGATGCTGGAGATCAGAGATGGAAATGTGTTGCTGGAGAAGCGCAGCAGGTCAGGCAGCATCTAGGGAACAGGAGAATCGACGTTTCGGGCATTAGCCCTTCTTCAGGAATGAGGAAAATTTGTCCAGCAGGCTAAGATAAAAGATAGGGAGGAGGGACTTGGGGGAGGGGCGTCGGAAATGTGATAGGTGGAAAGAGGTCAAGGTGAGGGTGATAGGTCAGACTGGGGTGGGGGCGGAGAGGTCGGGAAGAAGATTGCAGGTTAGGGAGGCGGTGCTGAATTTGATGGATTTGACTGAGACAGGCTGGGGGGAGGGGAAATGAGGAAACTGGTGAAATCCGAGTTCATCCCTTGTGGTTGGAGGGTTCCTAGCCGGAAGATGAGGCGTTCTTCCTCCAACCGTCGTTTTGTTGTGGTCTGGCGATGGAGGAGTCCAAAGACCTGCATATCCTTGGTGGAGTGGGAGGGGAATTGAAATGTTGAGCTACAGGGTGGTTGGGTTGGTTGGTCCGGGTGTCCCAGAGGTGGGTGGCCTGTCTCCCCAATATAGAGGAGGCCACATCGGGTGCAGAGGATGCAATAGATGATATGTGTGGAGGTGCAGGTGAATCTGTGGCGGATATGGAAGTTTCCTTTGGGGCCTTGGAGGGAGGTGAGGGGGGAGGTGTGGGCGCAAGTCTTGCACCTCCTGCGGTTGCAGGGGAAGGTGCCGGGAGTGGAGGTTGGGTTGGTGGGGGGGTGTGGATCTGACGAGGGAGTCACGGAGGGAGTGGTCTTTACGGAATGCTGATAGGGGAGGGGAGGGAAATATATCCTTGGTGGTGGGGTCCGTTTGGAGGTGGCGGAAATAACGGCGGATGATGCGTTGTACATGGAGATTGGTGGGGTGGTAGGTGAGGACCAGTGGGGTTCTGTCCTGGTGGCGGTTGGAAGGGCGGGGTTCAAGGGCGGAGGATCGGGAAGTGGAAGAGATGCGGTGGAGGGCATCGTCGATCACGTCGGGGGGGAAATTGCGGTCCTTGAAGAAGGAGGCCATCTGGGATGTGCGATTTTGGAACTGGTCCTCCTGGGAGCAGATGCGGCGGAGTCGAAGGAATTGGGAGAATGGGATGGCATTTTTGCAGGGGGCAGGATGGGAGGAGGTGTAGTCCAGGTAGCTGTGGGAGTCGGTCGGTTTGTAGTAGATGTCCGTGTTGATTCGGTCGCCTGAGATGGAAATAGAAAGGTCGAGGAAGGGGAGGGAGGAATCTGAGACTGTCCAGGTGAATTTGAGGTCGGGGTGGAAGGTGTTGGTGAAGTGGATGAACTGTTCAACCTCCTCGTGGGAGCACGAGGCGGCGCCGATACAGTCATCGATGTAGCGGAGGAAAAGGTGGGGGGTGGGGCCAGTGTAAGTTGCGGAAGATGGATTGTTCCACATATCCTACGAAGAGGCAGGCATAGCTGGGGCCCATGCGGGTGCCAATGGCTACTCCTTTGGTTTGGAGGAAGTAGGAGGATTGGAAAGAGAAGTTGTTCAGGGTGAGGACCAGTTCAGTCAGTCGAAAGAGGGTGTCAGTGGAAGGATACTGGTCGGTACGGCGGGAAAGGAAGAAGCGGAGGGCTTTGAGTCCTTCGTGATGGGGGATGGAGGTGTACAGGGACTGGGTGTCCATGGTGAAAATAAGGCGTTGGGGACCGGGGAAGCGAAAATCATGGAGCAGGTGGAGGGCGTGGGTGGTGTCCCGAACGTAGGTGGGGAGTTCTTGGACTAAGGGGGACAGGACGGTGTCAAGGTAGGCGGATATGAGTTCGGTGGGGCAGGAGCAGGCGGAGACAATGGGTCGGCCGGTTAGGAATGGTTAGGACAAGGTAGGGAAAGCAGGAGGTCGGATATAGGAATGGGTACCTGAAGGTGGAGAGAGCTGGATGGTGGATACAGGAATCGTTAGGAGAAGGTGGATAGAGCAGGAGGGTGGATACAGGAATGGTTAGGAGAAGGTGGATAGAGCAGGAGGGTGGATACAGGAATGGTTAGGAGAAGGTGGAGAGAGCCGGAGGAAGGATACGGGAATGTTTAGGAGAAGGTGGAGAGAGCAAGAGGGTGGATACAGGAATGGTTTGGAGAAGGTGGAGAGAGCAGGAGGGTGGATACAGGAATGGTTAGGAGAAGGTGGAGGGAGCAGGAGGGTGATACAGGAATGGTTAGGAGGAGGTGGAGAGAGCAGGAGTGTGTATACAGGAATGTTTAGAAGGTGGAGAGAGCAGGAGGGTGGATACAGGAATGGTTAGGAGAAGGTGGAGTGAGCAGGAGGGTGGATACAGGAATGGTTAGGAAAAGGTGGAGAGAGCAGCAGGATGGATACAGGAATGGTTAGGAGAAGGTGGAGAGAGCAGGAGGGTGGATACAGGAATGGTTTGGAGAAACCATTGATTGAGACATATAAGATTGTGAAAGGATTGGACACTCTGGCAGCAGGAAACATGTTTCTGCTGATGGGTGAGTGCCGAACCAGAGGACACAGTTTAAAAATACAGGGTAGACCATTTAGGACAGAGCTCAGGAGAAACGTCTTCACCCAGAGAGTGGTGGCTGTGTGGAATGCTCTGCCCCAGAGGGCAGTGGAGGCCCAGTCTCTGGATTCATTTAAGAAAGAGTTGGATAGAGCTCTCAAGGATAGTGGAATCAAGGGTTATGGAGATAAGGCAGGAACAGGATACTGATTAGGAATGATCAGCCATGATCATATTGACTGGCGGTGCAGGCTCGAAGGGCAGAATGGCCTACTCCTGCACCTATTGTCTATTGTCTATTGTCTATTGAGAAGGTGGAGAGACCACGAGTGTGGATACAGGAATGGTTAGGAGAAGGTGGAGAGAACAGGAGTGTGGATACAGGAATGTTTAGGAGAAGGTGGAGAGAGCAGGAGAGTGGATACAGGAATGGTTAAGAGAAGGTGGAGAGACCAGGAGGGTGGTTACAGGAATGGTTAGGAGAAGGTGGAGAGAGTAGGAGAGTGGATACAGGAATGGTTAGGAGAAGGTGGAGAGCAGGCGGGTGGATACAGGAATGGTTAGAAGAACCTGGAGATGGCAGGAGCGTGGACACAGGATGCAGTGCGGAGTCTAGTATGGGTGGAGAATTCCC
The DNA here is from genome assembly GCF_037043375.1 of Chiloscyllium plagiosum. NCBI lineage: Eukaryota > Metazoa > Chordata > Chondrichthyes > Orectolobiformes > Hemiscylliidae > Chiloscyllium > Chiloscyllium plagiosum. The sequence goes on along the minus strand of NW_028270146.1, from coordinate 95,520,936 downwards.
TGGGAGTGTGAATAGGTGGGCAGCTGTCTGAATATCCCGGGAGTGTGCGTACAGTGGGCCCGCTGTGTGCACTGAGGTGTTTAATTCAGCTTTCCCATCCGGTCTAACACATTCGCCTCGCCTTCAGACCTCTCTGCTTTTGATTTTTCTTTTTCAAGATGGAATTTTAAACAGTTGCACATGTTGACAGAAACTCCAGGCCCTCAGCTCAATCCAGCAACAAAGATTCCTTGTTGCGAAACATAATTGCTCTGACCTTGGGGAGAATTCTCGTAATTTAGACTTAACACCGAATAAATCAATTCCAAGGGAAGGAGTTGGGGGGGGGGGGGGGGGGGGAGGTGAGGTGGTGCAGGCAACGTAATGAATTTCAGAGACTTAATGGAAACCATGAGCGTTGTTAATTCTCTGCTTGCATCTCATACATCTCTCTTTCATCTGTTCGGATAGATTCACTGTCATTTATCTGAGCATGACTCAGGGAAGGGAGTGTACTGCCTGCTTGCATTAGGCCTCTGATCTGGAGAAAGATCCTTCTCGGGTTACTACAGTCATAATCCGACAGGCCCAATGGTGTTTTTTTTTCCCTCTGCAGTAATAGCTTCAGATAAATCCTGTTATAATTTACTGGGCCTACATGTGGCAGCTCGGCATTTAGTTTGGTACAGTTACGCCGCGGCTTATTACAAAACTCAAACGAGGTGGAGGAGTTAGCACCTTTCGCACCGCGAAACTCAGGGCCTGCAGTGGAACCTGCTTCTGAGTTGGGGCCTTTATCCCAGGCCTGTGCTGAGGCCTGTTCAGGTGTGTGGCAGTTAGCAATGCCAGACCAGAGCTGCACCACCAGTCAGATCCGCAGCTCGCTACTTGTATCGTACCTGAGGTTTGAAGTCCATCTTTGTGGAGTCAGAGATCACGGAGCACCGTGAACAGCTCTCAGTAAGATCGCGAGCTTCAGTGTCAATTGCTTACACTGATGTTGTTTGCATTTTCTCTCTGCGTGGATGCTCCTGCTTCACTCCCACAGTCCAAGAGATGAGCTGGTGAGACGGATTGGCCTTGGGAAATTGCCCCCCTGGTGTCCGGCGATGTGTAGGTTAGGTGGATCAGCCAAAGGGGAGTGCAGGTTACAGGGTTCGGGTGTGAGTCTGACTGGGATGCCCTTCGGAGGGTCGGCGTGGACTCGATGGGCTGAACGACCTGCTTCTATCGAACATTTCAAAGGGACTTGCTGACTGATGACCGTTATGGTTGTGACTGTGCCTTCTCTGAGATCTGACGGGGCTTCCGACTACTTGCTTCAATCAAGGCAGTGGTACATCGGAAGGAGGGTGGGGACAGCAGATCCATGGCAACGCCACCCCCCTGCCAGCTCCCCTCCAAGTCACCCTCGGTCCTGACTTGGAAATATATTGCTGTTCCCTGACTGTCGCTGGGTCAGAGTCCTGGAATTGCAGCTCTCACTGTACCAGATCAAGGGGCTGAGGCAGTTCCAGTAGGCAGGTCATCTAGAGCCTGTCAGGAGCTGTTATGGATCAGCCTTACCAGAAGGAATGTCACCTTATGTGTTCAATACTAACTGATACTGACATTAACAGCTGCAGGGAGCTGCATTCAGCCTCATCCCGTTTGCTACGGATTTTGCTAACAGTCAATACAAAGCATCTTGCAGACCGCTGGTGTGCTCTGCCTCCTATAGAAACGTAAAGTCAGAGAACTGTACAGCACAGAAACAGACCCTTTGGTCCAGCTCAACCACATATCCAAAATTAATCTAATCTCATTTGCCAGCACTTGGCCCACATCCCTCCAAACCCTTCCTATTCATATGTCCATCCAATGCCTTTTAAATGTTGCAATTGTACCAGCCTCCACTACTTCCTCTGGCAGCTCATTCCATACGCACACCACCCTCTGCATGAAAAAGTTGCCCCTTAGGTCTCTTTTATATCTTTCCCCTCTCACCCTAAACCTATGGCCTCTAGTTCTGGACTCCCCGACCCCAGGGAAAAGACTTTGCCTATTTACCCTATCCATGCCCCTCATCATTTTATAAACCTCTATAAGGTCACCCCACAGCCTCTGACGCTCCAGGGAAAACAGCCCCAGCCTGTTCAGCCTCTCCCTGTAGCTCAAACCCTCCAACCCTGGCAACATCCTTGTAAATCTTTTCTGAATTCTTTCAAGTTGTGTGAGAAAGTTGGCCAATAAGAGTCATTGCATCATCCTGCCAGACCAATCAGAGCTAAAATAGAAGCTGCTGGTCTTTCATTGGCCTGAGGTTTCTGAGCTGGCATTACAGAGCACAAGGGTTGGTTCACTGTATGTAAAATGCAGTTAGTTGAGGCGATAAACTAAGGTTCCATTTGCCATCTCAAATCACACTGAAAAGTTGGAGCTCTCATTGGAGGCTATTCCAAGGGTGAGTGAGCTGTCCTGGCTGACATTTATCACTCTTTATCTTCATCATTGGAATGAGGTCATTATCACATTGCTGTCAGTGGGATCTCCCTGTGCATGAAACCAGCTATCGCATTTCCTACAAATGCATCCGTACACCAAAAACACTTCACCGGTCAAAATGCACTTAGGGTTGGCCTAAGCTTGTGACAGGTTTTATATAAATTTAGGGCCTTTCCTTGTTCCTCATTCACTCAGCAGGGCCCTGCAAGGCTGTTCTCAATGGATTTCCCGAGGCTGGCCTCACCGTCAGCCTCTAGTGCTGGTTTGTGTTTTATAAAAGTGAGGAGGAGGCATTGGAAGAGATGGGGCGACTTTCAGGACCCGACCGCAAGAGGCTAAGAAGGTCGGCGCTGTTCATATCAATCACCAAGGTCAGGTCGTTCCACCCACAATGCCCTCAAATTGCCGCAAAATGCCACCCCAACCAAAATCAAGATGGCTCACTCAGATGTGAGCTGCCAGAAGAGAAGAGGGCGGGGTGAAGAAGTGCTGGAGAAACTCAGCAGGTCTGATGGCACTTGTAAAGAGAGAGAGAGAGAGAAAGAGAAGATTTTCATGTTTGGAGTCTGGCAGCAGAAGATGACGGTGCTTTGGTAACATCACTCGACCAGTAATCTCAAAGCCACAGATTTCTGCCTGTGTCTCGTCTGAAGCCGTGAGTTGGAATCCCACTCACTGGTTGAATTTGAATTCCACGAATTAAACTCTGGAGCTGAGAGCTGGTCTTAGCCACGGTGACGATGGGCTGGGGAAGGATCCATCTGGTTGACCAACCTCCGTCAGTGAGGGTAACCTAGCCTCCTAGTCCAGTCACGGCCTAGAGCTCCGAGGTGGGGGTCTTTTAACTCTGAAACTGGCTGCTCGGTTCAAGGGCAGTTAGGGTTGGGCCGATCTCGACGATGGGAGCCGTGAACAGAGTGGGGAGAGACGAAGCAGAATTTGTCCCACGTTGAGAAAGGTTCCCGATGGCGGAGCGGGGTTTGAGAAACAGGCTGCGTGTGCCCTGTTTTCAAGGGTTTCTCAGCCTGGCTAAATCACGACATGTTTAATTTGGCCCACACTTCTGTGCAGCTCCCCTGAAATAAATGGTGTTATTGGCATGCTCTGTGAGCGACGCAGGCACTCTGGAGGTTTACCATGGGTGGGGGCACAGGGATTGGGTCTGACTCCCAAGATGTTCTGTAGTCAATGGGAAGTCTGCCAGCCAACAGGACCCCACCGTAATTCCCCTGCCCCCTACTGGCGCACCTTGTAATATGAATCCCCTCGGTGACAGGGAAGACATCATTCCACACCCCCTCCCCAACACCCCCCCACTGAATCACCACTAATCAGGCCCCGGCCTACTCTCTCCGAGCTGGAGCTGATACCCCAGAGAGAGAGAGAGAGAGAGAGGCGTCAACATTTAACACGACACTTCATAAATCGAGCTGATCATCACCAGCCAGCACGTGGCTGCGAGCAGGGTGGGGGAACGAGGTCTCGGAAGCCGCACTGGCAGTCGGGTAGAGAAGGGAACCGCGTGCCTGTTTGATGCGTTGCATTTGCCGTTAACGTGAGCCCCCTCGCGCGCAGGCCCAGCACCCACCTGAAGCGGAGCGAATTATTCCGAGCTGCCGTTCCCTGCTGGTTTTCTGCCTAGTTTACCTCAGGCATTACAAAAAAACACCAGCACCAACCTCCAAAAATAATAAAGCGAGACTTTAATTGGCTGCGATTCTTCAACCTAACGCCAAGTTTTTGCTGAGCTGAAGTGTTGGTTTCCTGGAGCATTGCTGAGCGTGTTTGTTTATTCCAGGGCGATTGGAAATGAACTCCAAATCTTCCTGACCGGACTCCAGTAGTGAGTAAACTCAGTGCGTGTGTGATACAGAGAGAGAGAGAGAGAAAGAGAAAAGGTGGGGGGGGGGGTGCTCACCTTGCCCCACCCCACAGAAATGGCTTGAAAGAGCATGCATTTATGTAGTACCTGTCACAGCCATTTGCTCTCTGCCAAATGACCCTTCCCGGAAACTGTGTGTACTGGTGCATACTAGATTAGATTAGATGACTTACAGTGTGGAAACAGGCCCTTCGGCCCAACAAGTCCACACCGACCCTCCGAAGAGCAACCCACCCAGACCCATACCCCTACATTTACCCCTTCACCTATCACAATGGGCAATTTAGCATGGCCAATCCATCTGCCCTGCACATCTTTGGATTGTGGGAGGAAACCGGAGCACCCGGAGGAAACCCACGCAGACACAGGGAGAATGTGCAAACTTCACTGAGGCTGGAAATGAACTCGGTTCTCTGGCGCTGTGAGGCAGCAGTGCTAATCACTGTGCTACCATGTCGCCCACTGCCAAAGCCTAAGATTGTCTGACCCTGCAATGCTCCACATTGTTGAATAGCCCCGCTTGACTTACAGGTTGGCGGGGGGCGGGGGGGAGGAGTTGGGAGCTGCTATCTGCTTTCGGCACTGCACTCCTGTATCAGCCAGTGTGTCTTCGGGAGAGAAAAGGATTTTGCTCAAGTGGAATAAAATGGATGTTATTGACTCCACTGACTTCAGAAATGGTCAGTTTTATTGAGGTTGGTGACCTCAGTAGCATTGTTCTGGGCAGGCTGGGCTAATTGGCCAATCATGCCCATCACACAGGGAACTCTCACACCAGCCTAACTTCAGGAAAGGCATGACATCATTGTGTCAACCCTAGTCAGACAATCCACTGACCTTCACTGCACAGACCCTCACGTGAGGAATGGCTCTAGGGGTCAGGACAACAAAGTTTACAATAATGTATATGTGTATATGTGTGTTTATGTACGTGACTGTGTGTGTGTGTGTGTAGGAGAGAGAGAGAGGGAGGGAGACTCTATGTGTGTGTCAGAGACTGTGCATTTGAGTCTGTGTGTGTGTGACTGTGTATGACCATATGTTACTGTGTGTATGACTGCGTGAGACTGTGTATGTTTGTGTGTAACTGTGTCCGTGACTCTGTGTGTGTATGTGACTATGTACGTAATTGTGTGTGGAGTGCATGAGATTCTGTTTGTGTGAGTGTGTGTGTCTGTGAACATATGTGAGAGACTGTGTGTGTGTGTGAGGGAGAGACTGTGTGTGTGTGTACGTCTCTGAGAGACTCTGTGTGTGTGTGTGTGTGTGAGAGAGAGAGAGAGGGAGAGACACTGTGTGCGACTGTGTGTATGTGTTTGTGTGTGGTGCATGTGTATGAGAGATGTGCTTGTATGTGTGTGTGAGAAAGCGAGAGAGACTCTGTGTGTGCCTGGGGTAGCAGGCTGGAAATCAATCCCCACTATTCCCAGAGTTGTCACAAAAGTTAACAATTTTATAAAATTACACAGAATTCAATCTGTCTGGGTTGACAGCAAGCACAGACCAGTTTCTTCTACTTAACAAAATTTAATATTCAATACAAATACATTGATTCTAACTAAAAGTTTTTAAAAAACTGTGAACAGTCAACATAAAACTCTACTAGTGAAAGCTCTAACCGATTTGTGAATCCCCCCTGACACACACACATACGGACAGACACAAAAAAACATGGGTGTTATGGGTGACAGGAAAACTTGCAAAGGCAGTCAAAGGTCCCTGTCTACACAGTTCACTGAAGTGAGCTGTTTTTATTTGCTGGGACTTGATGATCTTCAATCTCTCTTCTGCTTTCAGGAGGCACAGAGTGACTGGTTCACAAATTTTAAAATCGCTGACATATTGATTAAAAGCAACAGCTGATAGCATTTGGTGAGGGAAAACAAATTGGCTTTCTTCAGGCATTTTGAACCATACGATCAGAAAGAGAGAGAGAGAGAGAGCAGGCTTTGTCATCATAGCTGGTCACTACTCGCAAACCAATCACCTACTTGATTCTGACTTTGTAAATAACCTCGAATGTCAGCCAGTCTGCAGTAACCTTCACCACCCCCACCCCCACCCCCACCCCCACATCCCCCATGCTTGAACAAGCAACAGTATAAACAACACTTCCAGTGAATGCAAGTTTCTGGCTTCTCTCTCTCTCTCTCTCACACACACACACACAGTATCTCTCTCTCTCATACACACACACACAGTATCTCTCTCTCACACACACACAGTATCTCTCTCTCTCTCATACACACAGTATCTCTCTCTCACACACACAGTATCTCTCTCTCTCTCATACACACACAGTATCTCTCTCTCTCTCATACACACAGTATCTCTCTCTCACACACACACAGTATCTCTCTCTCTCTCATACACACAGTATCTCTCTCTCTCTCACACACACACAGTATCTCTCTCTCTCACACACACAGTATCTCTCTCACACACACACACAGTATTTCTCTCTCACACACACACACAGTATCTCTCTCTCTCACACACACACAGTATCTCTCTCTCACACACACACACACAGTATCTCTCTCTCACACACACACAGTATCTCTCTCTCACACACACACACAGTATCTCTCTCTCATACACACAGTATCTCTCTCTCTCACACACACAGTATCTCTCTCTCACACACACACACACACAGTATCTCTCTCTCACACACACAGACACACAGTCTCTCGCACATGTGCACATACACAGATACAGTCTTACATGCACAGACACATACACTCTCACACACAGAATCTCATGCACTCCACACACACAGTTACATGCATACATAAAGCCTGCAATAATCCTTCCACAATCCTTGTTTTTGATAAGTCCTCCTCCCATTTCAGGCCACAATCTTTAATACAGGAAAATAAAAAGACAAGTTCATTCCATGCATTTCATGACAAGATATGGGACACACAAAGAAAAAAAAACACAAGACTAACATCCATTTACCCTTCCTTGCTACCTTATGCAATCTTAACATCACTTAAACCTCTAGCTTTTTCCATATTTTACACTCAGAACAATGCATAACCAATTACATGTTTTTTTTCCAACGATATGATTAATCTTTACATTCATTGGTTGAAACAGAATAGTCATTGAGTCAGAGTCATACAGCACGAAATAGACTTTTCCATCCAACTCGTCCATGCCAACCAGATATCTTAAATTAATCTAGCCCCAATGCCAGCATTTGGCCCATATCCTTCTAATCCCTTCCCAGTCACATACCCATCCAGATGCTGTAATTGTACCAGCCTCCACCACTTCCTCTGGCAGCTCATTCCACACACGTACCACCCTCTGGGTGAAGAAGTTGCCCCCCAGGTCCCTTTTAAATCTTTCCCCTCTCACCCTAAACCCTACGTTCACTAGTTTTGCTCTCCCCTACCCTGGGGAAAAAAAAATCTTATCTATTTCTCCTATCCATGTCCCTCATGATTTTAGAAACCGCTATAAGGTTGTTCCTCAGCCTCCGATGCTCCAGGGAGAAAAACCCCAGCCTATTCAGCCTCTTCTTATACCTCCAGTTAAGAAGCAGACTTGATGGGCTGAATGGCCTGTTTTTGCTCTTAAGTCTATGGTCTTGCATTTTAAGCTTTAAATGTTCCAATGAAAGCCAGTGGACTACGATCAGTAAATTAATGTTTCTCCTTCACCCTTCCAGACATAGACTTCAAAGTATTGGAGAGCCAAAGACGATTGCAAAGTCTCATTCCTTACAGAAGAGTACTCCTGCTGACCTCTGGTCCGGTTTCCTTGAGAAATGATCCACTGGTTTCTCTGTTCTCGTCCTCCTCACCCTGCTGGAAGACTGCACCCACCCCCCCCCAAGATGCTCACATTAATCACCACGTCAAACGGTCAGGGCGAATTGGGGCAGCCAATGTTGGCTCCATTGCTTCATCTTCTCAAAGGCTGCCTGGAATTCTGTGGGCTGCCCCACTTTCCCTTCAGGAATTCAGCCGTTGTGTTGAACTTACGCAGAAATTTCTGGTAAAACCCACACATCCCTCAAAAGAAAAACTCATGATTTCCCATTTAGTTTTGGGAACTGACACTACTGATGAGTTCCTCCGACTCTGGCTGGCTTCAGTCGAGTGGTTTTCCAGCAGGTCTTCATTTCCACCTGATTGTCCACTTCTGGGCTCAACCGCAATTTTATTGCTGGGTTTTCAGACCTGACTCTCCTCCATTCACACCATGACCAGTGAACGTAGTACATCCAGGTTATTGTCTACAGATTGCCATCGACTTCCTCAGCCCTTTTACGTCTTCTTTTCCATCTTCCTTCCTCTAAGTTGACCGTAGCGTCCCAGTATTGCAGGAAGCTCATTTTGAGCTTAGGCTGGTGCTGGAAAAACACAGCGGGTCAGCCCACGATGAAGGGCTTTTGCCCGAAACTTTGATTTTCCTGCTCCTCGGCTGCTGCCTGACCTGCTGTGCTTTTCCAGCGCCACTCTAATCTTGGCTCTGATCTCCAGCATTTGCAGTACCCACTTTCACCAAGCTCATTTTGAGAACTGTCTCTCACCCCTACTCACACCTCACTCTCATAATCAGTTATTTTCTACTACCCTTTCCTCCAATACACTTGTTCCTCCTTATCCTTTTGCCTACAATTATACCTTTACAGCTTGTCTCTGCGATATAACAGGCAGGTTCAAAGGAGATTTGTGTGGCAGGTTTTGTACAAGAGTGCCTGGAACACACTGCCAGGGGTAATGGCAGATTGGGATGTATACGGGATTTTATATAAGCATCATAATAAGCAAGGAATGGAGGAATATGGACCGTGGGCAGGCAGAAGGGTTTAGATTAATTTGGCATCATGTTCCACACAGCATCTTGCACTGAAGGGTCTGTTCCTGTGGTGTACTGTTCCATGATTGATCATTCTGTCTACAATCCGGAACATTTATCAGGTAAGTCACTGCAGGATTTCCTCCTCACGACTTTGCATGGACCAGTCAGAGGGTCACCTGGCACAGTCAGCAATACTTCATTTCCAGAACCAGGGTGCGCAGTGTCTGAAGAAGGAATCTCCCGTGGAAGATGGAGGTGAGGAGTACGAGGAAAGGAGTTTAGCAGCTAAGACGGTTGAGGAGCATCGGTCAGCGTTTAAGAAAATAGTTCATGGCTCACGGCAAAGATATATCCCAGTGAAGGAAAGGGATTCTGGGAAGGGGATACGTCAACTATGGTCAACCAGAAAAGTTAAGGATAGCATCAAACTAAAAGTGAAAAAAAAGTATAATGTGGCAAATATTGGTGGCAAATCAAAGGATTGGGAAAACTTTAAAAGAAAATAGGCAAAAGGCAAGCAAAAAGTAATAAAGAGGGAGAAGATAAACTTTGATGGTAAGCTTGCAAGTAATATCAAGATGAACAGCAAGAGCTTCTTCAAATGTATGAAAAGGAAGAGAGAAGCCAAAGTGCACTTACGCCCCCTAAAGGATGAGGTTGATGAAATAATAACGAGGAACTAGGAAATGGCAGGTGAGTTGAATAAATTATTTTCATCAGTCTTCACAGTAGAGGACGCAAGTAGAATTCCACAAATATTAAATAATCAAGGGGCAGAGGAGGAGAGGAAATAAATTCAATACCTATCATCTAGAGAAAATATACTCACAAAATGAATGGAGCTAAAGACTGATAGGTCTGGACCTGATAGGGTGAATCTGAGGGCATTAAAGGAAGTAGCTACAGAGGTCATGGATGCACTGGTCATAATCTTCCAAAAACTCTTAGATTCTGGAAAAGCCCGAGACGATTAAAAAATTATTTAAAAAGGTACAGTGTAGGCCAGTTAGCTTAACGTCTATTACTGGGGAAATGTTAGCGGACACTACCCTGAGGAACTCTTGCAGAGATGTTCTGGAACTGAGGTGACTGATCTCCAACAATCGCAATCATCTTCCTTTGTGCCAGGTATGACTCCAACTAGTGGAGAGTCTGCCCCTCCCCCCCCCCCCCCCCCCCCTCCCGATACCCATTGATTCCAGTTTTGCTCGGGCACCTTGATGCCAAAATCAGTCAAATGCAGCCTTGAGGTCAAGGGCTGTCTCTCTCCCCCCTCCCCTCTGGAATTCAGCTCTTTTGTCCATGTTTGAACCAAAGGCTGTAATGAGGTTAGATCCTGGCAGAACCCAAGCTGGGCGTCACTGAGCAGGCTATTGCTGAGTAGGTGCTGCTTGATAGCGCCGTTGATGACACCGTCCATCACTTTACTGATGATGGAGAGGAGGCTGCTGGGCCTGTTATTATCTGAGTTGGATTCATCCTGCTTTTTATGCACTGGGCAAAGCTGGGCAATTTTCCACATTGTTGGGTAGGTGCCAGTGTTGTGACTGTACTGGAAGAGCCTGGCTAGGGATGTGGCAAGTTCTGGAGCACAAGTCTTCAGTACTATTGCCGGAATGTTGTCAGGGCCCAGTGCAGTACCCAGTGTCTTCAAACGTTTCTTCATATGGCCTGGAGTGAATCAAAATGGCTGAAGACTGGTATCTGTAACGCTGGGGACCACTGGAGGAGATCGAGATGGATCATCCATTTGCACCTCTGGCGGAAGACTACTGTGAAGGCTTTAGACTTATCTTTTGCACTGATGTGCTGGGCTCTTCCATCGTTGAGGATGGGGATATTTGTGAAGCCTCCTCCTCCAATGAGTTGTTTAATTGTCCACCGTCATTCACGGCTGGATGTGGCAGGACCGCGGAGCTTAGATCTGCTCTGTTGGTTGTCCGATCGTTTAGCTTTATCTATCACTTGCTGCTTACGCTGCTCGGCATGCAAGTAGTCCTGTTTGGTGGCTTCACCAGGTTGATAGTTTTAGGTGTGCCTGGTACTGTTCCTGGCATGCCTTCCTGCACTCTCCATTGAAACAGGGTTGATCCCCTGACTTGATGGCAATGGTCAAGTGGGGGATATGCCAAGCCATGAGGTTACAGGTTGCGCTGGAGTACAATTCTGCTGTTGTTGATGGCCCATAGCGCCTGGTGGACTTGTGTTGTTAGATCTGTTTGAAGTCTGTCCCATTTAGTACGGTGATAAGTGCAACATAATACAATGGAGGTCATTCTCAATGTGAAAGGGGGAGTTTGTCTCCATAAGGACTGTGCAGTGGTCATTCTTACCGATACTGTCATGGACAGATGCACTTACAGCTGACAGATTAGTAAGGATGAGGGCAAGTGTCCAGAGATGATGCTTGCAGAGGTACCCATCTCTCACAGCTCCTTCCTCTGGGTACCCACTGGCACCCCCCTTACCCCTCCTCCTTGAGAAGACGTGGTACCTGCAGTGTGATCCCTGATACCTTGCCACTGACAACAGGGAGCATTCACTTATGGCTCAGGGTGAGATTAGGGTTATGGCTAGGGTCAGGGATAATGTTCGGGCTAGCTTTAGAGTTAGGGTGATATTAAGCGCTAGACTTAGGGATAGAGTTGACAAGGTGTGGAGCTAGAAAAAGCAGGTCAAGCTGCATCAGAGGAGCAGAGGAGTTGGCGTTTCAGCTCCGGATCTTCCTCCATTAGGGAGAGGATTAGGGTTATGTCTAGGGTTAGAGTTAGGGTCAAGGATAGTGTTAGGGTTAGGATTAGAGTAATGGTTAGGGTTAGGGTTATGGTTAGTGTTAGCTTTAGGGTTAGGGCTAGGGTTAGGGTTAGGGTTAGAGTTAGGGATAAGGTCAAGGTTAGGGTTAGGGATAGGGTTAGGTTTATAATTAGCGTTAGTGGTAGGGTTATGGTTCGGGTTAGGGATAGGGTAAGGATCAGTGTTTGGGAAGGGGTTAGAGTTAAGGTTATCTTTATGGTTACGGATAGGGTTAAGGTTAGGTTTATGGTTAGGGTTAGGATTAGGAATAGAGTTGTGAATCCATGTCTGAGATGTGGTGCACAGTACGGCCTAGTCTACCCCAGGGGGAATAGCCCCTCAAGGTGGCCGTCTGTGTGATGGTGGTGAGTGAGGGTGAAGTCCTTACCCACACATCCTCTGAGGGCTCCCCAGCCTCAGAGAGGCTCAGGCCAAAGCCCCTCTTTCGCCCAAATTCCAGCCTGCGGATGGGCAGAGAAAGAATTAGCTGGCAAGAATGAAAGAAAACTCCGGGCCTACCTGTACATGTTTAGAATTTCCTTCAGAGGACGCGGGCATCATTGGCCAGACCAGCACCTGCAGCCCACCATCAGCAGTCTGTGATCATGTGTAACTTTCTATAGTGCCCCCCTGCCCCTCCAGTAAAGTGATTGGAAAACGTCAGTGCCCAGGAAGGATTGGCAGCTTGAGGGGAGGAGCTGGGTGTGAGCCTTTGAGATTTGATCCGATTTGTTATTATCACATGTACCAGTGAAAAGTATTGTGTTGCGTGCAAACCACACCTTCCATAAGTAGATCAGGGTGTACATCATTATTGAGTCAGAGAGAGGTCTAGTGCCGAAATAGGCCCTTCAGCCCATCTAGTCTGTTGCCAGTCAAACACAGACACAGAAATATTCTCATCGACGCACTTGGCCCATAGCTTTGTATGCCTTGGCATTGCAAGTATACTTCCGTTCTGCCTCTCCCACCCTTAGAGACAGTGAGTTCTAGATTGCCACTATCTCTGGATGAAAATAATTTTCCTCACACGCCTCCCCACCCAAATCTTAAATCTGCTGTCAATGGTCATTGTTTCCCTTCATCAATGGGAAAGATTTCTTCCTGTCTACCCCGTCCCTCATTATTTGACACACCTCAGTTGTGATGGGGCTTTCGTGAGCAGTCAAAACATGGTGCCACTCAGCCTTGGAGATCACTGGACGTTGCAGACTTTTTGTATTTCTAACCCTTTGCTGTGGGTCAGTAGCTCCGAGCTGGCCCAGGGGATGACCGGCTGGCCTAGGGGCACGGTCACCCAGGAAGAGGATGTGACACCACCCATCAGTGCCCAGAGGCAGTGTTGGTGAACCAGCCTTGATATCTTACACCGGTGTGGGAGGGTGGCGGGAGGTAGGAGGGAATTAGCAGGCTCACAGCAGGCGGCATGGTGTCCTGATGGCCTTTAAACCCGGCGCCGCAATTGGCAAAATCGGAACATTCCAGAAGGTTCCGGCTGGGGCAGGGGTGTTTGGCCCATTCAGCTTTGCCAAGCCACTCTTGAAGCATGTCATGTGCATAGATAATTAGCAAGGGTTCACAGCAGATGGCTCTCCACAAGGGTATTGGCTGGGTACAATATCATCCAGCGCACCCAGTGCCGCATTCCGCAGTTTGGGAATCTCTTCCCTCTCCGTGATTCTGCGCTTCTATAATTACTGTCAGTCAATCAAAACAAGCATCAGATCCAAAATAGATGGAGTTTGCTCACCAAAGGCTTTATGGGATATTGGGCAAAATGCTCACTCTGTCTCAGTCTCCGTCTGTCTCTCTCCATCTCTCTCTCTCTCTCTCTCCATCTCTGTCTCACTCTGTCTCTCTCTCTCTCTGTCTCTCTCTCTGTCTCTCTCTCTGTCGTCTCTCTCTCTCTCTCTCTCTCTCTGTCTCTCTCTCTCTGTCTCTCTCTCTCTGTCTTCTCTGTCTCACTCTGTCTCTCTCTCTCTCTCTCCACGCATGCTGTCAGAGCTGCTGAGCTTGTTTCAGGTATCTAGCATCTGCAATATTTCACTTTAGTTTGAGATGAGTGCATCGTGGTAATGTCACTGCGCTATTAACTCGGAGGACTAGGGTAGTGCTCCAACTATATGGGTTCAAATCCCACCAGTACTTTAAAATTCAATAAACCCGGAATTGAAATGTGTTCGGAATGGTGGCTATGAAAGCCTTGCTGTGGAATCAGTTTTTCGCTAAAATGGGTCACCTTTGTCCGGGCAATGGATTAGACTCCTAACTGACCTCTGAAAATGGCCGAGTTGGTTCAAGGGTCCCTCAACAAAACAGAAAGGAAGACATACTCCGAGAAAGGGAAGATGGAATGACCTTCAGTGAAACTTTTTCTGAGTTTGGCAGCAGCTTCTTCCTGCACCGGGACTCTTCGGAGGGGTTACTGTGAGGATCTGCTCACACCCTTTGTTTCAAATCCATTACAGAGCAGCAGGCCCGAGGTCAGTAACATATCCCTGAGCACAGCCCACTTGAGGCTCCCTGCTATATTTAACACTTCCTGAACTCCGTTTCACCTTGCATGCTAGAGACAAATTGTGTGTAAAAAAAAAGATTCTCTGCTCCAAGTTCAGTGAAAGGAAACGAGCTGATAGCATAATAATTGTGGTCAAAGTCAGCAAGAATTCGAAATGACTCAGTCTGTTGACTCAAAGCACAGGATTGAGGACTTCTGTATTCTGTTGTGTCTCACCATTGCAATGGTTTTATAATGTCTCATTCATCTCACCCCCTCCTCACACCCCTCGCTCCCCGAACTGGTCAGAGCTCATTCACCTCACTCTCACGCTCCTAAACTGAGACCATCTGTCCATTTCCCTACTCCCTGGGTAGTGAAATAACTGCACAAAGGCCGGTATCGTGTCACCAGGTCACCCTTTATTCAGACATGGAGAGTCCTTGGCACTTGATCCAGCTCCCTCAGTGCCAGCTCTCAGAGTGAGCCGAACCTCTGACATGCCTGTTTATGTCTGTCAGCCGGGGCTCCCTGATTGGACCAGGGTAACAGCCCCAATCAGGGAACTTGTACTCTATGACGTTTACCCAGCTGCTCGCGTTACAAACACGACAGGCAGCACTCTTTCCTCTAACACAGAAGGTTCCGGATTCAAGGCCCTCTCCACTTAAGCACATGAATTAAGACTGACACCCTGGTGCTCGTTAAAAGGGAGCGCTGCGCTCTCCAGGGGCCCTGCAGGTCAAGCTTGAAGTGAAAGGCCTCTTCTGTTTGGATTAGATTAGATTGCTTACAGCGTGGAAACAGGCCCTTCGGCCCAACAAGTCCACACCGACCCGCCGAAGAGCAACCCACCCAGACCCATTCCCCTACATTTACCCTGTTCTTGGACATGGATGGAAAAGACCCAACAGTACAATTTTGAAGCAGAACAGAGAAATCCTCTTGGATGTCCTGTCGGTTATTCCAACCTGGAATGGTAGTTTGAATGTGTCAGGGATTGGCTTGGACCAGCTTTCAAGAGGTCTAGACCAGTCGGCGTTAATTTTCATTGAAACATGGTAACATCCAACTACGTACAAGATTAGACTCTACACAAGGCTTCCAGATCAAACCCGTCTCCCAATCGATCTGCTGGTCACGTGATGATATGGATTTTCTTTACATGGCATCCTGGCCATCTTTATCCCCGACACAAAAAAAAGGTGGGAAAGGCAAGAGGTGAGCATAACACAGAGAGTTATAAACAGGCTAATGAGTAGGCAACAACTAGGCAGAGTGGAGATAATGCGGGAACACGTGAGTTAGGCGCTGAATATTATTTAAATGGAGAAAGACTGCGGAAAGCTACAGGACAGAGGGATTTGGGAGGCCTCATTTATGAACCACTAAATGCTAGCACCAGGATTCTGCTTGGTGATAGGGAAGACAAAGAGTCTTTACTTCAAAGGAGTATAAAAGCAGGGAAGTTTTACCAAAACTGTGCAAGACATTAGACCACAGCAGGGATACCTTGATCAGTTTTGGGCCTCTTCCCGATGGAAAGATGCACTGGCATTGGAGGCGGTGCAGAGAAGGTTCACTAAGATGCTCCCAGGTATGGAGGGACCGTCTTACAAGGAGTGGCTGAGCAGGCTGGGTCTGTCCTCTTCGGAATTTAGGAGAATGAGAGGTTATCTTTATTGAAGTATACAAGACTCTCAGGGGATTTGACAGGGGAGATATAGAAAGGCTGTTTCCCCTTTGTGGGGAGAGTGTGGGACCAGAGGGTATAATCTCAGAGTAAGGGTCACACATCTAAGACATTTGGGGAGGAATTTCTCTTCTGAGGGAGGGGTGAATCTGAGGAATTCTTTACCGCAGAGAGCTGGAGCGGCTGGATCGTTAAGTGGATTCAAGGCTGAGACAGACAGATTTTTAATCAGTAAGGGAATCAACGGCTATGGGTTAACGGCAAGAAAGTGGGTGTGGGTTATCAGATCCGCCATGATCTCGTTGAGTGGTAGAGCAGACGCGACGAGAAGAATGAGCTATTTCCGCTCCTACACCTTATGGTCATCGTGGAAACAGATTATCCGGGCATTCTGTAATCACTGGCTGTCAGCTCGTACTGTGAATGCTTCTCATTACAATAGCAGCTGACCTTCGAAAGCACCTCGCCAGCCACACACACACGCACACACACACTCACACACACACACTCACACTCACATACACACCCACACACACACACACACACACACACACTCTCTCACACACACACACACTCACACACCCACACACACACTCTCACACACACACACACGCACACACACACACTCTCACACACACACACACACTCACAATCACATACACACACACACACACGCACACACACACACACACACTCTCACACACACACACACAAACACTCACACACCCACACACACACTCATACACACACACACACACACACGCATACACACACACACACTCTCTCACACACACACACTCACATTCACACACACACACTCTCACACACATGCACACACACGCACACACACACACTCACACACACACACATTCACACACACACACACTCACACACACACTCACACACACACACACACACACTCACACACACACTCACACACACACACTCACACACACACGCACACACACACTCACACACACACACACGCACGCACGCACACACACACACTCACACACACACACTCACACGCACACACACATTCACACACACACACACACGCACATACACTCACACACACTCACACACACAAACACACACACACACACTCACACTCACATACACACTCACACTCACACACACACACTCACACACACTCACACACACGCACACACAAACACATTCACACGCACACACACATTCACACACACACTCACACTCACATACGCACTCACACACACACACACAAACACACTCTCACACACACACTCACACACACTCACTCACAGACACACACACACATACACACACTCACTCACACACTCACAGACACACACACACTCACTCACAGACACACACTCACACTCACACACATACACACACTCACGCACACACTCACACACACACACTCACACTCACAGACATACACACACATACACACACTCACTCACACACTCACAGACACACACACACTCACTCACAGACACACACTCACAGTCACACACTCACACACACACACTCACACACAGACACACACTCACACTCACACACACACATTCACACACACATTCACACACACACACACTCACACACACTCACATTCACACACACACACACTCACACACACACTCACACACACACGCACACACACACACTCACACACACACACTCACACACACACTCACACGCACACACACATTCACACACACACACACACTCACACTCACACACACTCACACTCACATGCATACACACACTCACACACATATTCACACACACACACTCACACACACACACTCACACACACACACACACACACTCACACACACAAACACACACACACACTCACACACACACTCACACTCACATACACACTCACACACACACACTCACACTCACACACACAAACACTCACATACACACTCACATTCACACACATACACTCACACTCACACACACTCACACACACACACACACAAACACACTCACACGCACACACACACACTCACTCATACTCACACTCACATATGCACTCACACACTCACACACACAAACACACTCACACACACACACTCACACTCACTCACAGACACACTCACACACATACACACACTCACTCACACACTCACAGACACACACTCACACACACACACTCACACACACTCACTCACAGACACACACGCACACACATACAAACACACACGCACTCACACACACTCACAGACGCACTCACACACACACTCACACACACACACGCATACACACACACACTCACAGGCACACTCACACAGATACACACACACACTCATACAGATACATACAAACACACAGACACACACACACGCACTCACAAACACACACACGCATACACACACTCACAGGCAGACACACACACAGATACATACACACAGACACACACACTCACAGACACACACACACATACACACTTACGCTCACAGACACACACACTCACAAACACACTCACACATACACACACACACGCGCATACACACACTCTCACAGACACACTCACAGGCGCACACTCACACACACACAACTCACACAGATACATACATACAGACACACACTCACAGGCACCCTCACAGGCACACTCTCACATACACACACACATGCACACAGACACACACTCACATTGATACATACACACACACACACATACACACACACATACACACACACACTCACTCACAGACACACTCACAGACGCACACACACTCAGACACACACACACTCAGACACACACACTCACACACACATTCGCAGACACACTCGCAGACACACATACACATTCACACGCACTCACACTCACAGACACACACACTCGCACACACACTCACAAACACAGTCACACTCACACAAATACACAGACACACACATACACACACACTCACACAAACACACTCACACGCATGCACACACACTCACAGACACACACACACTCACAAACACTCACAGACACATTCACACACACACACACACACTCACAGACACACTCACAGACGCACACACTCACTCACACACACACTCACAGACACACACACAGACACACACACAGACACACACACACTCACAGACACACTCACAGACACACACTCACACATGCACAGACATACATATATACACACAGCCAAGCGCGCGCACACACACACACACACACACACACAGGCACACTCACATGCACACACAAAATTACAGTATTATACGCACATACAGACACACAGACACACACATGCGCAGACACACACAGACACGCACACACACACTCACACACACAGTTACACGCACACACACAGACGCAGACACAGATACACAGACACACACACATAAAGATACACACACACACACACACAGTTGCACACATACAGTACACACACAGTTACACATGCGCACACACGCACACATACTCTCTCCCGTCTTTGGGGGTGTCCTGCCGTGACGGAAATGCAATGTTGGTTATCGATGTCACCCCACTGGGTCTGCCATGATGTTGGAGCCAAGTTGTGGTCAGTTTGGCCGCAGCGAGTTAACCCTTCGATGGCTGATGCCTGTGGCGGCCTTCACGATAAACATTCTGAAGTGAGAAAGCTTCAGTGTTCTTTGCTGTTCAAGCTGCAACCTGAGGCGTCCAGATGTGAAGTCAACGCCTGGAATATGACTCTGTCAGAGAAACACACCATCCTTCACAGCTGCTTACTAAAGCAAATACTTCAGCCCGAGCTTTTTAATCCCGGGGGGAGGAAACCCTTGTTTAGTTCGCCAGGATCAGCATCGAGATTAGCCTGCTTTTCGGGAGTTCAAAGGTTGGAGTAATTACAGTGGATCATACTGACCGATTGTATGTTTCTTCACCACTGTGATGATTTCAACTGCGCCACGAATTCCTTCGCAACAATCAAACTCTCTTGACTTTTTTTAGACACCTCCCTTTATGCTCAGCCTTTCGAATTTTGGGAATTCAACTGATGCTCGCTGTCAGCTCTATTCTTGTCCCATTGAAATCCACCAATAAGGAAGGGAAATGGGCCAAATGCCGGCAAATGGGACTGGATGAAGTTGGGATATCTGGTCGGCATGGACCGAAATGTCTGTTTCCGTGCTGTACGGCCCTATGACTCTGAGACACTCTCCACCAGTTAATTATTAGATTAGATTCCCTACAGTGTGGAAACAGGTCCACACCGACCCCCTGAAGAGTAACCCACCACACACCACCCCCCCCCCCCTCCCCACCCCCACCGACGGATGCACCTAGCAACCTTGGACAATTTAGCATGGCCAATTCACCTGACCTGCTCATCTTTGGAATGTGGGAGGAAACCGGAGCACCCGGAGGAAACCCACGCAGACACGGGGAGAATGTGCAAACTCCACACAGTCAGTCACCCGAGGCTGGAATCCTGAACCTTATGGTATAATTGTCACCGTCTCCTAAATGAATCCCTGCTGTCACTTGATTTCCTTGACCCCCCCCCCCCCCCTCAATCCTGAGGACCAGGTCCGGACGAGACTCCTTTCTCCTTCACTGTAGTGCTCCAGCACAAGCTGAAAGAACAGCACCTCATTTTCCGCTTGGGAACTCCACTGCCCTTGACACTCAGTGTTCAGCTCAACAACTCCAGGGCTGGTATAGGATAATGGGATGGTAACGATTGTGAAGTTCAAAAGTACCAAGTGACCGAACAGAACAGTAAGATAAGGCTTCACCAATTCTCCTCAGCCCCAGTTGGGTGGAGAGGGACACATGGTGTTGAGATAAAGGATCAACCATGACATCACTGAAGGGCAGAACAGGCTCGAAGGGCTGAATGGCCTACTCCTACCACTGGGTTTCTCTGTCTCTGATCAGAAGTATGATCCAGGACAGGAAGAAGACTCTTATCGTTGCCCGTCACCTCCTACTGGCAACCACCAAGAGCCGTTGGAAGGAGTCCACCTACCCCCCCCCCTCGCCCAACCTCCAGGCCTGAGGAAACTGGACATCCCCAGCAAGGTCAAAGGGCAGGGTCGCTAATAAGAGCAGACCGAGTAAGGAGGGAGCCTGGGATTGGAGGGGCCGCAGCAGCAACATGGGAGAGACAGAACGTGATTGGACGAGCAGCTCCTTTCAGACTCTGTCTCCTGCACTCTCTGTTACTCCAATTAAAGGAGTGAAAAGTGAAATGTTGGCATTTGAGGTCGAGGTTTTGAAGGGGGCTGGGGCTGGGCTGTCTGTGAACTGGCGGAGTGAATGTACCCCATGAGTCCTTTCAAACCCTGTTCTCAGGATAGGGATCACGCTGCCCAATGGTAGGATTAATTCCTTAATGCTGTGGTGCTGGGCCATTGTCTTGAATCAGAGCTACCCTTATGGTGTCTTGCTGCCCTCCTCCGAACCCACAATTCCGTGAGACAGGGATGATGAGCGGGATATATATCTAAGATAGGCTGACGATATGTGGCTTGGCAGGGGGACTGGAAGATTGTCGCACAACTGCTGTGCTTTTGGAGGGTGGAGGCTTGGAGTCCTGTTGTGCATGAAATAATCACATTAACCCCTGTGCATCTAATGGACTCACCGCGCTGGAGGGCCCCTGGATATCAATGTTGTAATTTTGTCAGCAGCCGGTTCAAGCATGTCCCGCACTTGTGTGATCCTTGTAAGCCAGGATTAATATGTAGCGGGGTGCCTGGCAGTTAGTGCGCTGAAGCACTGCCCTATAATTAGTCCGCATGCTAGCAAGTTCTTGACCTCAACTGAAACCCTTAAATTGACTGTCTTCTAATGTGGTCACCCAGATCATCAGCAGACACACTGTTAATGGGAATAGGCAGCCAGTTCCATCTGGAAGCAATCAGAGTGCCAAGAGAACAGTGAAATCGTTTGGACATGGGCCCTGGACGGTCTGAAATAAACTGGGTGAAGGCTCGCAATGCTCTCAAGAAACAGCTAGGCCCCTTGCACTATCATTCCCTTCAGTTTTAAGAGAAATGAGGTTTCGCCACCCAAACAGAACTCCTTAAAGACAAGCAGATGGGCACTGCGAGTTCTAGACTCTCGCAGGAGTTATGTAAGTGGAGCCTAGGGGCAAATGTGTAAGCCCGAGGCTTGTTACCGAATGAATTAAAAAGGGGTGGGGCTGCACTGAGCTCCTCATACTCCCATCACCACAGGCTTAGGACACGTGGTGCTGATAACTATCCAAACCAGCACCATTCACACCGTTGCTAGGCAACAGTGATTCACGCCTATAGGCCCAATTAAAGCCTTATGTTGGTTCTCACTCATTGAACCTTTCCCACTCCGAAACAGCCACCAGGTCAGGGATATCCCAGCGGCCCAGTGCCAAAGAATGTTCTGTGATATACTTTGGTGACTGGATTAATTCAATTGGAGGGGCATTTTCACGATGGCAACCTGTAACAAGCGGTCTGCTGCAGGGATCACAGTTACTTACAAGTTATATTAATGACGTTGATGAGAAAAGTACCAAGTTTGCCGATGACACACAAGTAGGTGAGAAAGCAAGTAGTGGGGATGACAGGAATAGTTTACAGAGGTTATGGACAGGTTAAGTAATTAGGAGAAAGTGAGGACTGCATATGCTGGAGATCAGAGCTGAAAATATGTTGCTGGAAAAGCGCAGCAGGTCCTTCCCGAAACGTCGATTCTCCTGCTGCTTGGATGCTGCCTGACCTGCTGCGCTTTTTCCAGCAACACATTTTCAGGTTAAGTAATTAGTCAGACACTTGGGAAAATGCGACATTATGCACTTTGTGAGGAAAATTAGAGGAGCTGAATATTATAGAATTGTAGAATTTTAAAGAATAGAAAGAGGCCATTGAACCCATCCTCTCTGTACCAGTTCCTGAAAGAGCTACCCAGCTAGTCCTCCTCTCTACTCCTATCTCTGTTACTCTCTAACTTGTATAAATATGATATTATATTAATTATTATGTTCTATGAATCTTATATAAATAGAGAAAGACTGCAGAAAGCTAAAGAACAGAGGGATTTTGGGATCCTTGTGCATAAATCACAAAAAGCTAGCATCCAAGTTCAATTCAGAATTGAACTGAATTGAGTTGTATTGAGTTGAATTGAATCGAATTGAATTTATTGTCATGTGTCCCGAGGCACAGTGAAAAGCTTTGTTTTGCGAGCAATACAGGCAGATTGCATTGTCAAGTAGCGTAGATAAGTAAATAATAGGTAAACAGTGGCAAATGGTACAGGCGAATGTTAAGAGTTTGTGTCCATACAGTATTCTCACAACAGTAAGGTAGAAACTGTTACAAAACCGGCTGGTGCGTGTGTTCAGGCTTCTGTACCTTAGGACTATAGGGCAAAATCTCAGAATAAAGGGTTGCAGATTAGGGAAGGTAAGTTGAATGTTGGTCTTTATTCTTAAAGGGAGCGGGGTACAAAAGTAGGAAAGTTTTGCTAAAATTACACAAGGCACTAGTCAGGCCACAGCTGGAATGATTAGATTCCCTACAGTGAGGAAACAGGCCCAACAAGTCCACACAGACCCTCCGAAGAGTAACCCATTTTGCCTCTGACTAATCCACCTAACACTACAGGCAATTTAGCACGGCCAATTCGCCTGCCCTGCACATCTTTGTGACTGTGGGAGGGAACCGGAGCACCCGGAGGAAACCCACGCAGACACGGGGAGAACGTGCAAACTCCACGCAGAGACAGTCGCCCGAGGCTGGAATCGAACCTGGGTCTGTGAGGCAGCAGTGCTAACCACTGAGCCACCGCGCTGGAATACTGTA
This sequence comes from Chiloscyllium plagiosum, assembly GCF_037043375.1. Lineage (NCBI taxonomy): Eukaryota > Metazoa > Chordata > Chondrichthyes > Orectolobiformes > Hemiscylliidae > Chiloscyllium > Chiloscyllium plagiosum. The sequence continues at coordinate 95,497,011 of NW_028270146.1, read as the reverse complement.
AACAGTTTTGGGCCCCTTATCTAAGGAAAGGAATCCTGGCGTTGGAGGCAGCACAGAGAAGGTTCACTAGGCGGCTGTCAGGAGGGTCTGCCTGATGAAGAGAGCTTGGCACTGTATCCATTGGTGTATACAAGAATAAGAGTTGACCTTTTTGAGACACACAAGATTCTTAGAGAACTTGACAGGGTGAGTGAGGAAAGGGTTTTCTTTTTTACCTTGTGGGTGAATCTAGGACCATAGGGCAAAATCTCAGAATAAGGAGTTGCAGATTTAAGTCAGAGAGGAGGAGGAATTTCTTCTCTCTGCGGGGAGTGAATCTGTGGAATTCTTTCACGCGGAGGACCATGAGGCTGGGTCAGCGAAGGCTGAGTTAAACAGATTTTTCATCAGTCAGGGAGTTTGGAGCTATAGAGAAAAGTCAGGAAAGTGGAGGTGAAGATTATCAAATCAGTCATGATCTCGTGACACAGCAGACTCAATGGGTTGAATGGTCAACTTCTGCTCTTGGGTCTTTGGTCAATGCAGAGATGATCCATTTTGATCAGAAGAACATTAAAAGATAATATAAAGCAGAGCGTTAAATCCTAAAGGAGGTGCAGAATTAGAGAGCCCTGGGTATATACATGCACAGATTCCTAAAGGTGGCAAGACACGTTTATTGATAGGGGTGCAGAATAGAAGAGAAAGGAGGTGATGTTTGAAGTTGCATTAGACACTTGTTAGACATCAGCTGGAGAAATGTGTACAGTTCTGGGTGTCACATTATGAGGCAATTGCCCAGTGGTATAATCACGGGACTGTTAATCCAGAGACTTAGTTTGATTAGATTGGATTAGATTTTTAGATTCCATACAGTGTGGAAACAGGCCCTTCGGCCCAACCAGTCCACACCGACCCTCCAAAGAGTAACCCACCCAGATCCATTTCCTCTGACTAATGCCCCTAACACTACGGGCAATTTAGCGTGGCCAATTCACCTGACCTGCACATCTGAGGAAACCGGAGCACCCAGAGGAAACCCACACAGACATGGTGAGAATGTGCAAACTCCACACAGACTGGTTGCCCGAGGCTGGAATTGAACCTGGGACCCTGGCACTGTTTGGCAGCAGTGCTAACCACTGAGCCACCGTGCTGCCCTAAGCCAAGGCAATGCTCTGAGGATTGGGGTTCAAATCCCATCCATGGCACATGGTGGAGTTTGAACTCAATGAGAAAAAGAAATCTGTAATTAAGAGTCTAATGATGACCAAACCCCACTGTTGATTGTTGGGAAAAATCCATCTGGTTCATTAATGTCCTTTAGCGAAGGGATCTGCCATCCTGACCTGGTCTGGCCTACATGTGACTCGAGACCCACAGCAATGTGGCTGACTCTTAACTTAGGGATGGGCGATAAATGTTGACCTAGCCAGCGACACCCACATCCTGTGAATGAATTTTCAAAAATTATAGGAAGGATGTGAATATTTTGGACACAGTGCAAAAGCAGTTTTTACAGAAATGGTCCAAGGGATGAGAAACTACTGATAAATTGGAGATTGGGACTGTTCTCACTCGAGAGAAGGCTGAGAGGAAATCTGATTGAGCTTTGCAAAATCATGGTGGGGGGGGCGGGGGGAGGGGGGTATAGATCGACTAGGTAGAGAGAAACTGTCCCTGTTGTAAAAGGAACAAGAACTATAGGGCGTAAGATTTGCAAAACAACATTTTCACACAACGATTAATGAGGGCTTAGAAAACCCTGCTTGGAAAGGTGGAGACAGATTCAATTGAGGCTTTAAGAAGGTGTTGGATGAATACTTGGGTAGAAATGGTGTGCAAAGATATAGGGGAAGAAGGCCTGATTGACAGCAGATAATGAGGCTTATTGGTGAATAGGTACAAACACGATAGCCTCTTCTTGTGCCATAAACATCAGTGATCCTGTGCTACCAAGATGGGCTTGGAGCTTTGCCACACACTCATGATCACTGAAGCCTCTCTATCTCAATGAGCAGAAAGCAAGTGCATGTGACACATCCTGACAACAGTAAAGAAGGTTATTTAAGATACCAAAGAGATCTTAATCAATTGGGTCAATGGGTTGAGGCGTGCCAGATGGATTTGAATTTGTATAAAGGCGAGGTATTGCACTTTGGTAAAACAAACAAGGATAGGACTTTTACAGTTAATGGTAGGGCCCTGAGTAGTGATGTAGAACAGAAGGACCTGGGGCTTCAGGCACATAACTCTTTGAAATTTGCATCACATGTCGACAGGTTAAGAAGCATTTAGCGGGCTTGCCTTCATTGCTCAGACCCTTGAGTATAGGGGTTGGGACGTCATGTTGAGGTTATACAGGACATTGGTGAGGCCTGTTCTGGAGAACTGTGTGCAGTTCTGGTCGCTCTGTTATAGGAGGGATATTATTAAACTGGACAGGGTTCAGAAGAGATTTACCAGGGCTTTGCTGGGAATGGAGGGTTTGAGGTATAACTAAGACGGGAAAAGCTGGGACTTTTTTCATGGGGTTGAGGGGTGACCTTATTGAGATTTTTAACATCATAGATAAGGTGGAGGAGTTCAAAACTAAGGTGAGAGGAGAAACATTTAAAAAGGACACGAGCGGCAACTTTTTTATGCGGAGAGTAGTTCATGTTTGGAATGAATATCCAGGGGAAATGGTGGATGTCGGTGTAGTTACAACATTTAAGACATTTCCATAAGTTCATGAATAAGAAATGTTTGGAGGGATATGGGCCAAGTGCAGGCAGGTGGGATTAGTTGAGTTTGGGAATCTTGGTCAACATGGACCCTGAAGGGTTTGTTTCCATGCTGTATGACACTATGTCTCTAATATCGAGATTAACCTCTTGCACCCAGAAAACAACTTCAAATTTGAAAAGCAGCCCACCAAAAGATCATTAAACACTTTCATGCAGCTCGTGCAGGGTGAAGGAGATGTTTATGTCCTGGTATTGGAGACCCTTTCTATTGTGGCTGTAGAGAAAGGGCGTGATGCTGGAGTTGAAATTTCTGGGAAGTCTGCAGATCAGAGTATGACACAGCGACGTTCTGTAAACCCCAATCCTGATGGAGGTGTCCAGGAGGGTAATGACAGTGCGCCCCTGTCTGATGGAGTTTCGGAGGTGCTGTTGTCTGCAGAGGGGTAACCTGGAGCAGGAGCAGGTGTGGAAGTGAATCATAACTGACAGAAAACACAGCCCTTCCCGAACAGCTGTCGGGAAATGGGTATTTCCTCATTTCCTGAATTGCCTTCAGCATGCCTTTCCTTCTCCTCTTCATCAAACAGATTGATCCTTGGAACTGACGCTGAATTGTTGAGAATCACACAGATCTCACAGGAGCTGAGGGAACTTCAGTTTATTCAAGGTCAGTGCTTCAACCTTTCCCCAGTGCGAAAGAAAGTCAAAGAGCATGGGAGCAAGAATTTCTGTTTGTGGTCTTGCATTACAAGAGGTTGTGGTCGTTTGGCCCTGGAATGTTCTCTCCTGAGTTCACTCCTCTGTGCTTGATCTTCACTGCCTTTATAATCAGGTCATTGCAAGTACCAGGGCCCAGACACCAACCATTGGGAGAGATTAGATGGTAACCTGACACAGTTCAGGAAGTTAACAGTTTGTGGGAAGAGCAAGCTTGTGGGAAGGTGAGGTGTAGAGGATTTTCAGTATCTCTACTCAAACCGAGCACGTGCTAAGAAGCTATGTCATGATGGATTGAAATGACACTGAAGTTGACTTACATAATAAAGGTGCTCCCTGGCACTGGGGTGCACTGTTGTGTAAGGGAATATAAATCTGAAAAGGTTAATACTGAGGAGTGGTTTATGCTCTGCCCAGTATTGGACAGACTTGGGGGTGCCAACTGCTCAGGACCTCCAAGGGGTGAGCCCTACAGCTCATAGTCTTGGTAATCATATCTATCATATGAATCTAATTTGTACTTGGTTACATAGTTATAACAAACTGCTTATTGTTTAAGATAATTCCCAAAATGTTTTCCTCAACCCCATAGGACATAATAGACTCTGTGGATCCCCACTGAGAGAGGGTGGTAGCATCAAATCTAACCTATTGTGAGCAATAGTACAGAGCATTCTCACATTTGCTGAGAATCAGGATGCATTATTGCCTGTAACTTGGACTACCTTCTATCAATAACCCTGCCATCAGGGGTAACGTGACTAACCAGTTTACATCTGGCCCAATTGTTTTACAGACACCTAGCTCTGCCTACTCCTTACTGATCCTGCTGTTTCTCTTGCACATAGCCCTGTTTGATACCTTCATCAGGTTGACACCTCGTTTTTAGGTGCTGCTCCTGGTATCCCCTCTTCATGAGTCACACTTGATCCCCTGGTTTGAGGGTAATGGGTGAGTGGCAGATATAACTGGGCCATGAGGTGACAGATTTTGTCGGAGTACAATTCTGTTTCTGTTGATAGTCTACATCACCTCATGAACTTGAGTTGTTAGACCTATTCGAAGTCCGTCTGATTTAGCAGGGCGATAGTGCCACACAGCACAATGGAGGTTATTCTCAATGTGAAAGTGGAACTTTGTTTCCACAAGGAAGGTATAGGGTGGTCACTCTTACTGATATGTCATGGGTGGATGACAGGTAAATTGGTGAGGATGAGGTCACATCTGTTTTTCTGCATTGTTAGTTCCCTCCCCACTTAAAGCAGACCCACTTTAGCAGCTCTGCCCTTTAGACTCAAGCCATGCAGTGAGAAGTGGTGCCACTGAATCACTCTTGTGGTGGACATTGAAATCCCCCACCCAGAGTATATTCTGAGAGTCTCTATGCCTCCTTCAAGCAGTGTTCAACATAAGGAAGCGCTGAGTCATCAGGAGGGGCAGAATGATGAGGGCTGGGTGCTCTGTGCTGAACCTTTCAGGGTCTGCAGTAGACCTGAGACCTTGAGGTTTCACGACTGTGCGTGGCCTCTAGCTCAGTTGATATTTATGGAGGGTGAGAGTGGAAGGTGCACTCAAATAGTCTCGTCTGGAGGTGGCAAAGGCATGGTCTGCTCAAGGCCCTAAGATCCTGTGGTGAACTCCAACCTCCTGTAATTGTACCTCACCATCTTACTATTCGCAAGTAATTGAGAGAGTCTTTGTCCCCTGAGACTCTCAGTTCAGTTCCCCTTCCAATGACCTGCTGTGAATTCCTAACATGTTCAGTTATCATTTTCGGGTTGGCAGCTGTTATCTTCGTAGCATTTGCCCCTTTGACTCAGGCCTGTCAAGATCCAAGTGAAAACCACAAATGCAAACGCATCATAAGGGAACAGAAGGTTAAGCCTGGTGCTTAACGTGTTCATTTAATGAGTCAGGTGTATTAGCTCTTATTGTCAGCTGGTAGAACTCGGGTCTTGCTGAGAAAAGGAGACACATTCTGCTGAAGCTTTTCATCTTGCACTCATCAGGACAATCCTCAAGAGACACTAAAGTACAGGGAACGGTATGAGAGGAGAGTGCTGATTGGTGGACTTGTTCAGGAGAGGAATTGCTGTGGAGAATGTGCCAATTAATGACAACTGCCAGTTAACTGCCAGACTTTGTTTACTCAGCCCTGAGAAAATGACCAGAGAATGGCAATTTTGTTGAGTGGAGCTATGTAAACTGTGCATGCCTTGTATATTATTAGGTAGCTTCCAGTACACCATATTTGTGGCCTGACATCTGGCCTCTGGCCTGACTTGCCACCTTAAATTGGCCATTGGCGTAACTCTTTCTGTGTTTGTCTTCAGGGGTATAGTTCGTAGACATGCAAAAAGTGCGACATTGATGGTGACAGAATGCCAGAAGTGATAACAGCATACCGACATTGGAAGGGAGCTATTTGATAGCTACACTGTATCTGATGCCCATATAGACAAGAAGGTATAACTATGAGTGAGAACAGTAAGTTGTGCCAGTGTTCAGAGGGTGCAGTATCAGAGAGCGTTGGACCTCAGAAGTAAGTGTGATACTGGGATTGTTGACAAGGGGAGGAATAAAGTTCACGGCTAGGAAACAGAGTTCAGAGCAGGTACTGAAGACAGTAACATTAGCCTTTCCAATGTTAAGTCGGTAGAAATTTCTGCTTAATGTTTGGACAAGCTATGAAGCTCTTTGGAATGTCCCAAGGATTTGAAACCATTTCATTTCAAACAAACAAATTACTGAGGGGGAGAAACCACGGGGGTGGCGGGGGGAAGGAGGTGATGAACAAATTCTGCCGCTCCGAGAAAGGTGGGGCTATTTATAAAGAGCAGTCTCTTAGCTGAGGCCCGGAATCAGCTCCTGAAGCAATATAAACATCTCATCAGGAATGTTAACACGCGGCTTAGCAAATAAATGTCAATTATCTATCTCACACAGTTTAATGTAATTAAAAGGCAAGCAATCACTGCGTGTATTGTTAGGGGTGGCTTTTAGCCAGTGTGCATTTACTTATAAAGGCTTTTAATTTACAGAGGGGAATAATAGAGGCTTTGTACACTCTTAGACTTCTCAACTGCCTCTGAGTTTAACCCTGAGTGCATCCCTGTAAAGTACGGAGAGAGGTGAGAGGGAGAGTGAGGGGATAAAAATGAGTATAGTGTGCAAGTTGGAGTCTTCAACTCTCATTGAGCAGCAGTATATTTTACTGCTTCCAGAGCTTTTTATTTTAACATTATTAACTTCTTAAAATGCCGCAAGACACCTCACTACATCAGACACAAGTTGTTACCAAACCATATTTATTAGGACAGCTGACCAGAAACCTTTGAGATAGATTTTAAGGCAGACTTGTTGAGCTCTGTTGGGGCATGATGGTAGTGTTCCTGCCCCTAAACCAAGTGTTCAAGTCTCACCTGCTCCAGACGTGTGTAATAACATTCCTGAACAGGTTGATTAGAAGTATAGGTTAAATTTTTTCAAAACTTAAGGCAGGATTTATAGGAACGGAGAGAGAGAGAGAGGTAAGGAAATTCCAAAGCTGGAGACACAGACTGTATTTGGGACCAGACTTGGAAGGCCGAGGAGGTGGGGCTAGTTTCATTTGGGAAATTTGGTCGGCATGGACGAGTTGGACCCAAAGGCCTGTTCCAATGCTGGATGGCTCTATGATTGTGAGCACGGAGGAGATGATGGAAATAGGGAGGGATGAGGCCATGGAACCGACTTGAAAACAAGAATGCAGAACTTTGTAATTGAGGGCGGTACGGTGGCTCAGTGGTTAGCACTGCTGCCTCCCAGCAGCAGGGACCCAGGTTCAATTCCAGCCTCGGGCGACTGTCTGCATGGAGTTTGCACATTCTCCCCGTGTCTGCGTGGGTTTCCTCCCACAGTCCAAGGATATGCAGGTTAAAGTAGATTGGCCATGCATAGGTTATCCAGGGGTGTGCAGATGAGGTGGACTAGCCATAGGGAATGCAAGGTGATGGGGATAGCTAAGGGGGAGGGGTCTGGCTGGGATGCTCTTTGGAGGGTGGGATTGGACTCGATGGGTCAAATAACCTGCTTCTGCACCATAGGGATTCTATGAGACTTTGCCAAATCAGGGATTGACGCAGGCCAGCGAGCAGAGGGTGAACGAGAGCTTGAGGGGGTAAAAGCTGAAACAAGTTCAAGTGTACGCAGAGTGGGAAACGGAAGGTCAGCCAGGAACAAGGAGAGAGCAACGAAAGCTCAGATGAGCTTTTGACAGCAGACTGGCCGGGGCCAGGCTTGAGATGTTTTGCTTAAAGTGCTGGAGGAGTGATGTTCCAAATCTGAGCACAAACCGGGAGGTGGGATGGCCTGGCTAGGCCAAAACAGCTCACCATCAACTGAATGTGTATGGACCCAATGTACAAAACACAAACAGAAAGTGTTGAGGCTATTGCTGCCTGGGTCAGCCTTCGTTGCCTGTCCCCAGTTGCCCCTTGAGAAGGTGGTGGTGAGCTGCCTTCTTGAACTGCTGTGTGTTGACCCACAATGCCCTTGGGGAATGAATTCCAGGATTTTGACCGAGCGTCAGTGAAGGAAAATTGATATATTTCGAGGTCACGGTGGGAAGTGGTTTTGGAGGGGAATTTGGAGATGGCGGTGTTCCCATGTATCTGCTGCCTTTATCCTTCTAAGTGGAAGTGGTCGCGGGTTTGGAAGGTGCTGTCTGAGGATTTTTGATGAATTGCTGCAGCGCATCTTGTAGATAGTACACACTGCTGCTACTGAGCATCAGCAGTGGAGGGAGTAGATGCTTGTGGATGTAATGTCAAACATATGGGCTGTTTTGTTCTGGACAGTATCAAGCTTCTTGAGTGTTGTTGGAGCTTCACTCATTTAGGCACACGGGGAGTATTCCATCACACTCCTGACTTGTACCTTGTAGATGGTGGACAGGCTTTGGGGAGTCAGGAGGGGAGTTACTCACACAGTATTCCTAGCCTCTAACCTGCTCTTGTAATCACTGTATTTATATGGCTGGTTCAGTAAAGTTTCTGGTCAATGGTAACCCCAGGATATTAATAGTGGGGGATTCACTGATAGTAACGCCATTGAATGTCAACGGGTGTACTTAGATTATTTCTTAGTGGAGATGGTCATAGCCTGGCATTTGAATGGTGTGAATGTTCTATACTGCTCGTCAGGCCAAATCTGGATATTGTCCAGATAGAATGGAATTCTTCATATCTGAGGAGTTGCTAATAGAGCTGAACATTGTACAGTCATTGGTGAACACCCCCATTTCTGACCTTATGATGGAGGGAAGGTCATTGATGAAGCAGCTGAAGATGATTGGGATTCAGGCACTCCCCTGAGGAACTCCTGCAGAGATATCCTGGAGCTGAGGTGACTGAGCTCCAACAACCATGACCACCTTCCTGTGGGTCTTCCAATCAGCAGTGAGTTTGCCCACTGATTCCCACTGATTCCAGTTTTGCTCAGACTCTTTGATGACACACTCGGTCAAATGCAGCCTTGATGTCATGGGCTGTCACTCTCCCCTCCCCTCTAGAATTCAGCCTCTTGTGTCCATGTTTGAACCAAGGCTGTAATGAGGTCAGGGGCTGAGTGGCCCTGGCAGAACCCAAACTGGGCGTCACTGAGCAGGTTATGGCTGAGTAGGTGCTGCTTGTGAGCACTGTCGATGACACCGTCCATCACTTCACTGATGATGGAGAGGAAACTGGATGTTAAACAATGTTGTCAGGGCCTTTGCAGTATCCTGTCACTATAACCATTTCTTGATATCATGTGGGGTGTGTTAAATTGACTGAAGACTGGCATCTGTGATGCTGGGTGCCTTTAGAGGAGATTAGATTAGATTAGATTCCCTACAGTGTGGAAACAAGCCCTTCGGCCCAACAAGTCCACACCGACCCTCCGAAGAGTAACCCACCCAGACCCATTTCCCTCTGACTAATGGACCTAACACCATGGGCAATTGAGCATGGCCAATTCACCTGACCTGCACATCTTTGGAGTGTGGGAGGAAACCCACGCAGACACGGGGAGAACGTGCAAACTCCACACAGACAGTTAACCAAGGCTGGAATCGAACCTGGGTCCCTGGCGCGGTGAGGCTAACCACTGAGCCACCGTGCCGCCCCAAGATCAAGATGGATCATCCACTTCTGACTGAAGGTTGCTGCGGATACTTCAGCCTTATCTTTGCACTGATGTGCTGGGCTCTCCCATCATTGAGAATGGGGTTATATGTGCAACATCCTTCTTTGTTATCTGCCTGATCTATTTCTTTCTATCTACTCTGTCCCACAGTTAGCAGCCTATATATTATTCCGATGTGACCTCTTCCCTCACCTTGACCCAAATTGATTCTTTTATTCCTGTCTTGAGTTAGGTTCACCCTTCATTACTATACCAATGACATTCTTAAATAAGCACAGCACTCCTATTTTTAGCTCGTTGTCTTCCGCTGTCTCAAAAATCTTTCACTATTCCAGCTCCAGGCTTGGTCACCTTGCAACCATGTCTCAGCAAGATGGTGTGGCCATACAGATTCATTGTTGTCTGTGCTAACACTTCATCTATTTTATTATGACTGCTGTGTGCATTCAGATACAGAGCTTCTAACTCTGTCACTTTAGTGACTTTACAATCTCTTCCTCATCTGCTGTCACCCCCTTAAGTTTATCCATTCTGTTCATTCCTGCAATACTCTGGTAATTATTAGTCAATGGCTACCCTATTCTCGTACCTTGATATTTCCCTTTAATATACTATATTTTCCTTCACATGATCCCACCACCTCCCACAATATCTTGTTCAAAGCCTTCTCTTGCAAGCTAGTTATATGATTGACCAGCGTCAATGTGGATCAGCTGAAGACTATTGCAATGGAACAGTCCCAACTTGCTCAATGGTACCAGTGCCCTTTCTCCAACACTAATCCTTGAGCCTCTCACTTGATTTAGCCTGTGCTCAGTTAATAATCCAACGATGGTGACCTTTGAGGCTTTGTGCTTTTCAGCTAATTCTGAGCAGTTCACACGCTTTAAGGAGATCATACCCTCTGTCATTGGCATCAATGCTGAGTGTGACAACTGAGCCGTGCCCCGCTCACTGCCCGTTCCTCTCTCTGGCTCAGAGTAGGCGCCCCAACAGCTGTCACTGGGCAGGCAGTACCACCCTCTGGAATCTTGCTGACAGCTACAAAAACCTCTGCATTGTTGGAGAACCCCAGTGAGTAAGCACTTCCTCCAGGACAGGAAGAGGGGAGAAGACTGACTGGGCAACTAAAGCAACACAGAGTTTCGACAGGGAACTCTGCGAAACAGGAAGTAAGCCGAAATTGGCGGTCATCTATCCAGAATCGCTGCCTGATTCAATCAAGATTTGGAGATGCCGGTGTGGGACATAAACATGCACATATACGTTTGTCGGGTGAATTTGTACTTGCAGAGTTACATTGTACCTTACTCAAAAACTGCATGAATCCATGTAAGACTCTGTTAATTCATTTTTTAGATTAGAATCAGTCTAAACATTATGGCACAGACTGCAGCACACAGGGGGCTAACACCTTCAATGCATAATCTGGGTTGACACCAATTGTTACAGTTAACCTGAGAATGTAACTTTTTAAAAAAGTTTTGTGATTTACATATGAAAGAAGTGAAACTATCAAGGTCATTCTAAAAGGTGAGAGACTTAACAAACAATCAAGGTATTTTTCAATGTATAATTTCAGTTACACTGTAAACTTTTTGCTATAAATTCTGTGCCTTACAATCGTGTACTCCACAATCACCTGATGCAGGAGCAGCGCTCCGAAAGCTAGAGCTTCCAATGAAACTTAATTCAATCAATGGATCTTTCTGCCTGTCTCCTGTTTGTCAGGCCATGTCATGCCCTGAAACTATGTCGGGGGCAAAATAAAAGTGCGCGGTTTTCACTTAAAATTAGAAATACCGTGGTGGTTTACAGTGGTTACACTGTCCCAAAAGCCAGTGTTGCTAACTATATAATCATACAACTACAACAGTCAAGTTGCCATAGTCGTACCAGACCATAGAGCCTGCTCTCTCATTAGACAGAGATGAGTGGTGGGTGGTTTAATCTGAGGGCCACCAGGCCTCAGGCGAGGGGCAGAGGTTGAGAAGGACAGTCCTTCATGGTAACCTAAGCCAGTGATGGGAATTGAACCCACACCGTTGGCGTCACAAACCTACCATCCAGCCAACTGGGCCCCAACACCGTCACAGTATGGTGTTTCCAAGGCACCTTTGAAGAGCGAGATTTGCATTTATATACCACCTTTCACAACTACCCTTTTGCAGCCAATGAAAAGTAGTCACTGGCGGGGGTAGCGGGTCCAGGTGATGTTGCTGTCTGTCAGCTCAGTGAACACAATCGCCGAGATCCCCCCGAGAGGAGATCAGACCGTATCCTGGAAGGTGGAGAGGCTGGAGGTCCCGATGTGCTGGCACTGTGGAAATTGCCCAGGAACTTGAAGCTTCTCATGATGCCTGGAACCATCCAGAGAAAGTCCCTGACTCTGAGTCATTCTTCCCCATTACCCTCCACAAATAATCACTGAATGTTCTCTGGAATGCCTCAGTCAAACCTCCCATCACCTCACGTCCAGGCAGTATGCTCCTGACCTGAGCCACTCATCATGTGAAAACATTTTCCTCTGCGTGACATTTACAAATCAACTTCAATCTGCAGCCTCTCATTCTGGATACTTTTACCGATAGCTGCAGTTTGGCCCTGTCTGTTCGACACAACTCCAACTCCCCCCCCCCCCCCTCACCGTCCAGTGCACTTATTGACCATCCAGTGATGTTAGATTGCAATGCCTCCTGTAACCTCTGCATAGCTCTGCATGACTTGGCTTGTCTCTGAACAATGCCTGGTTGGATTAAGCAGCCTGCGCTTAGCGAGAGTCTGCCTCAGGAGAGTGCCAGGTTACAGAAGGGAGTGTTAGATGGGAAATTAAATGGGTCACCTTGGAGCTGAGATTGCTCAGCCACCTGACGTAATTGAGTACTCACGTTGAATAGAAAATTGAGCTTGGAGCTTGAGCTGATGAAACTAAACACGGGGGGTGGGGGGGGCCTGTGAAAGGCTGGGGACAATTAAAACATATCAAAGGCAGCAATGTGCAAAGCTCATTCTAACTTCATTTCATTGCTGTGCAATCAAGGAGCAGTAAGACTTTAGTGAAAACTGATTCTATTTTTCATGTAAGCCTCTGTGAATGGCACTGAATGAGTTCAGTGAACAATTTGTGATCGAAACACTGCCATGCTGCCTCTTAAATGCACATTTCCCAAGCACTACCTAATACCAAGGATTTACAGTCACCCTCGAAAGGTACATATTTAGTCAATAGCTAATTATTTTCTGGGAATTTTGAGACTGATCTCAAGAGTGGGAGAGTTCCACTGATGCGGTCACTTAGCAATGGGTGTCGACTGAATGTGAGCCACCGACAATGTTCTTCTGATGCACAGTCCTTAGTAGGTGACTGAAGAGAAGCACATTTTACCCCTTTCTTCCACGGGATATGGGTGCTCTTGTCCGTCCCTAATTGCCCTGGAGTTGTGGAACTGCTGAAGCACTTCAGGCAGCAGTTAAAAGTCAACCCCATGACTTTGGGTCTGGAGTTACAAACAAGATAGATCAATACAGATTTCCATCCCTCAAGAACATGCGTGAACCTTTAAAGGAAATGACAGCTTTGTGGTCATCATTACCAACAAAAACCGCCTTTTATTTGGGGGAGGCTCAATGGGCTACAGGGCCCCTTCTATACCACATGATTCTTAGACTAGCTTCCCCTTTCAGAATTACTGACTGAATTTAAGTTACAGCCTCCACTGCGGTGGGATTTGAACCCCAGCTGTCCCACACTACTGCGCTACCAATTCAATGACATCACCACGACACCACCAGCTCCCCTCTTGCATGAGCAGGCCTGCCTCCCTTTAAGGCCTTCTTATTTCAGAGTTAGCAGTCATAGGGGTCAAGGCCCACGTCAGAGGACATAAGCCCATCCGGCTTTCCACTGCCCGAGATGGGCCTGGCCTACTGCTGAGATGTCAACCCGGGGCACTGACCTGCCATTTTGAATGGCAAAATGATGTTCTTTCACGGAAGGGCATCTCCCTAACCCTAACCCCTCACCTTCACCCTCACCCTAACCCTAAACCTCACCCTAACCTTCATTCTAACCTAACCCTAATTCTAACCCAACACCCAACCCTAACCCTAACCCTTAACTTTGCCTGCACCCTAACCCTAACACGAACCAAAACCCTAACAACTAACACTAACCCTAACCTTCGCCCTTGCCCTAACCCTAACCCTCACCCTGACCCTCACTCCTGGTCAGCATTGAATTCCCAACCAATGTTACCATTTATCCCCACTGTGGGATCTTGCTTTGAGCAAATTTGTTGCTACATTTCCTACTTTCCTGCTTCAAAAGTACCACGTGGATGCCTTGAGGATGAACTGAGGCTATGTCACAGACAGGCTCTTCCCCTTCTCAGAGACACCGGCGGAGGTGAGAGCTGGGAGCAGTGCATCACGAACCTGTTTGCACTGTAGCGTGAAGTGAATTACAAAGTGATGGAGGACAGTGCAAGTCCTCATGCATGAGGCAGCACAGACATAACTTGGGGGAGTAGGGGCAGGGCGGAGTCAATGAGGATCTGTGTCGGGAAAACAGGGAGCCGGTTTCCCTCGAGGTGAGGGAGTCGTGATGGGATAGTGCCCTCTGCCCTGACCCTGAAGTGACCCTGTCCCACAATCCCCTTTCCAGGGAAAGGGAGAGCGCCGTCATGGCTGTCCTCTTGGTCATGTGACTACTGCAACAAAGCAGCTCACTGTTGCCAGGCAACAATATTGAGGGGTGGGAGAAGGGGTCCTCAGCACCGCATTGTGAGCAGAAGCATCAATTGGAGATCCACCTGCATTATCATAAAGGTGGTGGGGTCAGAATGAGCCATGGTTTGTGTAGCTGGAGTCACTGGGGCACAGTAGAAAAAGAAGATGGAGATCCTTCCCCTCCATCAGTGTTCTGACTGCTTCCATCCTGCCCTCCCTCACCCATCTTTATTGAGACTTCAGCAGGAAGTCTGCAATACCTGCCTGTTTCCCTTGACCCACTGCTGCTCTGGATCACCATTTGAGGGGGGTGGTGGTGAAGGCAGCTGGGCTCCCTTCTCTAATGGGTGATTGGGTCAATTTCTGGTATCGCCCTCAGGGGGAAAGTTGACATTTTACATTAGGCCTCCCTGGACTCTGTCTCTCCTTCCTCCTTCTCATGCTTTCCTTGATTTAGACAGTGTCACTAATTTAGGGGAGGTGATGGCTTAGTGGTACTATCTCTAGACTACTAACCTAGAGCCCATATAATGTTCTGGGGAGCAAAATTTGAATCCCACCACAGCAGATGATGGAATTTGAATTCAATAAAAATCTGGAATTAAGAGTCTAATTGGTGACCATGTAACCATTGCGAATTGTCAGGAAAAGAAAACATATGGTTCACTCCTGTTCTTTAGGCCTACACGTGACCTCAGACCTACAGCAATGTGGTTGATCCTCTGGGCAATCAGGGGTGGGCAAAGAATGCTGGTCTAGCCAGCGACGCCCACATCCTGTAAATCGATATAAAAGAATTAATCCTTAGTCTGAAGAACTGTCTGACATCAGTTTAGCCTCCAGTATTTTCAACACACAACTCTGTCCAACCTCCATGCTCAATGTCAACGAGCGTACAGGACTGGATCTTCACCTGAGGGGAAAAGAAAAATGCATTTACGTAGTACCTTTCATGACCTCAGAATCCTTTCAAGCACGTCAAAGTATTTGTGAAGTGTGGCCACTGTTGTACGGAAGGGAAGTTGGGCGCCTAGTTTGAACACAGCAGGATCCCACAATGCAACGAGACAAGTGACCGGATGCCATTTTTAGTGACCTTGCTTGAGAGATAAAGTTTCAGTCAGGGCTCCTTTGCTCCCTCCAGATGGCGCCCTGACAGGGCAGGGTAGGCTTGGTTCAGTATCTGCTCTAGGAGATAGCACCTCCGACAGAGCCGCACACCCTCAGTCCTGTGTTGGGCCTACCAGCCCAGAGTGCGACCTGAACCCGGGACCTCTGAAGCAGGGGTTCTTGAGCCTCTGTTGATGCAATTCACATGGAGCTTTGAGACGAGAAAACTCCTTTGGAGACGGAAAAGCCAAAGGTTCTTCCAACTTTCCTCACAGATAAAACCTCCAGTGGAGAGAGTTGTTTCCACGTACCCAATGGGGTCTGTTGCGGTTGTGGGAGGAGGACTAGAACTTGAAGATTTTCATATACGGAAACAATTGGCAAAGTTACAACTGGTCAAAATGCCAGAACACATCAGCTTGGCATTCACCAGCTCCGTTTCTCACCTGAGAGGGAGGGAGGGAATAGAATAGAATAGAATAATTGCCACTTGTATTGTATTGTATGTTTAAGGCAGCATACTCCATACTCCATACTCCGGTACCTATGGGATGGGAAGGGGGAAGGTCGTAGATTTGTGTTTTTTTTAATTACTGGTATGAACTGGTACAGAGGAGGAACAATTAATATTCACCTCGAAATGCACCTTTGTGCAGTATACTCCAAAAAGACTTGCTACTGCCCAACCCCAACAGCAGAGCAGTCCCTTGGAGTTAACTTTCACGCATAGATTTTTCACATTCTTTCAGCCCAGGTTCGACCCTCGGAGTTGCTGAGCTCCATCACAAATGAGGAAGAAGTTAATGAACACAGCTAGCCTCACGCAAGTTTCACATCCTCCGCGTTCCAGGTTGTTCTGCTTACACGACAGTATTGAAACAGGAGGTTGGCAATCCCAGGCCCGATGCTTCAACCAGTCACCTGCACTTGGATCGAATTTGCCCCTGTCGACCCCACGTTATGGCCTGTGAGCCCCAGGATTCAAGTTATTCACCTTCTTCAGGATGCTTGACCAATCCACGGACATCATGAACTGGTTCATTGAGATAGTGTTGGTTCTGCTGTTTCTGTCTCTCACTCTGTAGGGTACACACTGTGGTGATTCTCGGACATCCCAGCCTCTCACTCCATTCTAACTGCTGAGCTAATTACCCAGCCTCGCCGTTTCACGAATAAAGCTGCAAAACCCAATCCCTTGGACCTAAGTCACCTCACTCTCTATCTATAAGCAAGTCTCAGGATCTTAAGTTGTCAAATCCTTTTGAGGGTTTTGAAGAGTCATTCTGAACTGGAAACATTAACCCTGTTCCTCTCATCACAGAAGCGGCCAGATCTGCTGAGTTTCTCCAGCGCTCTCTTTTTATTCCCCTCACACTCTTGCATGTTTCAAAAACGTGCAAGCTTGTTTCATGATTGTCATGTGTTTTCTTCCTTCATGTAGTTCCTCAGTGAACGTTCACCCCAATCCATTATCCAATCAGGATTAACTCTTTCTCCAGTACTCGGTCCAGTCTTCTGTTCTATCATTTTGGATTCTGGATCAGTGGTGCTGGAAGAGCACAGCAATTCAGGCAGCATCCAATGAGCAGCGAAATCGACGTTTCGGGCAAAAGCCCTTCATCAGGAATAAAGGCAGAGAGCCTGAAGCGGCACGGTGGCACGGTGGTTAGCACTGCTGCCTCACAGAGCTGGAGACCTGGGTTCAATTCCCGCCTCGGCGACTGTCTGTGTGGAGTTTGCACGTTCTCCCTGTGTCTGCATGGGTTTCCTCCGGGTGCTCCGGTTTCCTCCCACAGTCCAAAGATGTGCAGGTCAGGTGATTTGGCCATGCTAAATTGCCCGTAGTGTTAGGTAAGGGGCAAATGTAGGGGTATGGGTGGGTTACGCTTCGGCGGGGCGGTGTGGACATGTTGGGCCGAAGGGCCTGTTTGAACACTGTAAGTAATCTAAAAGCGTGGAGAGATAAACTAGAGGAGGGTGGGGAGAGAGTAGCATAGAGTACAATAGGTGAGTGGGGGAGGGGATGAAGGTGATAGGTCAGGCAGGAGAGGGTGGAGTGGATAGGTGAAAAAGGAGAGTTGCAGTGGGAGAGGGACTCCCTGAGATTCTTGTAGAGAGAGGAGGAAAACTTCTTCAAGGCAGGCATCCTTGCAAGAGGATTTACAGTAGGGTTAAAATCAACGAGGTAAAAACAATGACTGCAGATGCTGGAAAACAGATTCTGGATCAGTGGTGCTGGAAGAGCACAGCAATTCAGGCAGCATCCGACGAGCAGCGAAATCGACGTTTTGGGCAAAAGCCCTTCATCAGGAATAAAGGCAGAGAGCCTGAAGCGTGGAGAGATAAGCTAGAGGAGGGTGGGGGTGGGGAGAAAGTAGCATAGAGTACAATAGGTGAGTGGGGGAGGGGATGAAGGTGATAGGTCAGGGAGGAGAGGCGTCGATTTTGCCTGTCCTCGGATGCTGCCTGAATTGCTGTGCTCTTCCAGCACCACTGATCCAGAATCTGTTTTCCAGCATCTGCAGTCATTGTTTTTACCTCGTTGATTTTAACCCTACTGCGAATCGTCTTGCAAGGATGCCTGCCTTGAAGAAGCTTTCCTCCTCTCTCTACAATAACCTCAGGGAGTCCCTCTCCCACTGCAACTCTCCTTTTCCACCTATCCACTCCACCCTCTCCTCCCTGACCTATCACCTTCATCCCCTCCCCCACTCACCTATTGTACTCTATGCTACTTTCTCCCCATCCCCCCACCCTCCTCTAGCTTATCTCTCCACGCTTCAGGCTCTCTGCCTTTATTCCTGATGAAGGGCTTTTGAACGAAATATCGATTTCGCTGCTCCTTGGATGCTGCCTGAACTGCTGTGCTCTTCCAGCACCACTGATCCAGAATCTGGTTTCCAGCATCTGCAGTTATTGAATTTACCTCTGCTCTATCATTTTGCCAAGCCTTTTCCCAGTGTTTATCCAGTACCTCACTCAGTCCTGTTCCCAATCCTTTTCCTAATTTTTATCCAGTCCTTTCCCTGCCGAAGTACAGTATTTATTCAACCTAACCATTGCTGGAGAGGGCTCAGTGGTTAGCACTGCTGCTTCACAGCGTCAGGATCCCCAGTTCAATTCCGGCCTTGGGTAACTGTCTGTGTGGAGTTTGCACATTCTCCCCGTGTCTGCGTGGGATTCCTCCGGGTGCTCCGGTTTCCTCCCACATTCCAAAGGTGTACAGGTTAGGTGGACTGACCATGCTAAATTGCCCATAGTGTCCAAGGATGTGCAGGCTAGGTGGGTTAGCCATAGGAAATGCTTGGGTAGGGCAGTGGGTCAGGGTGGGATATTCTTCAGAGAGTCAGTGTGGATTTGATAGACTGAGCAGCTTGCTCCCACGCTATTGGGATTCTGTGAAAAGAAGCAGGAAAAATCTGACAGAGCTTGTACAAAAGCGTACAGGAGTTGAGAACCAGGTCTTTGTTGTATATGGACACTGCAGTAATGTAAGATTCACCCCAAGCAGGAGGCTGTAACTGACCGTGTGACTCAAAAGCGAGACGATGCCAGTCCAGAAAGATCATGTGAAGAGAGAGGTCTTGGACACTACACTAGAGCTCTGTATGTGACAGCTTGCTGTGAACAGAGATAAATAAAAGGAGTGTTCCAGTACATTAGGAGTTGAGCAGCTGTCTGTGGGGATAAGGAGTGAGCAGTGTCAGGTACAGTATATGTGCAGACACCCCCAGACTGACATCCCCCAGGTTATTACCTCAATGGGGAACCTAAAATACAAGCTCAAGCAAACGCCCAGCCCCAACCCATTCAGTTCATCGTCCGTGATAGTTAAAGTGCTGAGGAAACAGACTCACACCGAAAAGGTTAGTGTTTTCGCTTTTCATCGGAATTCCAAGATTGGGCACTGAAAATCAGGTCGATTAGCCGATGCTAGAGAGTGATCCACGGAGCCTGATACTATCACTGGGCTCTGGGGCCAACTGGTTGAAGTGGAGAAGTCAGGTTGCTACCAGACCAGACAGACCCGGTGAGAGAGAAAGAAGTTGCACTATTATAGCACCTTACCCAACCTCAGGGCTTTGCAGTCAATAAAATATTTTGTGAAATGTGGCAGCCGATCTACGCACAGCAAGATCCCACTAACCCCCACTTCCGGGGAGATAAATGACTGGATAATCCGTTGCCTTTTAAGGTAAAATGTTGCCCGAGGGTCAGGAATTGGACATGGGGGTGGTGGATGGGCAGGGTGAAGCCCTTTTCTTCTTGTCCGGCGGAGTTGCAGAATTGTTTATGACCAGATGATGTGCTGAATGGCTTGGCTGAAAGATAAGAGTGAATCGAGGATTTGACGATAATGAATCAGAAATGGTTGGGAGGGAAAGGCAATGCCTAGGTGAGTCACAGGGAAGGTGGGGCAGGAATACACAGTCACCACTTCCAGCATCTCCCCAAAAGTATTCATCAAACGTGTGGCCTGTAGGTACACCCTCTGATCTGGGTCAGCAGTATTTGATTATAAATTGACACAGCGTGGCCGAACTTCCTGGGTCGGACCCTTTCCAGCAGGAACAAGGAGCCTTTCCGTGAAACAGTTGGATAAACTGGGACGAAGCCAGGAGAGAGGTTCACGGACTCAGACGTGGGTGGAGAGGGTCTGTGAAGCCCGTCTGTCAGATCCTGAGCCTCATTTCAAACACTTTGACCACCCCAGTGGAGGAGCTCCTGAGTGTGACTGCAGAGTCATAGAGATGTACAGCACGGAAACAGGCCCTTCTGTCCAACCCGTCCATGCCGACCAGATATCCCAACCCAATCTAGTCCCACCTGCCAGCACCCAGCCCATATCCCTCCAAACCCTTCCTTTTCATAAACCCATCTAGATGCCTTTTAAAAATTGTAATTGTACCAGCCTCCACCACTTCCTCTGGCAGCTCATTCCATACACACACCACTCTCTGTGTGAAAAAGTTCCCCCTTAGTTTCTTTTAAATCTTTCCCCTCTCACCTTAAAACCTATGCCCTCTAGTTTTGGATTCCCCTATCTTGGGAAAAATTAGTTATTCACCCCATCCATGCCCCTAATGATTTTATAAACCTCTATAAGGTCACCCCTCAGCCTCCGACGCTCCAGGGAAAACAGCCCCAGCCTGTTCAGCCTCTCCCTGTAGCTCAAACCCTCCAACCCTGGCAACATCCTCGTAAATCTTTTCTGAACCCTTTCAAGTTTCACAACATTTTGTCCCGCAGCAGGGAGACCAGAATTGAACGCAGGGTAGGGGTGTCCAAAACTAGAGGGCATAGTTTCAAGGTGAGAGGGAAAAGATTTAAAAGGGAGCTATGGGGCAACGATTTCATGCAGAAGGTGGTACGTGTACGGAATGAGCTGCCAGAGGAAGTGGTGGAGGCTGGTACAATTACAGCATTTAAGAGGCATCTAGATGGATAGGAAGGTTTAGAGGGACATGGGCTAAGTGCTGGCAAATGGGAATAGATTAATTTGGGATAAATGATCGGCATGGTTAGATCGGACCAAGAGGGCTGTGTCCGTGCTGGACATCTCTATGACTGTATGAAAGAATTCTGTCCGGTTGACATAAAATCTTTCCACTTGTGGTGGACCTCAAAACCAAACACTATAATTATGGGATGTTCACTCATCCAGACAGTAGGATTCGCTAAAATATTCTTTACCAAAGCAGGTAAAGAACATTCTGGACTGCTCTATCACAGTATGAAGTGACGTCAAAAATCACATGATCACATGTGGGAGAAAGGAATCAAAGGGCACGGTGATAGGGTGAGATGAAGAGGTATATGAAGCCTAAACACCAGCTTGGGATGGTTTGGCCCGAACGACCCATTTCTATCAAGTCAGTCCGACTTAATTCTAGGAGAAGGTGAGGACTGCAGATGCTGGAGATCAGAGTCGAGAGAGTGGTGCTGGAAAAGCGCAGCAGGTCAGGCAGCATCCGAGGAGCAGGAGAGTAATGACGAAGGGCTAATGCTCGAAACGTTGACTCTCCTGCTCCTCAGATGCTGCCTGACCCGGCCGTGCTTTTCCAACACTACAGTTTTCGACTTAACTCTAGCTCAGGAAAGCTGCGGAAACATCTGCTGAGGAAGAGGACGGAAGGTGATATGTGCAGGCTAGAACCAGATCCACTGAGACAACCACAAGTGTTATCTGAGGAATGTGAATAGTCAGCGCTGAATAATGCGACTCGTAATTGGGCTTATCTCACAAATTCTGCTTAGTTACCAGATAGGCTTCATGTGAGGCATTATCTATTCTTCTACACCTCCCTCAGGGTAATAAGTAAACACAGTGGTCAGCGTAATAATGATGCTTTAGTTTGCACAATGCAAGACCTTTTTAATTCATTCTTAGCAGATGAGCACAGCTGGCAAGGACAATGACTATTGTTCATTTGGATTTTTCTCTTGGTGCTGAGCTGCCTTCTTGAATTGCTGAGGTCCATGCGGAGCAACACAGCCACGCAGTGCTGCTGGGAGGGACTTTCTGGATGTTATAACTTCATGAAGACACAATGATGTAGAATCGGAGAATGCCGACAGTGTGGAAGGGGAGCCTTTGACCCATCAAGTCTGCCCTTATAATCTCCAGTGGAACGTAACATGGAGGGGAATTTGTGAGGTATCCCATGAGTCTCTGCTGCCCTTGTCCACTCCCACCAACCCCACTCACACCAACCCCACTCCCACCAACCCCACTCCCACCAACCCCACTCCCACCGCCCACCAACCCCACTCCCACCGCTGACCAACCCCACTCCCACCAACCCCACTCCCACCGCCCACCAACCCACTCCCACCAACCCACTCCCACCAACCCCACTCCCACCGCCCACCAACCCCACTCCCACCAACCCCACTCCCACTAACCCCACTCCCACCAACCCCACTCCCACCAACCCCACTCCCATTGCCCACCAACCCCACTCCCACCAACCCCACTCCCACCAACCCCACTCCCATTGCCCACCAACCCCACTCCCACCAACCCCACTCCCACCGCCCACCAACCCCACTCCCATTGCCCACCAACCCCACTCCCACCAACCCCACTCCCACTGCCCACCAACCCCACTCCCACCAACCTCACTCCCACTGCCCACCAACCCACTCCCACCAACCCACTCCCACCGCCCACCAACCCCACTCCCACCAACCCCACTCCCACCGCCCACCAACCCCACTCCCACTCCCACCAACCCCACTCCCACCGCCCAACAACCCCACTCCCAGCAACCCCACTCCCACCGCCCACCAACCCCACTCCCAACAACCCCACTCCCACCGCCCACCAGCCCCACGGCCCACCAACCCCACTCCCACCAACCCCACTCCCACTGCCCACCAACCCCACTCCCACCAACCTCACTCCCACTGCCCACCAACCCACTCCCACCAACCCACTCCCACCGCCCACCAACCCCACTCCCACCAACCCCACTCCCACCGCCCACCAACCCCACTCCCACCGCCCACCAACCCCACTCCCACTCCCACCAACCCCACTCCCACTGCCCACCAACCCCACTCCCACCAACTCCACTCCCACTGCCCACCAACCCCACTCCCACCAACCCAACTCCCACTCCCACCAACCCCACTCCCACCGTTCACCAACCCCGCTCCCACCAACCCCATTCCCACCGTTCACCAACACTACTCCCACCAGCCCCATTCCCACTGCCCACCAACCCCACTCCCATCAACCCCACTCCCATCGCCCACCAACCCCACTCCCATCAACCCCACTCCCATCGCCCACCAACCCCACTCCCATCAACCCCACTCCCATCGCCCACCAAACCCACTCCCACCGTTCATCAACCCCACTCCCACCAACTCCATTCCCATTGCTCACCAACCCCATTCCCACCGTTCACCAACCCCACTTCCACCAACCCCACTCCCACCGCCCACCAACCCCACTCCTACCGCCCACCAACCCTACTCCCACCGTTCTCCAACCCCAATCCCACCGTTCACCAACTCCACTCCCACCGTTCTCCAACCCCATTCCCACCGCCCAACAACCCTACTCCCACCGTTCCCCAACCCCACTCCCACCAACCCCATTCCCATTGCTCACCAACTCCACTCCCACCAACCCTACTCCCATCGCCCACCAACCCCACTGCCCCGCCCACCAACTCCACTCCCATCGCCCACCAACCCCACTCCCACCAACCCCATTCCCACCATCCACCAATCCCACTCCCCACCAACCCCACTCTCATTGCTCACCAACCCCACTCCCACCACCCACCAACCCCACTCCCATCGCCCACCAACCCCACTCCCAACAACCCCATTCCCACCGCCCACCAACCCCACTCCCACCATTCACCTACCCCACTCCCACCAACCCCATTCCCATTGCTCACCAACCCCACTCCCACCAACCCCATTCCCATTGCTCACCAACCCCACTCCCACCAACCCCATTCCCATCTCCCACCAATCCCACTCACACCGCCAACCAACCCCACTCCCATCGCCCACCAACCCCACTCCCACCAACCCCATCCCATCGTTCACCAACCCCACTCCGACCAATCCCACTCCCACCACCCACCAACCCCACTCCCATCGCCCACAAACCCCACTCCCACCAACCTCACTCACATTGCCCACCAACCCCACTCCCACCAACCCCACTGCCACCGCCCACCAACCCCACTCCCATCGCCCACCAACCCCACTCCCACCAACCCCACTCCCACCGTTCACCAACCCCACTCCCATCGCCCACCAACCCCACTCCCACCAACCCCACTCACATCGCCCACCAACCCCACTCCCACCATTCACCAACCCCACTCCCACCGTTCACCAACCCCACTCCCACCAACCCCATTCCCATTGCTCACCAACCCCATCGCCCACCAACCCCACTCCCACCGTTCACCAACCCCACTCCCACCGTTCACCAACCCCACTCCCACCAACCCCATTCCCATTGCTCACCAACCCCATCACCCACCAACCCCACTCCCACCGCCCACCAACCCCACTCCCACCACCCACCAACCCCACTCCCATCGCCCACCAACCCCACTCCCAACAACCCCATTCCCACCGCCCACCAACCCCACTCCCACCATTCACCTACCCCACTCCCACCAACCCCATTCCCATTGCTCACCAACCCCACTCCCACCAACCCCATTCCCATTGCTCACCAACCCCACTCCCACCAACCCCATTCCCATCTCCCACCAATCCCACTGCCACCGCCCACCAACCCCACTCCCATCGCCCACCAACCTCACTCCCACCGTTCACCAACCCCACTCCCACCAACCCCCATTCCCCTTGCTCACCAACCCCACTCCCACCAACCCCACTCCCACCGTTCACCAACCCCACTCCCACCAACCCCATTCCCATTTTCATCAACCCCACTCCCACCCCCCACCAACTCCACTCCCATCGCCCACCAACCCCACTCCAACCAACCCCACTCCCATCAACCCCACTCCCACCAACCCCATTCCCATTGCCCACCATCCCCCACTCCCACCAACCCCACTCCCACCGTTCACCAACCCCACTCCCACCAACCCCACTCCCATCGCCCACCAACCCCACTCCCACCGCCCACCAACCCCATTCCCACCGCCCACCAACCCCACTCCCACCAACCCCACTCCCACCGCCCACCAATCCCACTCCCACCAACCCCACTCCCACCGCCCACCAATCCCACTGCCCACCAACCCCACTCCCACCAACTGTATAGGTGGAGGGAAGTGGAAAAGCAACGAATGTTAAGGAGGAACTTCCAGTGTTTAAAGCTCACTGTAGGCATGGCCCCCAGTGGGGACATTGGAAATGTGCAAAAGACCAGAATTGAAGGAGCACGGATATCTGAGATAGTTGAAACATTTCAGACCGTTGCAGCGATGGGGAGGTCAAGTCCCAGATGGATTTGCAAACAAAGTTAAGAATTCTAAAATCAATCTGCTGCCTAGATGGGAGCCAGTGTAGATCAGCATACACGGGACTGATGGTAACTAGGTGCAAGTTAGGACATTGGCTGTGGTGATCGAGAAGACCTCAGGTTAAAGGTCAAGAGTACATTAGAATTCTTCAGTTTAAAGGCAGGGATGACAATATCAGCAGGGACTGGAAGCTCAGCTTGTGATCAAATATGACACTGAAGTTGTGAACAGCCTGGTACTCAGATAGCTGCTAAGGATGGCATTGATTTTCTGTTCACCCAACACATGATGTCAGACAAACACTCTGCCAAACCCAAGGCACGAGGTGAGTGATTGGAGAACTGTGGGGGGGAGGGGGGGGAGTCCTACATTTCCCCAGTCACTGGTTGGAACCTCTCGCAACGAGGCATGAAGAGACAGCAGCAAAGAGTTGGCAGAGGAAGTGCTGTCCACGTGGCCAGAGCAAGGGTCCAATCCTGATGGGTGACTCCTGCCTGAAACCTGGATGATGTCACTGCAAGAGGAAGGGAAGGCCATCACATAAGGAGATCAACTGGTGTTCGAGATGGCGAGAAATGCCAATTGAATGGAAGATTTTTATTACTCATGGGATATTGCTAGTTGGTCAGCATTTACTGCCCATCCCTAGTTGCCCCTTGAGAAGGTGGTGGTGAGCTGCCATCTTGAACCGCTGCAGTCCACCTGCTGTGGATTGACCCACAATGCCCTTAGGGAGGGAATTCCAGGATTGTGATCTAGTGACAGTGAAGGAACAGCGATATATTTCCAAGTCAGGCTGGGGAGCAGCTTGGAGGGGAATTTACAGGTGCTTTTTTAACATTCCATCACTGGATGAGGGCGTCGCTGACTAGGCCCAATATTTATTGCCCATCCCTAATTGCCCAGAGGGTAGTTAAGAGTCAACCACATTGCTGTGGGTCTGAAGTCACGTGTAGGCCAGGCTGCGTAAGGGTGGCAGTTTCCTTCCCTAAAGGGCATTAATGAACTTGATAGGTTTTTCCTGACAATCGACAATGGTCATTGCTGGTTATCACTCATGGTCATCATTAGACTCTTAATTCCAGATCTTTTAGTCAAATTCAAATTCCACTATCTTCCATGAAGGGGTGTGAGCCCATGTCCCTAGAACATTACCTGAGTCTCTGCTGCCCTTGTCCTTCTAGATGGAAGTGATGGTGCATTTGGAAGGTCATTTCTGAGGATCTTTGATGAACTTCTGTCGTACATCTTGTAGATCTTGCTGTGACTGAGCGTTGGCGGTGGAGGGAGTGGATGCTTGTGGATGTGGTGTTAATCAGGCGGGCTGCTTTGTCCTGGATGGTGTCAAACCTCTTGAGTGTTGTTGGAGCTGCACCCATCCAGGCACGTGGGGTGTACTCCATCACCCTCCTGACTTGGGCCTTGTAGATGGTGGACCGGCTTTTGGGAGTCAGGAGGTGAGTTACTCGCAACAGTATTCCTAGCCTCTGACCTGCTCTTGGAGCCACAGTGTTTATGTGGTGAGTCCAGCTGAGTTTCTGGTCAATAGTTCAGCCTCAGGATGTTGATAGTGAGGGATTCATGATGGCAACACGGTTGAATATCAAGCTCCTCCCTTGTTAGAGAGAGTGACAGGAGACGGTGACGGGAGTGGACAGCCAGCCTCTGTTTTCTGAACCCCAATTGTTTTAAGGTTGTCCCGGGGAATGAGTGAGCGCAGATCCAGCCAGTGCTCCACCCAGATGACGAAGAGGGAATGGAGCCTCTGGAGAAAGGGCCCCACAGATTCACAACAACTCAGAGCATTTAACCCTCAGGAAAAAGCTCATCGACCTCCAAAGTCAAAGGAGAACCATTCACTGCAGGTGGCTTCCTCCCTCCTTAGCCAGGTGATGCCAGGCGTGGTAAACTGTGCATAACAGTGAGCTGAGCCTGTGAAACCCCAGACTGTTCAATGTCCAAACAGGCCACATGGTCGTGCAGGCAGTTAGTGGCACAGAGAGCCTTGATGTGAAGATGGACAAAGTTAAAAATAACACCACACCAGGTTATAGTCCAACTGCTTTTTTTGGCAGCACTAGTTTTCAGAGCTTGTACTTTAACAGAAAGAAGTTCTGGGACATACATATAAATGCATTGAAACCTACAACCCCACTCTAACTGATTAAAGACTTAACATCAATCTAGTTATATGACACTTTGATCTTTTACTATAAATTCTGTCCTATGATCCTGCCCCACTAGCTACATGATGAAGGAGCAGCGCTCCAAATAAACCTGTTGGGCTATAACCTGGTGTTGTGTGAGTTTTAACTTGGTACGGACAAAGTGAAATCAAGAACCTTGCTTAACAATATACTGTGAGCTTGGAAGTCACAGTCTCACACACAGACACGCACATGGACACACACACCCATACACACACATTCACACAGACACGGACACACATAGACACACACACACACACACACATGGACACACACACACACACACAGACACACACACACGGACACACACACTCACACAGACAGACAGACACACGCAGACAGACATACACAGACACACACACACAGACAGACACACACACAGACAGACAGACACACACACAGACACACACACACACACAGACACACACAGACACTCACACACAGACACACACACAGACACACACGGACACGGACACACACGGACATACACACAGACACGGACACACACACTCACACAGACAGACAGACACAAACACACACACACACACAGACAGACAGACACACACAGACACACGCACACACAGACACACACACAGACAGACACACACACAGACACACACACAGACACACACACACACACATAGACAGACAGACACACACACACAGAAAGACACACACAGACACACACACAGACAGACACACACACACATAGACAGACAGACACACACACACAGAACAGACACACACACACACATAGACAGACAGACAGACACACACAGAACAGGCACACACACACAGAAAGACACACACAGACACACACACAGACACACAGACAGACAGACACACAGACACACACACAGACAGACACACACAGACAGACAGACACACACACACACACAGACAGACAGACACACAGACAGACACACACAGACACACACAGACACACACACAGACAGACACACACACAGACACACACACAGACAGACACACACACATAGACAGACAGACAGACACACACAGAACAGACACACACACACAGAAAGACACAGACAGACACACATACAGACAGACACACACACACACATAGACAGACAGGCACACGCACAGACACACACAGACAGACAGATACACACAGACAGACACACACACAAAGACAGACACACACACACAGACACAAACACAGACAGATACACACACACAGACACACACAAATAGACAGACACACACACAGACACACACACAGACAGACACACACATATACAATGATCGACACACACACACAGACAGACAGACACACATGCGCACACACTCACACACACAGACAGACACACACACAGACACACACTCACACACACACACACGCACACAGACACACACAGACACACACATACAGACAGACACAGACACACACCGACACACATACACAGACAGACACACACACATGCGCACACACTCACACACACAGACAGACACACACACAGACACACAGACACACACTCACACACACACACGCACACAGACACACACACTCGCATACACACAGATACACTCACATGCATACATGCATACACACACAGACACACACATGCATACACACAGACACACACACACGCATACACACATGCACACACACATGCATACACACAGACACACACACACGCATACGCACATACACTCACACGCATACACACATACACACATGCATACACACACACAGACATACACACACGCATACACACACGCACACACACATACATACGTATACACACACATACACACATACACACAGATGCATACACACGTACACACAGACATACACACATGCATACACACACATGCATACACACGCACACACACACGCATGCACACACACACACGCATACTCACATACACACACACATACATATACATACGCATAAACACATACATACACACACATACACACACACACGCATACACACATACACACACATACACACATATACACATACACACGCATATATACACACACACACACACATATACACATACACACACACACACATACATACACACACCGACTTTGAACAAATAAGAGAATAATTGGCAGTAAATCGCGACTCTGGGTGGTCACCGAATGGCACTACAGTATATGATAGTATGTCTTTCTTTGTTGCATTGTTATCCCATTCCTACATTCACCTGAACCTTAGCTGCTACAGCACTTGTGGACACAGCCCCAGTCCACACCCAGTACTGGTACTGCTCCAGTCAGCTTAAAGGCACACTCTGGTTCACAGTGCCAGCCTGGTCTACAGCCAATCAATGAAGCCCATGTGCTCCCTTGCCACTCTCCCTTGGGATCCTCATCCTCCTCACACCACCCCATTCTGGAACGGTGGAAACAAGCACCACAAGCTACATTTATATTGCGCCTTCAACGTGCCGTGACGAGATATTTCACACTGAGAACCGAGAAAAGCTGTTAAGAAAAGGAATATTTGGAGAAAGGTTGGACCATTGTAGAGGGGAAGGAGGAAGAGGTGGGAATAGAGGATGGGTTGGCGGGGTGGAGGGAGGGGGAGAGCAGTGATGGTGTTGGGGTTGTCTAGAGCTGTGTTTCCACAACCAGGCATGTGAAAGAGGTGAGAACCGAGGAAGGCAATGATCCAGGAGGGACCTGGGGCTGAAAGAGGTAGAGAAGATGTAAGAATGTGCAGGGCTGTGAAAATCCAGGCGGGAATTTTAACAGGGAGACACTGGGGGGGGGGGGGCAATGAAGCGCAGGGATAATGGGCGAGGGAGCGTGGTATGCCTTAAGGAGTATGGGGCAGCAGAGTTGGCATGAGCTCACGTTTACCGAAGTGCATTATGGGAAGCTGGTGATGAGAGAGTCCGGGGTTAATAGCGGGTTAGCTGCAACAGAGATGGAGACAGGAACAAAGAAGCATAGGGTTAGGAGTGGGCCATCGAGGAGCTGCGGTCAATACAACTCTGCTTGATCAGCCACTTCAATGCCTCTTTCCGATCTCAGTCTGTGTCATTGATATTTCGAAATCTGACAGACTCAAAGGGCAGCCCTCTGGGCTGGAAATGTTCACCAGCCCCTCCTCTCAGTCTGCCCCTTAACCTGCGATTATGTTTCCTGGTTCTAGCATCACCAGCCAGAGGAAGTATTCTATCTGTATTGACTCTGTGACGATCTTGGAGGTTTCAATGAGGTCACCCTTCATTCTTCGACACTGTTGAGAATTCAGACCCAGTTCGGTCAATGTTTCTTCATCGAACAGTCCCTTTACCCTGGAGGAAGGTCAGGTGATACTTCCTTGCACTCCATCTGCGTCAATAATCTCTTTTCTGAGATAAAGGAGACCAAAACTGCTCAGGGTGCAGTCTAACCAAGCTCCTATACAATTGCAGTAAGATTTCACTGCTCCTATACTCAAATTAGTACAGTGAACCAGAGTGTGCCTTGTCATTTTTGAAGAGGACACCCAAGTCTTTTTGTACACCCGCACTGACCAACTTCTTACCTTTTAAGAAATACACTACAGATCTGTGTTACTATGGAGATGGAGGAAGGTAGAGTGATGGGGTTGAGAGGGGATTGGAAGATTGGCTCAGTGCCAAGTAGGAGGTTGTAGACCGTGTGGTCACTGTGAGTAGCCTGCCGAGCCACCCTATCCCGTTGCTCGCCCATGCTTACTTGACGCTAATTCCCACACGGGCTAATCAGCTCCACTTCATGGATTGGGCCTGGGTCACTTTCTGGTCAAGGACATCCCATAGTTCCTTGTTGCACAGGACTGTCAGGTCATAGAGTCAGAGAGTCATACAGATGTGCAGCACAGAAACAGACCCTTCAGTCCAACTCATCCATGCTGACCAGATATCCTAAATTAATTATCCCATTTGCCAGCATTTGACCCATATAAATCCCTCCAAACCCTTCCTATTCATGTATCCATCCAGATGCCTTTTAAATGTTGCAATTGTACCAGCCTCCACCACTTCCTCTGGCAGCTCATTCCATACACTTACACCCTCTGCATGAAAATGTTGCCCCTTTGGTCTCTTTTAAATCTTTCCCCCTCTCACCTGAAACCTATGCCTTTTGTCTTGGACTCTCCTACTCCAGGGGAAAAGACCTTGTCTATTTACCCTATCCATGCCCCTCCATGCCACCCTATCCATGTAAATCTGAAAAAGGTCACCGGTCAACCTCTGGCGCTCCAGGGAAAATAGCCCCAACCTCTTCCTATAGCTCAAACACTCCAACCCTGCCAACATCCTTGTCATTTATTTCTGAACCCCCTTCAAGTTTTGCAACATCTTTCCGACAGCAGGGAGACCAGAATTGAACAAAGTATTCCGAAAGTGACCTGACCAATGTCCTGTACAGCCACAACATGACGTCCCAACTCCTACTTTTAATGCTCTGACCAATAAAGGAAAGCATACCAAACGCCTCCTTCACTATCCTATCTACTTGCGACTCCACTTTCAAGGAGCTATGAACCTGTATACCGTTGACAGAATGACATGTTTGGCTGCTGTAGCTTACAAAGAGATGTTGAGAGAAAAGCCGGTCAGTGCAAGACGACGGGCTACATGAGTGAGAAACAGCAAGCAGGGAAGCACAGCACTGGCGTTTGGTGATCTGTCAGTACGCCCTGGGCCATGAAACTCTAGCGCCATCTCCAGGGAAAAGATCCCACATTAAAGGCACACGAGACCGGAACACCACACGCCAATACCAAATATAACCAAGTAAGAAAACCAACAGACAGATCAAACCCGAGAGGACAGATGTGCCCTCAACTCATACCACCTAATAAATAATTGTTTGACGAGCCATTAATTGCACGGGGCTTGGTTGGACACACATAGAGCGCACAGCACTAGTACAGGCCATTCGGTTCATCCATGTTAAACTTAATACTCTCCACTGGCCTCTACCTCCTCCTTTTCCTTTAGCGCTTTCAGCATAACCTTCCAGTCCTTCCGCCCTCAGACATTTATCCAGCTTTCCCATAAATCAATCCTTAATGGCTTGTCACTGCATGTTCCACACTGCAATGACACTCCAAGTAAAGACTTTCTCCCGAATTCCTCATTGATCTTGAGTGTTTGTCTTATATTACTGGGGTTATAATAGGTATGAAGTGTGCCCCAATGCTATGCCAGACTGACAAACCCTCTGTATAGTTTGACAAAGTTTTACATGGATTCATGCAGCAAAATAACAGGTAACTTTGCAAAAACAAATTCACCCCATACGCTTATATGTGTGCACATGTAGGGGGGACAGATTGAGTGTGTATGTGAGTGTGTGTGTGTGCGTGTGGGATGTGAGTGCGCATGATAGACTGTGTGTATACATGTGTGTGTAAGCCTGGTTAAGTGTGTGTGTGAGTGTGATGGGGCATGTGTGAGAGGGTGCGTGTGTCAGTGAGTGCAGGAGGTGTATGTGTGTGCATATGAGAGAGGGCTTGTGTAAGGGGTGTGTGTGTATATCATGCAGTGGGGTCTCTGTAGTGTGACATGAACCCAAGGTCCCGGTTGAGGCCGTTCCCATGGGTATTGAGTGACCATCTTCCAAGGTGGACTTTGGGACAAGCAACAACGCAGAAGCTGATAGCACCCGTGGGAATGTCCTGAACTGGGCCATGTCAAACTACAGGTGACCTCACTGCACCATAAACACACACACCCTCTTACACAAGCCCTCTCTCATATGCACACACATACACTTCCTGCACTCACACTGACACACGCACCCTCTCACACATGCTCCATCACACTCACACACACACTTAACCAAGCTTACACACACACATATATACACACACACTCGATCACATGCACTCACACCCATGTGCGCACACTCACATACACACTCAATCTGTCCCCCCTACATGTGCACACATATAAGCGTGTGGGGTGAATTTGTTTTTGCAGAGTTACCTGTTATTTTGCTGCATGAATCCGTGTAAAACTCTGTAAAACTATACAGAGGGTTTGTCAGTCTGACATAACATTGGGACACAGACAGGCTCCACACCTAGTGTTTAAAAAGCTGAGCTATCTTGAGAATGTAATTTAAAATAAGTTCTGGGATTTATATATCAAAGAACAGAAACTAGCATATCCCATTATAAAAGATGAAAGTTTTAATCTAAGATTGTTTACTGTGTCACATCTCTATGACACTGGACTCCTTTGGCTATAAATTCTGTGAGCATGTTCTTAACCTCCACAACCACCTGATGAAGGAGCAGAGCTCCGAAAGCTAGTGCTTCCAAATAAACCTGTTGGACTATAACCTGGTGTTGTGTGATTTTTAACTTCACACAATCATGCACAGCATAAAGTGTAAAACACGCAAGTTACTGTGTAATAGGAGAATGATAAATAATAGACATTTTTCTGGCAGCAATTCGAAGTCATGCAAAGAATTTGAGATGGGAAAGAGTCCGATCAGACTGTATTAAGGAGCCTGATGGCTTGGGGGAAGAAACTGTTGCACAGTCTGGCCGTGAGAGACCGCATGCTCTGGTATCTTCTGCCAGATGGCAGGAGGGAGAAGAGTTTGAGTGAGGGGGGTGTGGGGTCTTCCACAATGTTCTTTGCCTTTCGGACGCAGCGTGTGGTGTAAATGTCTGTAATGGAGGGGAGAGAGACCCCGATGGTCTTCCCAGCTGTCCTCACTATTCGTTGTGGGGTCTTAACGATCTGAGACGGTGCAATTCCTGAACCAGGCAGGGATGCAGCAGCTCAGGGTACACTCAATGAACCCTCTGTACAATGTGATGAGGAAGTGGGGGCTGGGAAGTGGGCTTTCCTCAGCCTGCCCAGGCAGTAGAGACACTGCTGGGCTTTTTTAGCTATGGAGCTGGTGTTGAGGGTCCAGATGAGATTCTCCACCAGGTGTATGCCAAGATATTTAGTGCACTTCACGATCTGTGCGGGGGAGCCAGCGATGTCCAGTGGAGAGTGGTCACTCCGTGCCCTCCTGAAGTCAACCTCTTTCGTATTGTCCACATTCAGAGAGAGGGCGTTGGCTCTTCACCAGTCCATTAGCTGCTGCACCTCTTCTCTGTACGCTGACTCATCATTCCTGCTGATGGGACCCACTACAGCCGTGTCATCGGTGAAATTGATGATGTGATTCACCCTAAGCATTGCTGCACAGTCGTGTGTCACCAGGGCGTACAGCAGCAGACTGATTGCACAGCCCTGGGGGACCCCCGTGCTCAGTGTGACGGTGTTGGAGATGCTGTTCCCAATCTGGACTGACTGAGGTCTCCCAGTCAGGAAGTCAAGGTCTTTTTCCCAGGGTAGGGGAGTCCCGCACTAGAGGGAATAGGTTTAAGGTGAGATGGGAAAGATTTAAAAGGGACCTAAGGGACAACTTTTTCACCCAGAGGGTGGTGCGTGTATGGAATGAGCTGCCAGAGAAAGTGGTGGAGGCTGGTACAACTACCGCATTTAAAAGGCATCTGGATGGGTACATGAATAGAAGGGTTTAGAGGGGTATGAGCCAAATGCTGGCAAATGGAACTTGATTAGGATATCTGGTTGGCATGGATGAGTTGGACGGAACAGTCTGTTTCTGGATGAGTGGTGCTGGAAGAGCACAGCAGTTCAGGCAGCATCCGTGGAGCAGCGAAATTGACGTTTCGGGCAAAAGCCCTTCATCAGGAATAAAGGCAGAGAGCCTGAAGCGTGGAGAGATAAGCTAGAGGAGGGTGGGGGTGGGGAGAAAGTAGCATAGAGTACAATAGGTGAGTGGGGGAGGGGATGAAGGTGATAGGTCAGGGAGGAGAGGGTGGAGTGGATAGGTGGAAAAGGAGACAGACAGGTAGGACAAGTCCGGACAAGTCATGGGGTCAGTGCTGAGCTGGAAGTTTAGAACTAGGGTGAGGTGGGGGAAAGGGAAATGAGGAAACTGTTGAAGTCCACATTGATGCCCTGGGGCTGAAGTGTTCCGAGGCGGAAGATGAGGCGTTCTTCCTCCAGGCGTCTGGTGGTGAGGGAGCGGCGGTGAAGGAGGCCCAGGACCTCCATGTCCTTGGCAGAGTGGGAGGGGGAGTTGAAATGTTGGGCCATGGGGCGGTGTGGTTGATTGGTGCGGGTGTCCCGGAGATGTTCCCTAAAGCGCTCTGCTAGGAGGCGCCCAGTCTCCCCAATGTAGAGGAGACCGCATCGGGAGCAACGGATACAATAAATGATATTAGTGGATGAGCAGGTAAAACTTTGATGGATGTGGAATGCTCATTTAGGGCCTTGGATGAAGGTGAGGGAGGAGGTGTGGACACAGGTTTTACAGTTCCTGCGGTGGCAGGGGAAAGTGCCAGGATGGGAGGGTGGGTCGTAGGGGGGCGTGGACCTGACCAGGTAGTCACGGAGGGAACAGTCTTTGCGGAAGGCGGAAAGGGGTGGGGAGGGAAATATATCCCTGGTAGTGGGGTATTTTTGGAGGTGGCGGAAATGTCGGCGGATGATTTGGTTTATGCGGAGGTTTGTAGGGTGGAAGGTGAGCACCAGGGGCGTTCTGTCCTTGTTACGGTTGGAGGGGTGGGGTCTGAGGACGGAGGTGTGGGATGTGGACAAGATGCGTTGGAGGGCATCTTTAACCACGTTGGAAGGGAAATTGCGGTCTATAAAGAAGGAGGCCATCTGGTGTGTTCTGTGGTGGAACTGGTCCTCCTGGGAGCAGATACGACAGAGGCGGAGGAATTGGGAATACGGGATGGCATTTTTGCAAGTGGTAAGGTGGGAAGAGGTGTAATCCAGGTAGCTGTGGGAGTCGGTGGGTTTGTAAAAAATGTCAGTGTCAAGTCGGTCATCACTAATGGAGATGGAGAGGTCCAAGAAGGGGAGGGAGGTGTCAGAGATGGTCCAGGTAAATTTAAGGTCAGGGTGGAATGTGTTGGTGAAGTTGATGAATTGCTCAACCTCCTCGCGGGAGCATGAGGTGGCGCCAATGCAGTCATCAATGTAGCGGAGGAAGAGGTGGGGAGTGGTGCCGGTGTAATTACGGAAGATCAACTGCTCTATGTAGCCAACAAAGAGACAGGCATAGCTGGGGCCCACCTCGTGCTCCCGCGAGGAGGTTGAGCAATTCACCCTAGTTCCAAACTTCCAGCTCAGCACTGTCCCCATGACTTGTCCGGACTTGTCCTACCTGTCTATCTCCTTTTCCACCTACCCACTCCACCCTCTCCTCCCTGACCTATCACCTTCATCCCCTCCCCCACTCACCCATTGTACTCTATGCTACTTTCTCCCCACCCCCACCCTCCTCTAGCTTATCTCTCCACGCTTCAGGCTCACTACCTTTATTCCTGACGAAGGGCTTTTGCCCGAAACGTCGCTTTCGAAGCTCCTTGGATGCTGCCTGAACTGCTGTGCTCTTCCAGCACCACTAATCCAGAATGTGGTTTCCAGCATCTGCAGTCATTGTTTTTACCTCAGAACAGTCTGTTATACCGCTATGATGCAATGAGTATACTATAAGAAAGAGATGTGGGTAATGTGGAGCTGGTAAAATTTAACAGACGTTTCTTACAATTCCTGGTACATAAAGGGTAAAGTGGCCATTGTCCCATTAGAGAGAGAGCCAAACTGCCATTGGTTTCACCTGAGAGTCACCAACAACCTTTGGTGAGGGGAGACATTGAGAAGGTGAGCCCTTCAGGGTAACCTCAGCACTCGTGGGAATTGAACCCTTGTTGTTAGCATCACTCTACATTACAAACCAGTCAACTGACCCCATCCCTGAACAGTCATGGGAACTTCAGTGATGTTAAGCTATTCAAGACAGCATGCCTCCGTCTGCTTGTCATGTTTCAAATGGCCTCAGTTAAGGTGTAGTCCTCTGTACGCCCTCAGATTACATGCTGCGATGGGTGATGACATCAAGAGCATGTCTCTTACACACAAACTGTGAGACATAGAGCAGGAACCCTCTTCAGTGCACCAACATCACAACCCTTCCAAAAGTATTCTTATAAGATGAGTATTTGAATGACAGTTGATTTCATTAAGATTTACGTCTTTAGCTGAGATAGATGTCCCCTTGTCCTAAATGTGGGACAATCAGTTTGAAGAGGAGGTTAAGACCAGGAAAGGGATATCGAGAGGCCGGAAGCAAAAGAGATGGGTCTTAAAGTAGGACAGGAGAAGTGGGGATAGTCAGTGTTTAGGGAGGGAGCATGAAGCCTAGGCACTGGAAGGCAGATCCAGTAACGAGCTGGTGGAAGGGAACCACAGAGACAGAAGCAGAAAACGGAGCAGACTAAAAGCAAAGCACAAAGTGAGAAAGGAGGGAAAAAGGATAAAAAAGGAAAAGAAAAAATAGACAGCAAATGTGAATGAGAAAGAGGAAACACGTAGAGAAGCACGAAGGAAAAGCTGAAAAAGCGAAAGGGGAGAAAAGGAGCATAAGATCAGAGAAGGAACTCGAAGATTGAAAGTAAAAGGAGAGAGGAGCAATCAGGATTACCAGCAATCTTCAGCCAGATGTGCTGAGTGCATGGTCTTCTCCAGTGGTCCCCAACGTTACAGACACCAGTCATCAGCCAATCGATTCACTCCATGTGATTATCAAGAAATGGTTGGAGGCACTGGGTACTGCAAAGGCTATGGGCCCTGAGAACATTCCAGCAATAGTACTGAAGACTTGTGCTCCAGAACTTGCCACATCCCCTCGTGTTCCAGTGCAGTTACTACACTGGCATCTACCCGACAATGTGGAAAATTGCCCAGGTATATCCTGTACATAAAAAGCAGGACAAATCCAACTGACTAGTTACCGCCCCATCAGTGTCCTCTCGATCACCAGCAAAGTGATGGAAGGTGCCGTCGACTGTGCTGTCAGGTAGCATCAGTTTGGGTTCTGCCAGGGCCACTCAGCCCCTGACCTCATTACAGCCTTGGTTCAAACATGGACACAAGAGGCTGAATTCCAGAGGGGAGGGGAGAGTGACAGCCCTTGGCATCAAGGCCGCATTTGACCGAGTGTGGCCTCAAAGACCCCTGGCAAAACTGGAAAAATTACTTCCTATGTATGTCACTTTTCGCTTCTAGCCTTTCTGTCACATTATTTTTGTATCCTTTTGTATTTTATTCCCTGAAATTAATACCTTTTCCATCCTGATAACCTCTATTCCATATTATTTCTTTTTCGCTTGCAATATCTTTTCAGCTCTCTTCCTTAAATTTTAGATTATGATTAGATTAAATTCCTTACAGTGCGGAAACAGGCCCTTCAGCCCAACCAGTCCACACCGACCTTCCAAAGAGTAACCAACCCAGACTCATTTCCCTCTGACTAATGCACCTAACACACTATGGGCAATTTAGCATGGCCGATTCACCTGACCTGCACATCTTTGGACTGTGGGAGGAAACCGGAGCACCCGGAGGAAACCCACGCAGACACGGGGAGAATGTGCAAATCCCACACAGACAGTCGCCCGAGGCTGGAATCGAACCTGGGACCCTGGCGCTGTGAGGCAGCAGTGCTAACCACTGAGCCTTTTTAATAAGTAAGCTTCAGGAAAAGCTCATCCGACTGTTTGGAGAAAAGGTACTGGTAATTTTCAGATTGTTCCGCTGACAAACGGGTGTAGTCCTTCTCAATTATTCCTTAAGTTTGTGACACTAAGGTCCAATCATCTTGCAGCCATTTCAACATGTCAGACTGTCTTCTCAAAACAAAAACCCCACAGAATTGTGGATGCTGGAAATCTGAAACTAAAGCAGAACCTGCTGGAGAAACTCAGTAGGCCTGGCAGCATCTGTGGAGGGAGAGCTGAGTTAAAGTTTCAGGACCAGTGACCCTTCTACAGAGTTAATGTCATCTCCTGTAAATTTAAGTAGGAAATGCAGATTTGTAGCAAAATCAGAACTGTTACTGG
Source organism: Chiloscyllium plagiosum (assembly GCF_037043375.1). Classification (NCBI taxonomy): domain Eukaryota; kingdom Metazoa; phylum Chordata; class Chondrichthyes; order Orectolobiformes; family Hemiscylliidae; genus Chiloscyllium; species Chiloscyllium plagiosum. The sequence continues at coordinate 95,457,493 of NW_028270146.1, read as the reverse complement.
CACTAGAATCGTCCTTTGAGCTACAAACCGGTTGGTTAATGGTCACCCAGTTTTGAGGATTATGAAAATGCTCTCCATCTGATGTGCGGAGACCAATCAATTAATCTCTTGTGGGTGTCTGACTGTGAGTTGTCGGGAAGATGAATACAGACCTCAGGCAAGTTTAGACAGGCAAAGTGATCAATAATTGGCCACATAACGGCCCCCATTTAATGGAGGGCAGGAATATCAACCACAGATCCTGCTGCCGAAAAGGTGAGATATGGTGGCTCAGTGGTTAGCACTGCTGCCTCACAGCACCAGGGTCACAGGTTCGATTCTGTGTGGGGTTTGCACATTCTCCCCGTGTCTGCGTGGGTTTCCTCCGGGTGCTCCGGTTTCCCTCCCACAGTCCAAAGATGTGCAGGTTAAGGTAATTGGCTGTGCGAAACGCAGGGTTTACAGGGATGGGGTCAATGGAAGGGTCTGATTGGAATGCTTTTCAGAGGGTTGGTGTGGATGTGATGGGCTGAATGGCCTGCTTCCACACTGTCAGGATTCTATGATTTGGAGGATAAGTGTCAAAAGCATGAGGCTCTGCATGATGGTCAGTGCAACAAAAAGCCAGATGGTGAGATAGTGCAAAAAGTTGTCGAAAGTGTGGTGCTGGAAAAGCACAGCATTCGAGCAGCAGGAGAATCGACTTTTCAGGCAAAAGCCCTTCATCAGGAATGAGAAGGGGGTGGGGGTAAGGTAGCTGGGAGTGTGATAGGCAGATGAAGGTGGGGGAGAATTCCACAGGATTAATGTGGATTTCACCAGTTTCCTCATTTCCCCTCCCAACACATTATCCCAGTCCCAAGCCTCCAACTCAGCACCGCCCTCCTGACTTGTCCATCACCTTTCCCATCTATCCGCTCCACCCTCCTCTCTGACCTTTCACCTTCTCCCCCACCTTCATCTACCTATCACACTCCCCCAGCCCCACCACCCCTCCCATTTATTTCTCAATCCCCCGGCCCACAAGCCTGATGAAGGGTTTTTGCCCAAAACGTCGATTTTCCTGCTCCTCAGATGCTGTCTGACCTGCTGTGCTTTTCCAGCACCACACTCTCGACTCTGATCTCCAGAATCTGCCCTCCTCACTATCTCCATAAGGAGAAATGCTGTTGGCCAAATGGACTTGTGTGTCCGTGTTCATGAGCTAACAGCCAGGCAACGATTTAAAGAGGTAACTAGTGAGGTGGCCTTTATTACAAGAGCCATTAAAGGTAGTGTTACTGCCAATGTATTTTTTTTAATATACCTTTATTCTTTACCTGCAGTGCAGGAGTGTTTAAATGGCTGTTTTCAGAGCTACAACTTTCACATCATATTCATCCATACACACACACACACGCACACACACACACGCAAACACACACATGCGTGCACACACACACACACAGACGCATACACACACACTCACACATACACACACGCACACACACACACGCAAACACACACATGCGTGCACACACACACAGACGCATACACACATGCGCACGCACGCACACGCACATGCGCACACACACGCACACAGACGCATACACACACACACTCACACATACACACCCACAGACGCATACACACACACACACTCACAAACGCATACACACACACTCACACATACACACACGCACACACACGCGCATACACACATGCGCACACGCACACAGACGCACACACATGTGTGCACACACACACACGCAGACACATGGACGTCAGGCTGCTAACACAGACGGATTAGTGTTGGAGTCAGTTTCTAACCCATTGTTTTGTCCATTCCTGGAGGGTAAAACACACATGTCTGCCAGTGGTGGCTTTCTGCTGAGAGGGCAGATATAGTCCGCCTTTACAAAGTGACTCACTCCATTTTGTTTTCTGGGGTTTTCTCAACTACGGGCCACAAGTCGGAATTGAAAAATGGTGTCATCCCTTTCATTCAAGGCTCTGGAAGTTTCCACACTCCCCCCCCCCCCACCCCCCCCATCCCCCCCATCCCCCCATCCCCCCCTCCCCCACCCCACCCCCCATCCCCCCCTCCCCCACCCCACCCCCGTCCCCACCCACATTCTACTTCACTGTCAACAGCTTACTATTAATCACTCACCAAAACTGTTCAACCTTGTTGCCCCAGACCCAGTTATAAATTATTCCTAATCGCTCCTTCAGCCCATATCCATTGATTCCAGTCTGAACACAGACCCTTTCTGTTGTGGAGACTCCCCGCACTCAGATGTTCTGAGCAACCCCCACCGCGTCCCATGAGACCATAGAGCCCCCCACCTGGCATTGAGCCTCCCACCCTACTGGATGCAATGCCCCCCTGTGACTATTCCATCGGCCACCCAGTTCTCTAACTTAGATCCCTGCAATATTCATATACCCATCCAAATGCCTCTTAAATGTTGCAATTGTACCAGTCTCCACCACATCCTCTGTCAGCTCATTCCATACACGTACCACCCTCTGCATGAAAAAGTTTCCCCTTAGGTTTCTTTTATATCTTTCCCCTCTCACCCTAAAGCTATGCCCTCTAGTTCTGTACTCCCCGATCCCAGGGAAAAGACTTTGCCTATTTATCCTATCCATACCCCTTATGATTTTATAAACCTCTATAAGGTCACCCCTCAGCCTCCGATACTCCAGGGAAAACAGCCCCAGCCTGTTCAGCCTCTCCCTGTAGCTCAGATCCTCCAACCCTGACAACATCCTTGTAAATCTTTTCTGAACCCTTTGCAAGCAATATTCCAACAGTGGCCCTGACAACATCCTTGTAAATCTTTTCTGAACCCTTTGCAAGCAATATTCCAACAGTGGCCTAACCAATGTCCTGTACAGTCGCAACATGCCCTCCCAATCCTATACTCAATACTCTGACCAATAAAGAAAAGCATACCAAATGCCTTCTTCACTATCCTATCTACTTGCGACTCCACTTTCAAGGAGCTATGAATCTGCACTCCAAGGTCTCTTTGTTCAGTGATCTTGTTTTGCTAAGATTTGCTTTCCCAAAATCCAACTTGACTGTTACAGATCTGGTTTGTATATACCCACCACTCTGCTCTGTGCACCAATATCTCTGAGGATCACTAGCCCTCACAAACTTCCTCCAAGGCCTCACCGCAATCTTTCTTCGACCCTCATCCCATTCCCTTGTTGACTTCCTGTGTGTCTCCCTTTCTCTCACTCCCCTTCCCTCTCTGCTCCAGAATTAGGGTCAGGTCTTCTGCAGTCTCCACCATTTTCTTCTCTAAGATCCCGCCCCCACCAAAGATTTCTTGACCCACTTACAAAAATTGAAAATGAATTAAACCAGAGAGACATGAGACCTTGGCCCAAGCAGTGGAAGCGATAAGGGCACATCTCTCTCATGTCAATCCTGAAGCGAAGGAAATTTAGCATGTCCATAAGGACAGTCACCAACTTTTATAGATGCGCCCAAGAAAGCATTCAATCCAGATGCACCTCGGCTTGGTACGGCAATTGCTCTGCCCAGGACCATAAGAACCTATAGAGAGTTGTGAACACAGCCCAGTCCATCACACAAGCCAGCCTTCCATCCATTGACTCCAGTTATACTTCTCACTGCCTGGGGAAGGCAGCGACACCATCAAAGGCCCCTCCCACCCCGGTTATAATCTCTTCCAACCTCTTCCATTGGGCAGAAGGTACAGAAGCTTAAACACCGTACCAACAGATTCAAGTACAGCTTCTTCCCCGCTGTTATTAGACTTCTGAACAGACCTCTCAAAATTCAAATTTAATGTTGATCTCGCTCTGTGTGCACCTTCTCTGCAGCTGTAACATTGCACTCCTCGCTCTGTTCAATCACCCTGTGATCTTTGTACGGTTTGATCTGCTTGTACTGCGCGCAAAACAAAACGTTTCACTGTACCTCGGTACACGTGACAATAATAAATCCAATCAAATCAAAACTGGGAGAATTCTCCCACAGACCTGTCAAGTAACTGCCGGACACAGTCACGGAACAGTTCCGTCTGGGCAGTGTCCCAGACACCATCTCCGCAATCACCATTCCCTGGTTATGTCCTGTCCCACTGGCAGGCCAGACTGACCAAAGGTGGTGACACAGTGAGATATAGCCAACAGGGAGTTGCTCCCAGACTCATTCGACATTGACACCAGACCTCACGAAGACATTTACCAGGATGTTGGCTGGTATGGAGGGAAGGTCTTATGAGGAAAGGCCTGATGGACTTGAGGCTGTTTTCTTTAGAGAGAAGAAGGTTAAGAGGGAACTTAATAGAGGCATGCAAGATGTTCAGAGGATTAGATAGGGTGGTCAGTGGGAGCCTTTTTCCTCAGATGGTGGTGGTAACATGAGAGGACATAGCTTTCAACTGGGGGGTGATAGATATGGGACAGATGTCAGAGGTAAGTTCTTTACTCAGAGAATAATAGGGGTGTAGAATGCACTGCCTACAACAGTAGTAGACTCACCACCTTTAAGGGCATTTAAATGGTCATTGGATAAACAAAAAGGATGGATAGGCTTCAGATTGGTTTCATATGTTGGCACAACATCAGAGGCTGAAGGGCGTGTACTGCGCTGTAATGTTCTATATTCTATGTTCATGGCATCGGGTCAAACAATGGGCAAGGAATGCTCCCGCTGATTATAACTGAAAGACTCTGTCAGCCCCACCTTGGCTGATGAATAAGTGCTTCTCCATGCAGAATGCTACCTGAAAGGAGCACTGAAGCTGGAAAAGGGCATAGAATGTACTTCGGGTGCGGGTACTGACTGAACTCTGAAGAGCATCTGTGCCAGAGTGGGTCTGTGGCCAGTCGGAGGGAGCTAACCAGAGAGAAAACCCTACTTGATCTCACCCTTACCAGTCTACCTGTTGCAGATCCATCTGTTTACGGTGATATCAGTACAAGTGCCCCCCCCCCCCCCCCCCCATAATCATTGTGAAAACAAAACCCCATCGACAAAGCAAGGATACACTCCATTGTGTTGTGTGGCACTATCACTGTGCGAAATGATGTGGACTTCAAACAGATCTAACAACTCAAGACTGGGCGTGTAGGAGGCTATCAACAGCAGCTGAACTGTATTCCAGCACAATCTGTAATGGCCCGACATATCCCCCCGCTCAACCGGGGAGGGGGTCAGCTCTGGTTCAATGCAGAGGGGCAGGAGGCCATGCCAGGAGCTGCACCAGGCTTACCTGAAGGTGAGATGCCCCCTACCTCCTGCAGCGGTAGACTGACAGCTCAAGTAAAAACAAAAATAGAGAAAAAAAAAAAATTGGCGATGTTTTCCTGGAAGGAGGAAACCTGGCGTGGAGGCCGGGTGACCAAAGTGCCAGCTGTATGCCTGTCATATTGTTGAAGATCTGGAGAGTGAGGCATCTCCATTGAGCAGCCAGCAATTGGGAAGCTCCGTTAATTCCAGGGAGCGGGGGCAGTCGTAAAACGCAAAAGTGTGCAGATGATCTTCTCGATGCCCGATGACAAGAAGGTGGACTGAACGTTTGAGGAGGCCGAATCTCAAATTGCTGAAGTTAGTCTTGACGGTGAGAGCCTGATCTGGGAACCCTCTGCTGTTTCAGTTCTCATGCTCCCAATGCCTCTCCCCCAATCCTCTCACCTCCTCCGGGATCCCAATGTTCCAACTCTCTTTTGAAAGCTTCACCGGATCATCAGACAATGGATTCCAGATCCCAATGAGAATCATAACAGTCATGGTGGATCACAGGTTACAGTAAGAGAAAACAGACTGTCTCAAATTACATGTGATGGGTGAGGGGGCGGGGGGGTCACAGTCACTGCGCTCGAGAGCTGTATCTGACGAAGGGCTTTTGCCCGGAACGTCGATTTTCCTGCTCCTCGGATGCTGCCTGACCTGCTGTGCTTCTCCAGCACCACGCTCCCAACTCTGAGCTCCAGTATCCGCAGTCCTCACTTTCGCCTGGCTGTATTTGAGAACCCAGGTACAGTGCAAAAGGAACTGAGGAGCTGTGCTTAATGAGGGGGGAACGGCCGCCTCAGGGACTGAGGTGTGCTGGCAATCACAGCCCCAAGCTAATCTAGCCCGGTATCTCAATGGCAGGGGCGGGGGGGGGGGGGGGCGGGGAGCGGTGAGCAGTCTTGGTTTAAAACACAAGATAAAGTAACAGTCACTTTGCAATAAAATTCCTCATCCCCTGCACTCTCTCTAATGCCGCCAATTCCCCGTTAATAAAGCTGAGGATGCTGTGCGTTTTACTAACCACTCTGCCACCTTGCCAGTCACCTTCAATAACAATCAGATTACTTTGGTCCGACTGCACTGTTAAAATTGGTCATTTTATTTTCTGTTGGGTCTCTGTGCTCCTCCCACCAAAATCTCCATCTCTGCAATAAATCGCATCTGGCACTTATTGTGATAAGAGTCATAGAGAGGTACAGCACGGAAACAGACCCTTAGGTCCAACCCGTCCATGCTGACCAAATATCCCAACCCAACCTAGTCCCACCTGCCAGCCCTCCAAACCCTTCCTATTTATAACCTGTCTGCCCATTCCACCAATATATTGGAAGTTTTACCCTATTCCCCTCACATGCTACTGAGTTTGGTATTACTCACTGAAAACTGAGATTGTTCCCGAGAGGTCATTAACTTATATCGGGAAGAAGATGAGTCTGAAGGCAAAGTCCCAGGAAACCTTTTCCCGGTCTAAATCAAAATCGACCACTTTTCCTAATTTCCTGTCACTCAGCCAATTTTGCCTCCATGTTGTGACAGCGCCTTGTGTTCCACGAGCTGGAACTTTGCTGAGTCTGTGGTGTAGCAATGAATGCTTTTTGGAAATCCATGCACACCAGGTCAACGACGTTATCCTGATCAAGGCCTCTCTCTTAACCACACACAGGGTAAGTTGCTCCTGAAAAAGTCAATGTTGACTTTCTGAGGAAGGGTCATTAAGCCCGAAACATTAGCTCTGATTTCTCTCCACAGATGTTGCCAGACCCTGGTTTTGTTTCTGATTTCCAGCATCCGCAGTTCTTTCGGCCTTGATGCCCCATGTTGACGTTCCTATATTAGCTAATTAACCCAAGGGACTATTAAGTTTGTCCATCAATTCAGGTTTAAACTGACTAGCCTGTAGCCAGTTCAAACCTCGACCAGGACAGAGTTAGAATCAGTCTGTCAAAGGTTAAAATTCAGCTGCAGTGCCAATTTGCGATTTAGTGTGAGCAGCTGCAAGTGTGCAGAGATAGGAATGAGTTCCTCTATTGCCTGGCACTGCCAGGGTCCTTGCACGAGACATGGTCACAGTGGGACAGCAATAGTGCTGGCCTGAAAGACAGAAAGTGGGGTGAAAATGGGAAATATTCAAATGAAGGAAAAGTTTAAATGGGGAGAAACAGTTCCAGCTCTTAGCCTGCAGCCCAGTAGATGGAGAAAAATCGTTAACAACAAAAGGGATATGTTTCCCGACAAACTGTTCAGTGAAAGGAATCTGACTTGACTTGTACAGAAGAGACTCAATGAAGGCAGCTGCCCAAGGCAAGGCATGTCAATCCTGACTGCACTGAAACCTGAATGTGTGCTGTTTCCAACAGCTCCCCCCTACTACCCCCACCGTTACACTTCTCCGCCCCTCACTTTTCAGTAAATGAGACACAGACATGGCTTGCAGGCTTCCACCTGGGATTACAAAAAGCCATAAACATCCCTGACAAATCCTTCCCATCCTTCTCCACACACCCACACCCACACACACACCCACACACATCCACACCCACACACACACACCCACACACACACACACACATCCACACGCACTCACATGCACACACACACATATACACACCTATACACACACACGCACATATATGCACACACACACATATATACACACACACACACATATATACACACCTATACACACACACGCACATATATGCACACACATATATACACACACGCACATATACGCACACATATACACACACACACACACACACAAACGCACATATACACACACACTTACACACACATATACACACATACACACATATACACACATGTACACACACATACGCATATACACATATATACACACACGTATATACACACGCACATATACACACACATATACACACATACACAAACACATATACACACATGCACATAGACACACACATATACACACATATACACAAACACACACATATACACACACATATACACACACATACACACACACATATACACACGCATATCCACACATACACATATCCACACACATATCCACACATACACATATACACACACACGCATATGCACGCACATATCCACACATACACCTATACACACACACATACACACACACATATATACACACAGATATACACATGCACATATACACACACATACACACTCACATACACATATACACACACATATACACACATATATTTACACACATATATACACACACGCACATATACACACCCACATATACACACATACACAAACACACACATATCACACACACATATACACACACATATATACACACACATATGCGCACACACATATCCACACACACATATACATGCACACATATACACACACACACATATACACACACGCACATATACACACACACGCATATGCACACACATATACACACACGCACATATACACACACACGCATATGCACACACATATACACACACATACACACACATATACACACACGCACATATACACACTCACACACATACACACACATCTACACATATACACAAACACATACACACACATATACACACACATACACACACATATGCACACACAAACACATATACACACACACATATACACACACACGCATATACGCACACATATCCACACACACACCTATACACACACACATACACACACACATACACACACACATATATACACACATGCAACTATACACACTCACACATATACACACACATGTACACACACATACACATATACACACACATACACACACACACATATACACACTTATATACACACATGCACGCACACATATATGCACACACACATATACACACATACACAGACACACACATATACACACACATACACACACACATATACACACACATACACAAACACACACATACACACACACATATACACACACATACCCACACACATATACACACACATATACACACACACATACACGCACACATATACACACACGCATATACACACACATATACACACACATACACACACACATATACACACACGCACATATACACACTCACACATATGCACACACATATACACACACACATCTACACATATGCACAAACACATACACACACATATACACACGCGCATACACACACATATACACACGCGCACACACACACGCACACATACACATATACACAAATATACACACACGTGCACACACACGCATATACACACGCTCACACACATATACACACATATACACACCCGCGCGCACACACACATATACACACACACATTTACACATATGCGCGCACACACATATACACACGCGCACATATACACACATGCGCACACACATATACGCACACGCGCATGCACACATATACACTCATGCACGCACACACACAGATACACACTCATGCACGCACACACATATACACACTCACACGCGCACAAACATACACACACAATTTACACACATGCACACACGCACATATATACACAAGCACGCACACGCATATACGCACATGCGCATACACACATATACACACACGCGCACATACACACCTATACACACACATTTACACATGCGCCCACACACATATACACACAAGCACACACACACATATACGAACACACACACATATACACACACGTGCACACACACACATATACACACGCATGCACACACACATATACACACACATATACACACACATTTACACACACGTGCACACACACATATACACACACGCGCACACACACACATATACACATACGAATATTGACATATACAAGCACTGTTAAAAATCACGCAACACCAGGTTATAGTCTAACAGGTTTAATTGGAAGCGCTAGCTTTCTGAGCGACGCTCCTTCATCAAGTGGACAACCACCTGATAAAGGAGCGTCGCTCCGAAAGCTAGTGCTTCCAATTAAACCTGTTGGACTATAACCTGGTGTTGCGTGATTTTTAACTGTGTTCACCCCAGTCCAACGCCAGCATCTTCAAATCATGTACACAAACACACACACACACACAAACACACGCAGGCACACAAACGCATGCGCACACACATACATGAGGACACGAGTGTGCACGGGCACACGCAGATGCACACACAGACACACATGCATGCGTGCACAGACGCAAGCGCACACACAAACACGCGCAGTCAAACACAGACACATACACACTGCATACATACACACACAAACTCTCACACACACACTCACACACACTCACATGCACACACACAAACTCACACACACAAACACACACACACTCACACGCACACACACAAACTCACACACACAAACACACACACACACTCACACACACATACTCACACACACACACTCATACACACACATTCACACACACTCACACACACATACTCACACACATACACTCACACACACACACACACACACACACACTCACACACACACACACTCACACACACACACACTCACACACACATCTGCATCTCTGACCAAGACTCATTGACATTTAGTGGAGCTCTGTCGGCAGGATGCAAGTCCTTTCATGAACCAGGCACTCCCACACACTGGGAACACATCATCATACTGGTGCCACTACTTTCCTGTGAACAGCTTGCACCCACCATGCTGTGATTCCAAAGACAACGTTCTGGGTTCACTGACTGGCAGAGCAAGCAAAGGGAGGAGTTAGGATTGTAGGGACAGCTTGGGTTAGTCCTAGAGTCAGTCAGAGATTGGAGTGAGTCAGAGACCTGGAGTCAGTCAGAGATTGGAGTCAGTCAGAGATTAGAGTCAGTCAGAGATTGGAGTCAGTCAGAGACCTGGAGTCTGTCAGAGATTGGAGTCAGTCAGAGATTGGAGTCAGTCAGAGACCTGGAGTCTGTCAGAGATTGGAGTCAGTCAGAGGTTGGAGTCAGTCAGAGACCTGGAGTCAGTCAGAGATTGGAGTCAGTCAGAGATTAGAGTCAGTCAGAGATTGGAGTCAGTCAGAGACCTGGAGTCTGTCAGAGATTGGAGTCAGTCAGAGATTGGAGTCAGTCAGAGACCTGGAGTCAGTCAGAGATTGGAGTCAGTCAGAGATTGGAGTCAGTCAGAGACCTGGAGTCTGTCAGAGATTGGAGTCAGTCAGAGATTGGTGTCAGTCAGAGACCTGGAGTCAGTTGGGGATCTGGAGTCAGTCAGGGATCCGAAGATCAGAGTTAAGAGAGCGGTGCTGGAAAAGCACAGCTGGTCATACAGCATCCGAGGAGTAGGAGAATTGACGTTCGGGCATAAGGCCTTCATCAGGAAGTACATCAGGAAAGACTGACCTGGAATCAGTCAGGAGCCAAGTATCACTCAGTTTCCATGAACCAATTCACATGATTGAGGAGCAGAGAGCTAGGAAAATCCCAAACCTAGTGATGTAAAGCTTATGGCAGTACCTTCTATTGAATCAGGAGGTGGGCCGTGTCACAATGGTTACGTTGCCCTTACAGATGAATTCTCATTTCCACAATGCACCGTCACATCATCGGTCCGTCCTACCTCAGTACGGTCCAGCACATCTGAGCTACGTATGAGCAAGGAGCTGTCGAATCAGCTCCCCATCCTGCCTGAGAATTTAGCTCTACATTTCTGCATTTGTAAAGACCATTTATTTTAATTTTTGTGTTTTACAAAATTGTGGGTTGAAATGAGGGAGAATTTTTAATTATTCATTTGTGGGATGTGAGCATCGCTGGCTAGGCCCAGTATTTATTGCCCAACCCTGATTACCCAGAGGGCAGTTGAGCGTCAACCACATTGCTGTGGGTCTGGAGTCACATGAAGGACAGGGCAGGTAAGGGTGGCAGTTTCCTTCCCTAAAGGGCATTAGTGAAGCAATTGGGTTTCTCCCCAACAATTGACAACAGGCCAGAACTGTGGCTCACACTGCCTTCTAGCACCAGGGGCCTGGGTTCAATTTCACCCTCAGGCAACTGTCTGTGTGGAGGTTACACGTTCTCTTTGTGTCAGTCCAGAAATGGGCAGGTTAAGTAGATTGGTCATGGGAAGTGCAGGGTTACATGGTGGGATGCTCTTCGCAGGCCCAGTACGGACTGCTTTCACACTGTTGTTGGGATTCTCCGAAAAGGGTCATGATCATCATTGGACTCTTAATTCCAGGGTTGATTTTATTGAATTCAAATTCCACCCTTGGGGGATTCAAACCAGGTCTGCAGGATATTACTTGGGTTTCTTGATTACTTATCGAGCGGTGACACCACCAAGCCATCTCCAAAGCCAGAATTTCACAAGGATCGCCGCAATTGTATTGGAAAAGCAAGTAAAGGTGATGCTCATTGTCAGCATTGTTTATACAGCTGATTGAACAACCAGCAGACTGGAAAGCTGGAGCGGGATGTGATGGCCGGCACACTGACTCATAAACGTTGATCTAGGGTCGACCTTTACACGAGATATATGGAAAATTCCAGGTTATTTGGCCAAAACTAGGGGGTCGACGTTTACACGAGATCGACTAGTACTCGAGTATATACGGTATTTTCGTTTTGCAGAGCAAAGTGGTATGGTCTCTACCAGCTCAGGAACTGTCTTTCTGTACTCTGCAGTCAAACCCCACTTCGAACATGAAGAAAGCTAGTTTATCTTTGTTTCAGCTGCAGGTGCAAGCCATGGCTTTTAAAGTGTAAAGCAAAGACATTTTGGTCAGATATCGATGGTGCCTGAGTAGGGAGCTCCTGCCAGTGCTCATTGGTTCGGGCCATTCCTTGTCTTTTCTTGAGTTTTTTTTTTCTCTCTCTTGTACTTTCTTTTCTCTTCCTTTATCTTTCCTCTTCTGCAAGTGTCTTGGAGCAGAGCATGGATGGCCAGTGGGCCTGGAGCAGAGCGGGGTCAGTCAGTGGGCCTGGAGCAGAGCGGGGACGGCCAGTGGGCCTGGAGCAGAGCGGGGTCAGTCAGTGGGCCTGGAGCAGAGCGGGGACGGCCAGTGGGCCTGGAGCAGAGCGGGGACGGCCAGTGGGCCTGCAGCAGAGCGGGGACGGCCAGTGGGCCGGCAGTGGAGGGGGGTCAGCCAGGGGGCCTGGAGCGGAGGGGGGGTCAGCCAGTGGGCCTGGAGCAGAGCGGGGACGGCCAGTGGGCCTGGAGCAGAGCGGGAATGGCCAGTGGGCCTGGAGCAGAGCGGGGTCTGCCAGTAGGCCTGCAGTGGAGCGGGGTCAGTCAGTGGGCCTGGAGCGGAGGGGGGTCAGCCAGTGAGCCTGGAGCGGAGGGGGGTCAGCCAGTGGGCCTGGAGCGGAGGGGGGGGTCAGCCAGTGGGCCTGGAGCGGAGGGAGGTCAGCCAGTGGGCCTGGAGTGGAGGGGGGTCAGCCAGTGGGCCTGGAGCGGAGGGGGGTCAGCCAGTGGGCCTGGAGTGGAGGGGGGTCAGCCAGTGGGCCTGGAGTGGAGGGGGGTCAGCCAGTGGGCCTGGAGCGGAGGGGGACGGCCAGTGGGCCTGCAGTGGAGTGGGGATGGCCAGTGGGCCTGGAGCGGAGGGGGGTCAGCCAGTGGGCCTGGAGCGGAGGGGGGTCAGCCAGTGGGCCTGGAGCGGAGGGGGGACGGCCAGTGGGCCTGGAGTGGAGGGGGGTCAGCCAGTGGGCCTGGAGTGGAGGGGGGTCAGCCAGTGGGCCTGGAGCGGAGGGGGGTCAGCCAGTGGGCCTGGAGCGGAGGGGGGACGGCCAGTGGGCCTGGAGTGGAGGGGGGTCAGCCAGTGGGCCTGGAGTGGAGGGGGGACGGCCAGCGGGCCTGGAGTGGAGGGGGGACGGCCAGTGGGCCTGGAGTGGAGGGGGGACGGCCAGTGGGCCTGGAGTGGAGGGGGGTCAGTCAGTGGGCCTGGAGTGGAGGGGGGACGGCCAGTGGGCCTGGAGTGGAGGGGGGTCAGTCAGTGGGCCTGGAGTGGAGCGGGGACGGCCAGTGGGCCTGGAGTAGAGGGGGGTCAGCCAGTGGGCCTGGAGTGGAGGGGGGTCAGTCAGTGGGCCTGGAGTGGAGGGGGGACGGCCAGTGGGCCTGGAGTGGAGGGGGGTCAGCCAGTGGGCCTGGAGTGGAGGGGGGTCAGCCAGTGGGCCTGGAGTGGAACGGGACCAGCCAGGGGGCCTGGAGTGGAGTGTGGGTGACATCGACAGGAATTATTAGTGGTATACACACACACTCATACACACACTCACACTCTCTCACACACACGCACACTCTTACACACACACTCACACACACACTCACACTCTCTCACACACACGCACACTCACACTCTCTCACACACACGCACACTCTTACACACACACACTCACACACACGCACACTCTCTCACACACACATACTCACACTCACACACATACTCACACACTCTTACACACACACTCACACTCTCTCACACACACGCACACTCTTACACACACACACACACTCTCACACACATACTCACACTCACACACTCTTACACACACACACACACACGCACACTCTCACACACATACTCACACTCACACACTCTTACACACACACAAGCACACTCTCTCACATTCACACACATACTTACACTCACACACACATACTCACACTCACACACACATACTCACACTCACACACTCTTACACACACACACCCTCTCACATACACGCACACTCTCTCACACACACATACTTACACTCACACACACACACTCACACACACATACTCACACTCACACACACTCTCTCACACACACGCACACTCTCTCACACACACGTACTCACACGCACTCACACACACACACGCACACTCTCACACACATACACTCACACACTCTTACACACACACAAGCACACTCTCTCACATTCACACACGTACTTACACTCACACACATACTCACACTCACACACACATACTCACACTCACACACTCTTACACACACACACGCACCCTCTCACATACACGCACACGCTCTCACACACACACATACTTACACTCACACACACACTCACACACACATACTCACACTCACACACACACACTCTCTCACACACACGCACTCTCTCACACACACGTACTCACACACACTCACACACACATACTCACACTCAAACACACATACTCACACCCACACACTCTTACACACACACTCACACACACACACTCTCTCACACACACGCCCACTCTCTCACACACACACGTACTCACATACACTCACACATACACTCACACACTCTTACACACACACTCACACACACACTCAGTCACACACACGCATACTCTCTCACACTCACGCATAGACATACTCACACTCACACACACACATAATCACACTCACCCACACACATACTCACATACTCTTCCACACACACTCACACACACACTCTCTCACACACACATACTCTCACACTCACACACACTCTTACACACACACACGGACACATACTCTCACACTACACACACACACTCTCTCACACACACACACTCTCTCACACACACACTCACACATACATACTCACACACATGCACACTCTCTCACACAGTCTCACACTCACACACACCCACTCTTACACACACACACTCTCACACTCACACTCTCCCACACTCTCTCTCACACACACACTCTCTCACACACACACTCTTACATACACATACTCTCACACTCACACACACACTCACACACACACCCTCTCACATACACTCACATGCACACACACCCACACTCTCTCTCACACACACCCTCACACTCACACACACACACATACATACTCTCACACTCACATACACTCTCACACAGACATACTCTCACACACACTCACACACACACACACATACATACTCTCACACTCACACACACACACTCTCATACAGACATACTCTCACACGCACGCACGCACACACACACACCCATTACATTAAATACCACTCTGCAAAGGAACCATTCGACCTGTAATGTAGGATTTAAATGAAAATGGTACATGGAGACATGAACTGTGGGAGATCATGCATCACTCGTACTGATGTAGTGGCCATGCATAAGATATACAGGAAGCTCATCCCAATATGGTTTGAGCTGTCCTTAGATTATTGACCAGGGGAAACCAATGGGGCCTGACAACAGAGGAGAATGCCAAGCCTCAGATTATTAACAGGACAGTCTGAGACAACCACCTTCTCCCCAACAAGTGACCATTTATCCTAGTCTGAAGAGAAAAGTTGAAAATCACACAACACCAGTTTATAGTCCAAAAGGTTTAGTTGGGAGTACAAGCTTTCAGAGCACTGCTCCTTCATCAGGTAGGTAATGGGGCGGGATCATAGTACACAGAATTTATGGTAAAAGATCAAAGTGTCATACAAATGATTTGGATGCGAGCATATGAGGTACAGTTAGTAAGTTTGCAGATGGCATCAAAATTGGAGGTGCAGTGGACAGCGAAGAGGGTTATCTCAGATTACAACAGGATCTGGACCAGTTGGGGCAGTGGGCTGAGAAGTGGCAGATGGAGTTTAATTCAGATAAATGCGAGATGCTGCATTTTGGGAAAGCAAGTCTTAGCAGGACTTATACACTTAATGGTAAGGTCCTAGGGAATGTTGCTGAACAAAGAGACCTTGGAGTGCAGGTTCATAGCTCCTTGAACGTGGAGTCGCAGGTAGATAGGATAGTGAAGGAGGCATTTGGTATGCTTTCCTTTATTGGTCAGAGTATTGAGTACAGGAGTTGGGAGGTCATGTTGCGGCTGTACAGGACATTGGTTAGGCCACTGTTGGAATATTGCGTGCAATTCTGGTCTCCTTCCTATCGGAAAGATGTTGTGAAACTTGAAAAGGTTCAGAAAAGATTGACAAGAATGTTGCCAGGGTTGGAGGATCTGAGCTACAGGGAGAGGCTGAACAGGCTGGGGCTGTTTTCTCTGGAGTGTCAGAGGCTGAGGGGTGACCTTATAGAGGTTTACAAAATGGTGAGGGGCATGGATAGGATAAATAGACAAAGTCTTTTCCCTGGGGTGGGGGTGTCCAGAACTAGAGGGTATAGGTTTAAGGTGAGAGGGGAAAGATATAAAAGAAACCTAAGGGTAAACTTTTTCACACAGAGGGTGGTACATGTATGGAATGAGCTGCCAGAGGAAGTGGTGGAGGCTGGTACAATTGCAACATTTAAGAGGCATTTGGATGGGTATATGAATAGGAAGGGTTTGGAGGGATATGGGCTGGGTGCTGGCAGGTGGGACTAGATTGGGTTGGGATATCCAGTCAGCATGGACGGGTTGGACCGAAGGGTCTGTTTCCATGCTGTACATCTCTATGACTCTAACTGATGCAATTTATTGAATAAACTTAGATTTCTGTCAAGTCTTTAATCACTGAGAATGGGGATGCAGGTTTCAATTCATTTATATGTAAATCCCAGAACTACTTTCAAGTGACTTTGACTACAACCTAATGTTGTGTGATTTTTAACTTTGTCCACCCGAGTCTAACACTGGCACCTCCACATCATGAAGAGAAAAGGTCCAGAGAGAATAATGAAACCACTAGTTTACTTGAATTTGCAATATCAAACACCTCGGGGGGCAGATGGGGTAGTGGTTGATATAACTGTGTAAAGCAAAGTATAAAAATCCGAGCTACCAGAGGAAAGGTCAGGGTGATGGTGTACAGTATGAGGATCTGCAGCAGTTGCCACTTGACCAAGTGATCCCAGCACCACCCAGTGTGATGGGGAGCTTCCTGGGAGATAAAGGCAGGAGGAACACATGGCAGACAAATCTAAGGCTGGATCCAACCGACTGTCATTATAGAACCGATTCTTACAACCTGACAATAAATACAATAAACTGCATCTTGGTCAAACTATAAGACACATGTTGTTCGATTAAAGCATGGTTACCCTGTCATATAGTGGACAATTTAAACCCTGAAATCAACCACGCTGTTTGAAGCACTTGCAACATTTAATGGCATCTGGATGGGTATATGAATAGGAAGGGTTTGGAGGGATATTGGGCCGGGTGCTGGCAAGTGGGACTAGATTGGGTTGGGATATCTGGTCGGCATGGACGGGTTGGACTGAAGGGTCTGTTTCCATGATGTACATCTCTATGACTCTATGACACTCTCGACAATTCTTTCAAAACTCTTAATGTCTCCATAAATCCTGTACTCTGGAATGATAAGCCTCTTGCGTGTTGTTTTCCTTATAATGGAAGCCCTTGAAGTTTACGTAATATTCTAGTGAGTCTGTACCACACTCCTTGCACGATTATAGTCCAGAGGGATTATGGTGACTTTACCTTTACCTTGCACAATGAATATGATCTGACCAGGGTTTTGTGTAGCATTGTATTCCTGCATGTGCTGTTGGCCAGCTCATTTAGTTGGATGGCTGGTTTGTGATAGTAACCAGTGTGGGGTCAACTCCGGTATCCAGTGGAGGTTGCCATGCAGGGCAATCATTCCCCCCTTGCCTGAGGTGTGGGGACCCTGAGGTTAAGCCACCACTGTGTGTGTGAGTGTGTGAGAGTGTGTGTGTGAGAGCATGTGTGTATATGTGTGTGTGTATGTGTGAGTGTGTGTGTGTGCGAGTGTATGTGTGTGTGAGTGTGTGTGTGAGTGTGTGTGTGCGTCTGTGTGTGCGTGTGTGTGATCGTGTGCATGTGTGCGTGCATGTATGCGTGCGTCCGTGTGTGTGTCTGAGAGTGTGTGGGTGCGTGTGCGTGTATATGTGTGAGTGTGTGTGTGTCCATGCGTGTGTGTGTGCGTGTGCGAGCGTGTGTGTGCATGTTTTTGTGTGTGTTTGCTTGTGTGTGCTAGTGTGTGCGGTGTGTGTGCGTGTGTGTGTGCGCGTGTGTGTGCATGTGTGTACGTGCATGTGTGTGTGCGTGTGTGTGTGTGCGTGTGTGTGTGCGTGTGTGTGTGAGTGAGTGAGTGTGTGTGTTCGTGTGTGTGTGCATGCATGTGTGCGTGCATCCGTGGATGTGTCTGAGAGTGTGTGTGTGCGTGTGCTTGTGCATGAGTGAGTGTGTGTGTGTGCGTGCATGTGTGCATGCGTGTGTGTGTGCGTGTGTGTGTGTGTGCGTGTGCGTACATGTATGTGTGCATGTGCGTATGCGCGTGTGTGTATGTGTGTTTGCGCGACTGTGCGAGTGTGTGCGCGTGTGTGTGCGCACATGTGTGTGCGTGTGTGCGTGTGTGTGCATGTGTGCACGTGTGTGTGTAAGTGTGTGCGTGTGTGTGTGAGTGTGTGTCAGTGAGTGAGTGTGTGAGTGTGTGTGTGTGAGTGTGTGTGTGAGTGTGTGTGCATGTGTGTGTATGTGTGTGTGTGTGCGCGTGCGTGTGTGTGTGCGTGTATGTGTGCATGCGTGTATGTGTGCGTGTCCGTGTGTGTGTGTAGGTGCATGCGCGTGTGTGTGTGCGTGTGTGTCCGTGCGTGTGTGTCCGTGTGTGTGTGTCCGTGTGTGTGTGTGCGCGTGCGTGTGTGTGTTTGTGTGTGTGTGTGTGTCCGTGCGTGTGTGTCCGTGTGTGTGTGTGCGCGTGCGTGTGTGTGTTTGTGTGTGTGTGTGTGTGTATCTCTTTCTTTAATGAGAGGGCAGCTTTAGCGGACTATGGTGTCTTTACTTTAATTTTTCATTTGTGTTGAAGCGCGTATATGGTTGTTTCCGAATATGTACTTATGTGTATGTTATATGTTTGAGTGTGAGTCTATATATACATATATGTTCGTGTATCTATATATCTGACCATATGTGAACATGTATGATTTTGCATGAGAGTGAGTTTTAAGCACAATTATGTCGATATATGTGTGTATTTCTGTGCTTGAGTATATGTGTATGACAGAGTGAGTGTGAGTGTGAGTGTGAGTGTGTGTGTACCTCTCTGAGTGCGTATATGTGTGGATTTATGTTTGTTTATCTGTATATGTGTGTGATTTAGCCACGTGCATCCATGAACGTATGTATGTCTGTATATCATGTACGCGTCCATATGCATTTGTGTGTGTGTTACAGTGAACCCATGCAAGTGGTTATGTGTATCTGAGTGCGTTCATGTATATCTGTGTGAGGCATGTTTCTCTGTTACAGAGCGATTTTATGCCTCTGTGTTTTACAGGGGAATATTACGTTAAGGGTGATATCCTGCAGCTTTGCTCAGGGATTGGACAGGCATTTTGCAGAGTTGTAGCAGAATGTTTTCCTTTGCTATCCAACTGCCCGGGGGGTGGTGGGGGGGATGAATAAACTGGGTGGGTCCAGCAGAAATCGTGTGTACTATTGCCAGCTTTGAGCTGATGCAACTGTCTCTTTGCTGTATGATCTGACATGTTGCACTGCTGACTCACTGGTAAGATATTTTCAGTCCTGGCCTTCAGCAATGTTCATGCAGAAACGCAAAACCCTCCTCTCCCTGCTGACTGAAGGGTCGAACAAATCACACGTTGTTTCGCTAATAATCTGGAGAAAGAAAATAATCTGGAAGGGATCATATCTTTGATTGCCACTTTCCTCCCCTCCATTCCCTGGGGCTGTTCACTTTCCCAAGGGTGGAAACAGCCAATGCCGGGCTACGGTTTCAGGCTGCAGTCTCATCGCCAGACCGACAGTCTCAGAATCTGGGGCACTGCTCAAATACAGCGTCAGAGTCTGAGATAAAGCTCAGGCCCAGCCACAGAATTCAGGGTATTCCTCAGATACAGAGATGGAATTTAGGGTAATGCTCAGGTACAGTAGCAAAATCTGGGGTAATGCTCAGGTACAGTCATAGAACCTGTGGTAATGCTCAGGTACAGTCGCAAAATCTGGGGTAATGCTCAGGTACAGTCGCAAAATCTGGAGCAGTGCTCAGGATACAGTCTCAGAATTTCGGGTGTTGCTCAGGACCAGCCTGAAGATCTGCCAGTGACGCTGGGATGCAGTTTGGGAACCCGTCTCAGGGGTTGGGATAGAGCTGCGGGAGTGGACGGACCAACTCTGAATCTGAAGTGCAGCCTGAAGGGTGAGGATAAGGGACTCCAGCAGAGTGAAAGGCAGACTCTGGAACTGACTTACACGGAGTAAGGTTGCAGACTCACATCAGTCAGAGACAGTTTAAGGTACGGGGTTAAGGTGGTGATTACAATGTACTCTTTGTACATTGGGGGAAAATATGCCCCACACCAGTCTGTGTATTTGTAAAATTTAGTCACAGGATGAGGGCGTCGCTGGCTAGGCCCAGCATTTATTGCCCATCCCTAATTGGGGCAATTAAGGGTCAACCCCTTTGCTGTGGGTCTGGAGTCATATGTAGGCCAGACTGGGTAAGGGTGGCAGTTTCCTTCCCTAAAGGGCATTAAAGAACCAGATAGGTTTTTCCTGACAATTGCCAATTGATTCATGATCAGCGTTAAACTCTTATTTATCGAATTCAAATTCCACCATCATGGCGTGGCTGGAACCCAGGTTCCCAGAATGGTACTGGGTTAACAGTTCAATGATAATACCACCAGGCCATTACCTCCCCACGCCAGTAAGAGTATGTTGGGGTCATTACCTTTGAAATAACCCCACAGAGGCTGGTATCCCATCACCCTCTATTTATACATGGAGAGACCTTGACACTTGATCCAGTTCCCTCAGAGCCAGCTCTCAGAGTGAGCCAAACCTCTAACACTCCTGTTTATATCTGTCAGCCGGGGCTCCCTGATTGGACCAGGTTAACAGCCCCAATCAGGGAACTCATATTCTATGAGCCCCACCCAGCTGATCTCATTCCAATCATTATGGTTTCTGACAGCCTAGCTGGATGTTCTGAGGGACCGGGTATGTTTTTGCTCCTGCCTCCTTTGTGAGCTTTCATGTGATCCATGCGCTTGGGTCGGGGTGGCCGCTCCTGCCTGAACTTTGTATGTCACGGGACCTTGCCTCTTGCCCATGCAGGGCCATTCGACCCGAAACTTTGTTCCCCGAAGTAAACTGCCTCCCTCACTTAGAGGAGGCATGTGGCCAGCATTGCTGTGCCTGATACCATTTCACCGTCTCCGAGAGGTCCAGGAAGATCAGATTTAACTTGGTGCGGACTCTTCTCCCCATTAACAACCCTGCTGGAGCTGTCCCTCCTAGCTACCTAAAGGGGTAGTCCTATAATCAAACAGGAACCGGGACAGTTTGGTATCGAGTGAAGCTGTAGGCTGTTTCTATAAGCCTGCCTTCAATGTTTTGACCACTCTTTCTGCCAGACCATTGGATGATGGATGGTATGGAGCTGTCCTTACATGCCGAATATCATTCGACTTCAGGAAGTACTCAAACTCCCTGCTGGTACATGATGACCCGTTATCTGTTACCAACACCTCCAGGAGTCCATGTATTGCAAAAGACGCTCTCAATGGTCATCCCCGTGTTTGACAATGCGCGTCCAACCTCTTTGAGTGGGCGCCCAAAATGGCTGAAAGCATTGAGCCCACGCGAGGACTGGCATTGCCGATGTGGAACCAAGTCTAAGGTTTACCCGGCCATTCCCACGAACGTGGGCCAATTGCCGACAGCTCGTTTGTCCCTGCTGGCACACTGGGCACTGACCCACCAATGCGGCTATGTTGGCATCCAATCCTGGCCGCCAGATGTAACTGCTCATCAACAGCTTCATTTTGGAAGCCCCTGGTGGAGTGCAGCCAGTACCTGGCGGCGATCTTTGCTCGGGACTATCACTCTCGTTGTCCATAATAAAATGTCGTGGTGATCTGGTCCAGAAAGGTTTCAGGTCTGACTGTAATGTCCCTTTTGTTTCCCCCCCCCCCCCCCCGCCCAATCACCACCAACTGTTTTAGTTTTGCCAGGACAGGATCTTTTAGTGTCCACGGTCTGATATTGCCAGCGGTGACCAGAGGGGTGTCCAGAAAGGGGTGTCCACAGTGCTAACCACTGTGCCACCATGGGCGGCACGGTGGCACAGTGGTTAGCACTGCTGCCTCGCAGCGCCAGAGACCCGGGTTCAATTCCCGCCTCAGGCGACTGACTGTGTGGAGTTTGCACGTTCTCCCCGTGTCTGCGTGGGTTTTCTCCGGGTGCTCCGGTTTCCTCCCACAGTCCAAAGATGTGCAAGGCCAGGTGAATTGGCCATGCTAAATTGCCCGTAGTGTTAGGTAAGGGGTAAATGTAGGGGTATGGGTGGGTTGCGCTTCGGCGGGGCGGTGTGGACTTGTTGGGCCGAAGGGCCTGTTTCCACACTGTAAGTAATCTAATCTAATCTAAAAGTGTGAGATCAGAATGGACTCTTCCCCTGGTGATGCCGTCGGTGGGGGATCTGTCAGTGAGAGCTGGCTCAAGGCTTCCACATTTGCAACATGGCCTCCCAGATGGTGTTCCAACTTGTAATTGTACCAGACCAGTGAGAGTTTACTTGGGGGGATTAGCCCCCCCCAACAGTGCCAGAACATTAGGGAATTAGCGCCAACCCCTGTGTGGGATTATTGGGCAATTGTTTCCACACCAGAGTCAATATAAGAGAGAATGATTCCACTCCAGTGTCATTGCATTGGAGAATTAGCCCCACTTGGAGCTTAGGTCATGTTGTTCTGAGTGATCCAGCATGGAGCTGGAACAGGACCTGGTCTGGTGGAGGAGAATTGCTGAATCATAGATGCAGAGAGTCATACCGCACAGACCCTTCGGTCCAACCAGTCCATGCCCAACACAATCCCAAATTAAACTGGTCCCAACTGCCTAACTCTGGCCCATGTCCTTCCAAACCTTTCCTATGCATGTATCTATCCAAATGTCTTTTAAACGTTGTAATTGTACCCACACCCACCACTTCCTCAGGACGTTCGCTGCACGCCTGAACCACCTTCTGTGTAAAACAAAATGCCCCTCACGTCATTTTCTAAATCTCTCCCACCTCAGCTTAAAAATGCATCTCCTAGTCTTGACATTCCCCCATCTGAGGGAAAAGACAACTACCATCAACTCTATCTACACCTCTCATTATTTTATAAACCTCTATCAGGTCGCCTCTCAACCTCCCAAGTTCCAGTGAAAAAGTCCCAGCACATCCAGTCTTTCCACAGACCTCAAACCTTCCACACCCTGGTAAATCTCTTCTGAACCCTCTTCAGCTTTGATGACATCCTTCCTGTAACTGGGCCATCACAACTGGCCACAGGAGAGGCCTCACTAATGTCCCGTTAAATTTCTCGTTGAAGTGGTCTTCCTCTGTCCTTTGTGGTTGAATTAAGTTTCACGAGGAGTGAGGGATAGATAGCGAGGAAGTGCCAGGCCTGGAATAACTGTATCCAGCACCTGGAGCAGAGTTGAGTTGAAGGACTCAATCCTGCTGAGCGTCAAACCTTGTACCACAACAGCGACCAGTGGCAACATTCGCTCATGACATACAGCATTAGAGCTGCCTGACGCAGGAGTCGTGCACGCTAACCTGCCCCCATTCTCTGACCCATGATCACAGGCTGTTTATGTCACCCAGCCACCTTACAGGAAAGAGTCTGGTCCAACTCACAAAGTGCTCAGTCAAAATATCCAAGGGAAACCCTCAGGCAAGTGATTCTGTAAATAAATTGGAGCGAATTAATTACCTGGAGTGTTTTGTTGAACTAAACTTAGAGCAAGGGGGCAATCGGACATCTCATTAAAAGCTGGTCTAGTCTGAGACTAGAAAACGCATCACACCATCAGCGATGGAATGGAACAGGCAGATGAGATAAACTCTCTGTTCAGGTATTGTTTCCAATGACAAGCCCTACATCTGATTTGCGATGGGCTGATTGGCCTTCTTCCTCTGTAACTAGCCTGCTTTAGTACAAAACAGAATGGGGGTGTTTGGTCAGACTGTGCCATCATGGGTAATGTCACTGGACTGGTAATCCAGAGACCTGGGCTCATGGTTAACGTCACTGGACTGGTAATCCAGAGACCTGGGCTCATGGTTAATGTCACTGGACTGGTAATCCAGAGACCTGGGCTCATGGTTAACGTCACTGGACTGGTAATCCAGAGACCTGGGCTCATGGTTAACGTCACTGGACTGGTAATCCAGAGACCTGGGCTCATGGTTAATGTCACTGGACTGGTAATCCAGAGACCTGGGCTCATGGTTAACGTCACTGGACTGGTAATCCAGAGACCTGGGCTCATGGTTAACGTCACTGGACTGGTAATCCAGAGACCTGGGCTCATGGTTAACGTCACTGGACTGGTAATCCAGAGACCTGGGCTCATGCTTTCGGACAGTCACACTTAAAATCCCACATTCAGGTAGCGAGGTTAGGGAAGGCAGTGGCCTGGAGTGGTATTATCTGTTAACCCAGAGTCCCAGGTAACTTTCTGGGGACCAGGGTTTGAATCCAGCCATGGCAGGTGGTGGAATTCAAATTCACTTAAAATCTGGAATTAAAAGCCTCATGGCAACCATGAAATGATTGTGGGGGAGATACCCATCTGGGTCACTCATGTCCCTGAGGGGAGGAAACTTCCATCCTTACCTGGTCTGGCCTACGTGTGACTCCAGACCCACAGCCAGGTGGTTGTCTTGGAGCTGCCCTCTGAAATGGTCCTGCATGTCATGCAATTCAGGAGAAAGTCTTTGCTTCACATTCCCCAGTCTTCTTTTGTTCCCCATATTCTCCAAATGTATTTGCAAACCAGGGAGCTTTTATGTCAACTAGCTTTACTTCAGACCAAAAGAGCATGAAACAGAACAGTTCCCGTTTATGGAATGCCTTTCATGACTGCGGGGTAGGCCACAGCCACTCTACTGGCAACAGTGTCCTTTTGGAGCACCGTCAATGTTATGGCCTGGGAAATAGCAGCAGCAAAACTGTGCACAGAGTGATCCCGTCAATGCTTAGTCAGCTGCTGTAATGAGGTCAGTAGGGGGACAAATATTGGCCCGGGTACAACTCCCCAACTTCTCGCCCAAACTGGAATCCTTGATGTCAACGTGGTGGAACCCAGACCAGGCCTTGGTTATGACATCGCTAATGGTACACAGCCCTGGGACTTAAACCCGTGACAACAAACGTGGGATGGAGGTCGGGGGGAGGGGAGTGTGCTAGAATCTGAGCTTCCCAAATATAAACAGCGTGATCCCAAGAACAGCAAGGCGTTGCTGCTAACGTGTGAAAGAATGAGCTCCTGCTGTGGTTGACAAAGATGTACAGTACCAGATTCTACTCGGATCACTGGGCTTGTCTTCAATCTCTCCCAGCACACTGTGTTGTCTGACCTGCTGAATCCTAGATTCTCTACAGTGTGGAAACAGGCCCTTCGGCCCAAGTCCACACCAACCCTCTGAAGAGTCACCCAGCCACACCCATTCCCCTATTACTTGACATTTACCCCTGACTAATGCCCAGAACCTACACATCCCTGAATACTATGGGCAATTTAGCATGGTCAACTCACCTAACCTGTGCATCTTTGGACTGTGGGAGGAAACCAGAGCACCCTGAGGAAACCCGCGCAGACATGGGGAGAATGTGCAAACTCCACACGGAGAGTCGTCCGAGGGTGGAATCGAACCGGGGACCCTGGCGCTGTGAGGTTGTCCCTACTGCATGGGGGCACTCCCGCGAGTGCCTTGCATGGTTTTCCACCCCAACATCCCTATTGAACAGAACATTGGGGGAGCTACAGGGGGAGGAGGCCTGGACTCTGCAGGCCTCATGAAAATCTGTTTGAAGACGGTTAATTTATGAAAATCCACCTCTGTTGCTGAAAGGCAAGTGTGGAGCGCTGGAGCAAAATATCAGCAATATAAACAATTTTTAAAAACCTGAGGTGAAAGTCAGCAGGAGTGTGTGAGAGAGCTCGGGTCCTCATGTTCGAGTGAGGCCCACACTCTGGGGACTTCTCATAGAGCCATAGAGCTGTATCGCACAGAACCAGACCCTTCGGTCCAACACGTCCATGCTGACCGGATATCCCAACCTAATCTCGTCCCATTTGCCAGCACTTGGGCCCATATCCCTCCAAACCCTTCCTATTCTTATACCCATCCAGATGCCTTTTAAATGTCATAATTGTACCAGCTTCCACCACTTCCTCTGGCAGCTCAGTCCACATACGCACCACCCTCTATGTGAAAAAGTTACCCATCAGTTCCCTTTTAAATTTTTCTCCCCTCACCCTAAACTCTACTTCTGGACTCCCCAACCTCAGGGAAAAGACTTTGTCTATTTCTCCTATCCATGCCCCTCATGATTTTATAAACCTCTATAAGGTCAGCCCTCAGCCTCCGACGCTCCAGGGAAAACAGTCCCAGCCTGTTCAGCCTCTCCCTGTAGCTCAAACCCTCCAACCCTGGCAACCTCCTTGTGAATCTTTCAAGACGAACAACATCCTTCCAATAGCTCCTATCTATCATCTTTGCAACTTCCTAATTGCTGAGGGAATCCTCTGGAATCACTGAAAATTCGGATTGAAATCTTTTCTTTGTTACTTATTCGTTTTGTGGGACATGGGTGTTACTGGCTGATCCAGCATTTATTGCCCGTCCCTAGTTGCCCTTTGACTGTGAGCTGCTTTCTTGAACCGCTGCAGTCCACGATGGGGGGAGGGGGGGGGGGATATCTTCCAGGATTTGGACCCAGCAACATTGAAGGAAAGGCGATCTGTTTCCAAGTCAGGACGGTGAGTGGCTTGGAGGGGTATTTGAAAGTGACGGTGTTCCTTTGTGTCTGCTGCCCTTGTCCTTCCAGATGGAAGTGGTCGTGGGTTTGGTAAGTGCAGTCTGAGGATCTTTGGTGAATTCCTGCAGTGCATCTTATAAATAGTAGACACTGCTGCTACTGAGCATCAGTGGTGGAGGGAGTGGATGCTTGTGGATGTGGTGTTAATCAAGCGCGTTGCTTTATCCTGGATGGTGCCAAGCTTCTTGAGTGTTGTTGGGGCTGCACCCATCCAGGCACGTGGGGTGTACTCCATCACCCTCCTGACTTGGGCCTTGTAGATGGTGGTCAGGCTTTTGGGAGTCAGGAGGTGAGTTAATCGCAACAGTATTCCTAGCCTCTGACCTGCTCTTGGAGCCACAGTGTTTATGTGGTGAGTCCAGTTCAGTTACTGGTCAAAACTAACCCCCCAGGATGTTGACAGTGGGGGATCCAGGTGATAGTAACATCGGTGAATGCCAGGGAGCAGTGGTTGGATTGTCCCTTATTGGTGATGGTCATTGCCTGGCATTTGTGTGGCGTGAATGTTACTTGCCATTTTTCAGCCCAACCTTGGCATGGTCCAGATTTTGTTGTACTTGAACGTGGACTGCTTCAGTATCTGAGGTGTCACAAATACTGCTGAACATTGTACAATCATCGGCAAACATCCCCACTTCTGACCTTAAGATGGAGGGAAGGGCATTGATGAAGCAGCTGCAGGTGGTTGGGCCTTGGACACTCCCCTGAGGAACTCCTGCAGAGATGTCCTGGAGCTGAGATGACTGACCTTCCAACGACCTCTCCTTATGTGCCACCTTTTGGGGCAAATGTCAGCAACCGTGTAGGGCAGCTCTGGACTGACAGGGATTGTGCGTGTGAACAATGATGGCACAGACACAAGGATGCCAATCGATCACAGGGTGACAATTTGTTGCAGGAATGGTGTGTGGCAGGATAGGGGTGGAATGGTACTGGGAAGGTCGTTAATGAGGCACACTTTGTCAGACATGGTGAGAGAACTGGATAGGCCTTACTGCGCAAACCCCCCAAAAAAGACTGACGGAACTCGCCCTTCATCATCTGGTCGCCATAACGACTTGAGAAGTTCTCATCTTGAAACCTCAAGAGACGTCTTGTCCTGTACACAATGTTTGTGAGAGGCCCCTCAAACTCAATTGCGAACATAGCTTGCTAAAAGGGGGGTTCATGTGATACAGGTTAAGGGCAATGAAGGTTAAAAGCAGAAAAATGAGGCCCAGGTTTCGAGAGGAGGTTTTCGACGTTGGGGCCTAGGCAGTTAAATGCACAGTCTCCAGTGATGGAGCAGGGAACGTTGGGGATGGTAATTAGTGGGATGCAATCAGGGTGTTGGGGGGTCGAGGGGAGATTACAGAGATAGGAAAGTGCGTCGTATTTGGAGGAGTTGCAGAGTTACAGAAGGGTGGAGGCATGGAGGGGGTTACAGAGATAGGGAGTGGTGTAGAGATGGAGGAGGTTACAGAATTAGGGAGGAATGTAGGGATGGAGGAGGTTACGGAGATAGGGAGGGATGTAGGGATGGAGGAGGTTACAGAATTAGGGAGGAATGTAGGGATGGGGGAGGTTACGGAGATAGGGAGTGGTGTAGGGATGGAGGAGGTTACACAATTAGGGAGGGATGTAGGGATGGAGGAGGTTACAGAGATAGGGAGGGATGAAGGAAAGGAGGAGGTTACAGAGATAGGGAGGGATGTAGGGATGGAGGAGGTTACAGAGATAGGGAGGGATGTAGGGATGGAGGAGGTTACACAGATAGGGAGTGGTGTAGGGATGGAGGAGGTTACAGAGATAGGGAGGGATGTTGGGATGGAGGAGGTTACAGAGATAGGGAGGGATGAAGGAAAGGAGGAGGTTACAGAGATAGGGAGGGATGTAGGGATGGAGGAGGTTACAGAGATAGGGAGGGATGTAGGGATGGAGGAGGTTACACAGATAGGGAGTGGTGTAGGGATGGAGGAGGTTACAGAGATAGGGAGGGATGTTGGGATGGAGGAGGTTACACAGATAGGGAGTGGTGTAGGGATGGAGGAGGTTACAGAGATAGGGAGGGATGTAGGGATGGAGGAGGTTACACAGATAGGGAGGGATGTAGGGATGGAGGAGGTTACACAGATAGGGAGGGATGTAGGGATGGAGGAGGTTACACAGATAGGGAGTGGTGTAGGGATGGAGGAGGTTACAGAGATAGGGAGGGATGTAGGGATGGAGGAGGTTACAGAGATAGGGAGGGATGTAGGGATGGATGAGGTTACACAGATAGGGAGGGATGTAAGGATGGAGGAGATTACAGAGATAGGGAGGGATGTAGGAATGGAGGAGGTTACAGAGATAGGGAGGGATGTAGGAATGGAGGAGGTTACAGAGATAGGGAGGGATGTAGGGATGGAGGAGGTTACAGAGATAGGGAGGGATGTAAGGATGGAGGAGGTTACAGAGATAGGGAGGGATGTAGGGATGGAGGAGGTTACACAGATAGGGAGGGATGAAGGGATGGAGGAGGTTACAGAGATAGGGAGGGATGTAGGGATGGAGGAGGTTACACAGATAGGGAGGGATGTAGGGATGGAGGAGGTTACAGAGATAGGGAGGGATGTAGGAATGGAGGAGGTTACACAGATAGGGAGGGATGTAGGGATGGAGGAGGTTACAGAGATAGGAAGGGATGTAGGAATGGAGGAGGTTACACAGATAGGGAGGGATGTAGGGATGGAGGAGGTTACAGAGATAGGGAGGGATTTAAGGATGGAGGATGTTACAGAGATAGGGAGAGGTGTAGGGATGGAGGAGGTTACAGAGATAGGGAGTGGTGTAGGGATGGAGGAGGTTACGGAGATAGGGAGTGGTGTAGGGATGGAGGAGGTTACGGAGCTAGGGAGTGGTGTATAAATGGAGGAGGTTACAGAGATAGGGAGTGGTGTAGGGATGGAGGGGGTTACAGAGAAAGCGAGTGGTGTAGGGATGGAGGAGGTTCCACAGATAGGGAATGGTGTAGGGATGGAGGAGGTTACACAAAGAGGGAGTGGTGTAGGAATGGAGGAGGTTACACAGATAGGGAGGGATGTAGGGATGGAGGAGGTTACACAGATAGGGAGTGGTGTAGGGATGGAGGAGGTTACAGAGATAGGGAGGGATGTAGGAATGGAGGAGGTTATGGAGATAGGGAGTGGTGTAGGGATGGAGGAGGTTACGGAGATAGGGAGGGATATAGAGATGGAGGAGATTACACAGATAGGGAGAGATGTAGGGATGGAGGAGGTTACGGAGGTAGGGAGTGGTGTAGGGATGGAGGAGGTTACAGAATTAGGGAGGAATGTAGGGATGGAGGAGGTTACGGAGATAGGGAGTGGTGTAGGGATTGAGGAGGTTACGGAGATAGGGAGTGGTGTAGGAATGGAGGAGGTTACAGAGATAGGGAGGGATGTAGGAATGGAGGAGGTTACAGAGATAGGGAGGGATGTAGGGATGGAGGAGGTTACACAGATAGGGAGGGATGTAGGGATGGAGGAGTTTACAGATATAGGGAGTGGTGTAGGGATGGAGTAGGTTACGGAGATAGGGAGGGATGTAGGGATGAAGGAGGTTACAGAGATAGGGAGGGATTTAGGGATGGAGGCGGTGACACAGAGAGGGAGAGGTGTAGGAATGGAGGAGGTTACACAGATAGGGAGTGGTGTAGGGATGGAGAAGGTTACGGAGATAGGGAGTGGTGTAGGGATGGAGGAGGTTACGGAGATAGGGAGTCATGTATAAATGGAGGAGGTTACAGAGATAGAGAGTGGTGTAGGGATGGAGGAGGTTACAGAGATAGGGAGGGATGTAGGGATGGAGGAGGTTCCACAGATATGGAGGATGTAAGGATGGAGGAGATTACAGAGATAGGGAGGGATGTAGGAATGGAGGAGGTTACAGAGAAAGGGAGGGATGTAGGGATGGAGGAGGTTACAGAGATAGGGAGGGATGTAGGGATGGAGGAGGTTACAGAGATAGGGAGGGATGTAGGGATGGAGGAGGTTACACATATAGGGAGGGATGTAGGGATGGAGGAGGTTACAGAGATAGGGAGGGATGTAGGGATGGAGGAGGTTACACAGATAGGGAGGGATGTAGGGATGGAGGAGGTTACAGAGATAGGGAGGGATATAGGAATGGAGGAGGTTACTCAGATAGGGAGGGATGTAGGGATGGAGGAGGTTACAGAGATAGGAAGGGATGTAGGAATGGAGGAGGTTACACAGATAGGGAGGGATGTAGGGATGGAGGAGGTTACAGAGATAGGGAGGGATTTAAGGATGGAGGATGTTACAGAGATAGGGAGAGGTGTAGGGATGGAGGAGGTTACACAGATAGGGAGTGGTGTAGGGATGGAGGAGGTTACGGAGATAGGGAGTGGTGTAGGGATGGAGGAGGTTACGGAGCTAGGGAGTGGTGTATAAATGGAGGAGGTTACAGAGATAGGGAGTGGTGTAGGGATGGAGGGGGTTACAGAGAAAGGGAGTGGTGTAGGGATGGAGGAGGTTACACAGGTAGGGAGGGATGTAGGGATGGAGAAGGTTACAGAGATAGGGAGGGATGTAGGGATGGAGGAGGTTACGGAGATAGGGAGTGGTGTAGGGATGGAGGAGGTTACAGAATTAGGAAGGAATGTAGGGATGGAGGAGGTTACGGAGATAGGGAGTGGAGTAGGGATTGAGGAGGTTACGGAGATAGGGAGTGGTGTAGAAATGGAGGAGGTTACAGAGATAGGGAGTGATGTAGGAATGGAGGAGGTTACAGAGATAGGGAGGGATGTAGGGATGGAGGAGGTTACACAGATAGGGAGGGATGTAGGGATGGAGGAGTTTACCGAGATAGGGAGTGGTGTAGGGATGGAGTAGGTTACGGAGATAGGGAGTGGTATAGGGATGGAGGAGGTTACAGAGATAGGGAGGGATGTAGGAATGCAGGAGGCTACAGAGATAGGGAGTGGTGTAGAGATGGAGTAGGTTACAGAGATAGGGAGGAATGTAGGGATGTAGGAGGTTACAGAGATAGGGAGTGGTGTAGGGATGGAGGAGTTTACAGAGATAGGGAGGGATGTACGGATGGAGGAGGTTACGGAGATAGGGAGGGATGTTGGGATGGAGGAGGTTAAGGAGATAGGGAGGGATTTAGGGATGGAGGAGGTTACAGAGATAGGGAGGGATTTAGGGATGGAGGCGGTTACACAGATAGGGAGAGGTGTAGGAATGGAGGAGGTTACACAGATAGAGAGTGGTGTAGGGATGGAGGAGGTTACGGAGATAGGGAGTGGTGAAGGGATGGAGGAGGTTACGGAGATAGGGAGTGATGTATAAATGGAGGAGGTTACAGAGATAGAGAGTGGTGTAGGGACGGAGGGGGTTACAGAGATAGGGAGTGGTGTAGGGATGGAGGAGGTTGCAGAGATAGGGAGGGATGTAGGGATGCAGGAGGTTACAGAAATAGGGAGGGATGTAGGGATGGAGGAGGTTACGGAGATAGGGAGGTGTGTAAAGATGGAGGAGGTTACACAGATAGGGAATGGTGTAGGGATGGAGGAGGTTACAGAGATAGGGAGTGGTGTAGGGATGGAGGAGGTTATGGAGATAGGGAGGGATGTAGGGATGGAGGAGGTTACAGAGATAGGGAGGGATGTAGGGATGGAGGAGGTTACAGAGATAGGGTGGGAAGTAGGGATGGAGGAGGATACAGAGATAGGGAGTGGTGTAGGGATGGAAGAGGTTACACAGATAGGGAGGCATGTAGGAATGGAGGAGGTTACAGAGATAGGGAGGGATTTAGGGATGGAGGCGGTTACACAGATAGGGAGAGGTGTAGGAATGGAGGAGGTTACGGAGATAGGGAGTGGTGTAGGCATGGAGGAGGTTACGGAGATAGGGAGTGGTGTATAAATGCAGGAGGTTACAGAGATAGGGAGTGGTGTAGGGATGGAGTAGGTTACGGAGATAGGGAGTGGTGTAGGGATGGAGGAGGTTACAGAGATAGGGAGGGATGTAGGAATGGAGGAGGTTACAGAGATAGTGAGTGGTGTAGAGATGGAGTAGGTTACTGAAATAGGGAGGAATGTAGGGATGGAGGAGGTTACAGATATAGGGAGTGGTGTAGGGATGGAGGAGGTTATGGAGATAGGGAAGGATGTAGGGATGGAGGAGGTTACACAGATAGGGAGGGATGTAGGAATGGAAGAGGTTACAGAGATAGGGAGGGATGTAGGGATGGAGGAGGTTACAGAGATAGGGAGGGATTTAGGGATGGAGGCGGTTACACAGATAGGGAGGGATGTAGGGATGGAGGAGGTTACAGAGATAGGGAGTGGTGTAGGGATGGAGGAGGTTACGGATATAGGGAGTGGTGTAGGGATTGAGGAGGTTACAGAGATAGTGAGAGGTGTAGGGATGGAGGAGGTTACAGAGATAAGGAGTGGTGTAGAGATGGAGGAGGTTACAGAGATAGGGAGGGATTTAGGGATGGAGGATGTTACAGAGATAGGGAGAGGTGTAGGGATGGAGGAGGTTACACAGCTAGGGAGGGATGTAGGGATGGAGGAGGTTACGGAGATAGGGAGTGGTGTAAAAATGGAGGAGGTTATAGAGATAGGGAGTGGTGTAGGGATGGAGGGGATTACACAGATAGGGAGTGGTGTAGGGATGGAGGGGGTTACAGAGATAGGGAGTGGTGTAGGGATGGAGGAGGTTACACAGATAGGGAGGGATGTAGGGATGGAGGAGGTTACAGAGATAGGGAGGGATGTAGTGATGGAGGAGGTTACGGAGATAGGGAGGGGTGTAGGGATGGAGGAGGTTACACAAATAGGGAATGGTGTAGGGATGGAGGAGGTTACAGAGATAGGGAGGGATGTAGGGATGGAGGAGGATACAGAGATAGGGAGTGGTGCAGGGATGGAGGAGGTTATGGAGATAGGGAGGGATGTAGGGATGGCGGTGGTTACAGAGATGGGGAGGGATGTAGGAATGGAGGAGGTTACAGAGATAGGGAGAGGTGTAGGGATGGAGGAGGTTACAGAGATAGGGAGGGATGTAGGAATGGAGGAGGTTACAGAGATAGGGAGGGAAGTAGGGATGGAGGAGGTTACAGAGATAGGGAGGGATGTAGGGATGGAGGAGGATACAGTGATAGGGAGTGGTGTAGGGATGGAGGAGGTTACGGAGATAGGGAGTGATGTAGGGATGGAGGAGGTTACAGAGATAGAGAGTGGTGTAGGGACGGAGGGGGTTACAGAGATAGGGAGTGGTGTAGGGATGGAGGAGGTTGCAGAGATAGGGAGGGATGTAGGGATGGAGGAGGTTACAGAGATAGGGAGGGATGTAGGGATGGAGGAGGTTACGGAGATAGGGAGGTGTGTAAAGATTGAGGAGGTTACACAGATAGGGAATGGTGTAGGGATGGAGGAGGTTACAGAGATAGGGAGTGGTGTAGGGATGGAGGAGGTTATGGAGATAGGGAGTGGTGTAGGGATGGAGGAGGTTACAGAGATAGGGAGGGATGTAGGGATGGAGGAGGTTACAGAGATACGGAGGGATGTAGGGATGGAGGAGGATACAGAGATAGGGAGTGGTGTAGGGATGGAAGAGGTTACACAGAAAGGGAGGGATGTAGGAATGGAGGAGGTTACAGAGATAGGGAGGGATTTAGGGATGGAGGCGGTTACACAGATAGGGAGAGGTGTAGGAATGGAGGAGTTTACGGAGATAGGGAGTGGTGTAGGCATGGAGGAGGTTACGGAGATAGGGAGTGGTGTATAAATGGAGGAGGTTACAGAGATAGGGAGTGGTGCAGGGATGGAGTAGGTTACGGAGATAGGGAGTGGTGTAGGGATGGAGGAGGTTACAGAGATAGGGAGGGATGTAGGAATGGAGGAGGTTACAGAGATAGTGAGTGGTGTAGAGATGGAGTAGGTTACTGAGATAGGGAGGAATGTAGGGATGTAGGAGGTTACAGAGATAGGGAGTGGTGTAGGGATGGAGGAGGTTATGGAGATAGGGAAGGATGTAGGGACGGAGGAGGTTACACAGATAGGGAGGGATGTAGGAATGGCGGAGGTTACAGAGATAGGGAGGGATGTAGGGATGGAGGAGGTTACAGAGATAGGGAGGGATTTAGGGATGGAGGCGGTTACACAGATAGGGAGGGATGTAGGGATGGAGGAGGTTACAGAGATAGGGAGTGGTGTAGGGATGGAGGAGGTTAAGGATATAGGGAGTGGTGTAGGGATGGAGGAGGTTACAGAGATAGTGAGAGGTGTAGGGATGGAGGAGGTTACAGAGATAGGGAGTGGTGTAGAGATGGAGGAGATTACAGAGATAGGGAGGGATTTAGGGATGGAGGATGTTACAGAGATAGGGAGAGGTGTAGGGATGGAGGAGGTTACACAGATAGGGAGGGATGTAGGGATGGAGGAGGTTACGGAGATAGGGAGTGGTGTAAAAATGGAGGAGGTTACAGAGATAGGGAGTGGTGTAGGGATGGAGGGGGGTACACAGATAGGGAGTGGTGTAGGGATGGAGGGGGTTACAGAGATAGGGAGTGGTGTAGGGATGGAGGAGGTTACACAGATAGGGAGGGATGTAGGGATGGAGGAGGTTACAGAGATAGGGAGGGATGTAGTGATGGAGGAGGTTACGGAGATAGGGAGGGGTGTAGGGATGGAGGAGGTTACACAAATAGGGAATGGTGTAGGGATGAAGGAGGTTACAGAGATAGGGAGGGATGTAGGGATGGAGGAGGATACAGAGACAGGGAGTGGTGCAGGGATTAAGGAGTTTATGGATATAGGGAGGGATGTAGGGATGGCGGAGGTTACAGAGATAGGGAGGGATGTAGGAATGGAGGAGGTTACAGAGATAGGGAGTGGTGTAGGGATGGAGGAGGTTACAGAGATAGGGAGGGATGTAGGAATGGAGGAGGTTACAGAGATAGGGAGGGATGTAGGCATGGAAGAGGTTACAGAGATAGGGAGGGATGTAGGGATGGAGGAGGTTACAGAGATAGGGAGGGATGTAGGGAAGGAGGAGGATACAGTGATAGGGAGTGGTGTAGGGATGGAGGAGGTTATGGAGATAGGGAGGGATGTAGAGATGGAGGAGGTTACAGAGATAGGGAGGGATGTAGGAATGGAGGAGGTTACAGAGATAGGGAGTGGTGTAGGGATGGAGGAGGTTACAGAGATAGGGAGTGGTGTAGGGATGG
The DNA here is from genome assembly GCF_037043375.1 of Chiloscyllium plagiosum. NCBI lineage: Eukaryota > Metazoa > Chordata > Chondrichthyes > Orectolobiformes > Hemiscylliidae > Chiloscyllium > Chiloscyllium plagiosum. The sequence goes on along the minus strand of NW_028270146.1, from coordinate 95,420,372 downwards.
AGTAGGTTACGGACATAGGGAGTGGTATAGGGATGGAGGAGGTTACACAGATAGGGAGGGATGTAGGGATGGAGGAGGTTACAGAGATAGGGAGTGGTGTAGGGATGGAGTAGGTTACGGAGATAGGGAGTGGTGTAGGGATGGAGGAGGTTACAGAGATAGGGAGGGATGTAGGAATGGAGGAGGTTACAGAGATAGGGAGTGGTGTAGAGATCGAGTAGGTTACTGAGATAGGGAGGAATGTAAGGATGGAGGAGGTTACAGAGATAGAGAGTGGTGTAGGGATGGAGGAGTTTACAGAGATAGGGAGGGATGTAGGGATGGAGGAGGTTACACAGATAGGGAGGGATGTCGGGATGGAGGAGGTTACAGAGATTGGGAGTGGTGTAGGGATGGAGGAGATTACGGAGATAGGGAGTGGTGTAGGGATGGAGGAGGTTACAGAGATAGGGAGTGGTGTAGGGATGGAGGAGGTTACAGAGATAGGGAGGGATTTAAGGCTGGAGGAGGTTACAGAGATAGGGAGGGATTTAGGGATGGAGGCGGTTACACAGATAGGGAGTGGTGTAGGGATGGAGGAGGTTACGGAGATAGGAAGTGGTGTAGCGATGGAGGAGGTTACAGAGATAGGGAGAGGTGTAGGGATGGAGGAGATTACACAGATAGGGAGTGGTGTAGAGATGGAGGAGGTTACAGAGTCAGGGAGGGATTTAGGGATGGAGGATGTTACAGAGATAGGGAGAGGTGTAGAGATGGAGGAGGTTACACAGATAGGGAGGGATGTAGGGATGGAGGAGGTTACGGAGATAGGGAGTGGTGTAAAAATGGAGGAGGTTACAGAGATAGGGAGTGGTGTAGAGATGGAGGGGGTTACACAGATAGGGAGTGGTGTCGGGATGGAGGGGTTACAGAGATAGGGAGTGGTGTAGGGATGGAGGAGGTTACACAGATAGGGAGGGATTTAGGGATGGAGGAGGTTACAGAGATAGGGAGGGATGTAGTGATGGAGGAGGTTACGGAGATAGGGAGGGGTGTAGGGATGGAGGCGGTTACACAGATAGGGAGTGGTGTAGGGATGGAGGAGGTTACACAGATAGGGAGTGGTGTAGGGATGGAGGAGGTTACAGAGATAGGGAGAAGAGGTGTAGGGATGGAGGAGGTTACACAGATAGGGAGTGGTGTAGAGATGGAGGAGGTTACAGAGATAGGGAGGGATTTAGGGATGGAGGATGTAACAGAGATTGGGAGAGGTGTAGGGATGGAGGATGTTACAGAGATAGGGAGGGATGTAGGGATGGAGGAGGTTACAGAGATAGGGGGGGATGAAGGGATGGAGGAGGTTACAGAGATAGGGAGTGGTGTAGGGATGGAGGAGATTACACAGATAGGCAGTGGTGTAGAGATGGAGGAGGTTATGGAGATAGGGAAGGATGTAGGGACGGAGGAGGTTACACAGATAGGGAGGGATGTAGGAATGGAGGAGGTTACAGAGATAGGGAGGGATGTAGGGATGGAGGAGGTTACAGAGATAGGGAGGGATTTAGGGATGGAGGCGGTTACACAGATAGGGAGGGATGTAGGGATGGAGGAGGTTACAGAGATAGGGAGTGGTGTAGGGATGGAGGAGGTTAAGGATATAGGGAGTGGTGTAGGGATGGAGGAGGTTACAGAGATAGTGAGAGGTGTAGGGATGGAGGAGGTTACAGAGATAGGGAGTGGTGTAGAGATGGAGTAGGTTACAGAGATAGGGAGGAATGTAGGGATGTAGGAGGTTACACAGGTAGGAAGTGGTGTAGGGATGGAGGAGGTTACACAGATAGGGAGGGATGTAGGGATGGAGGAGGTTACACAGATAGGGAGTGGTGTAGGGATGGAGGAGGTTACAGAGATAGGGAGGGATGTAGGAATGGAGGGGGGTACACAGATAGGGAGTGGTGTAGGGATGGAGGAGTTTACACAGATAGGGAGGGATGTAGGGATGGAGGAGGTTACAGAGATAGGGAGGGATGTAGTGATGGAGGAGGTTACGGAGATAGGGAGGGGTGTAGGGATGGAGGAGGTTACACAAATAGGGAATGGTGTAGGGATGGAGGAGGTTACAGAGATAGGGAGGGATGTAGGGATGGAGGAGGATACAGAGATAGGGAGTGGTGCAGCGATTAAGGAGGTTATGGATATAGGGAGGGATGTAGGGATGGTGGAGGTTACAGAGATAGGGAGGGATGTAGGAATGGAGGAGGTTACAGAGATAGGGAGTGGTGTAGGGATGGAGGAGGTTACAGAGATAGGGAGGGATGTAGGAATGGAGGAGGTTACAGAGATAGGGAGGGATGTAGGCATGGAAGAGGTTACAGAGATAGGGAGGGATGTAGGGATGGAGGAGGTTACAGAGATAGGGAGGGATGTAGGGATGGAGGAGGATACAGTGATAGGGAGTGGTGTAGGGATGGAGGAGGTTATGGAGATAGGGAGGGATGTAGAGATGGAGGAGGTTACAGAGATAGGGAGGGATGTAGGAATGGAGGAGGTTACAGAGATAGGGAGTGGTGTAGGGATGGAGGAGGTTACGGAGATAAGGAGTGGTATAGGGATGGAGGAGGTTACACAGATAGGGAGGGATGTAGGGATGGAGGAAGTTACAGAGATAGGGAGTGGTGTCGGGATGGAGTAGGTTACGGAGATAGGGAGTGGTGTAGAGATCGAGTAGGTTACTGAGATAGGGAGGAATGTAGGGATGGAGGAGGTTATAGAGATAGAGAGTGGTGTAGGGATGGAGGAATTTACAGAGATAGGGAGGGATGTAGGGATGGAGGAGGTTACACAGATAGGGAGGGATGTCGGGATGGAGGAGGTTACAGAGATTGGGAGTGGTGTAGGGATGGAGGAGATTACGGAGATAGGGAGTGGTGTCGGGATGGAGGAGGTTACAGAGATAGGGAGAGGTGTAGGGTTGGAGGAGGTTACACAGATAGGGAGTGGTGTAGGGATGGAGGAGGTTACAGAGATAGGGAGGGATTTAAGGCTGGAGGAGGTTACAGAGATAGGGAGGGATTTAGGGATGGAGGAGGTTACGGAGATAGGGAGTGGTGTAGGGATGGAGGAGGTTACAGAGATAGGGAGAGGTGTAGGGATGGAGGAGATTACACAGATACGGAGTGGTGTAGAGATGGAGGAGGTTACAGAGTCAGGGAGGGATTTAGGGATGGAGGATGTTACAGAGATAGGGAGAGGTGTAGGGATGGAGGAGGTTACACAGATAGGGAGGGATGTAGGGATGGAGGAGGTTACGGAGATAGGGAGTGGTGTAAAAATGGAAGAGGTTACAGAAATCGGGAGTGGTGTAGAGATGGAGGAGGTTACAGAGTCAGGGAGGGATTTAGGGATGGAGGATGTTACAGAGATAGGGAGGGATTTAGGGCTGGAGGAGGTTACAGAGATAGGGAGGGATTTAGGGATGGAGGCGGTTACACAGATAGGGAGTGGTGTAGGGATGGAGGAGGTTACAAAGATAGGGAGGGATTTAGGGCTGGAGGAGGTTACAGAGATAGGGAGGGATTTAGGGATGGAGGCGGTTACACAGATAGGGAGTGGTGTAGGGATGGAGGAGGTTACGGAGATAGGGAGTGGTGGAGGGATGGAGGAGGTTACGGAGATAGGGAGTGGTGTAGGGATGGAGGAGGTTACACTCATAGGGAGTGGTGTAGAGATGGAGGAGGTTACAGTCATAGGGAGGGATTTAGGGATGGAGGATGTTACAGAGATAGGGAGAGGTGTAGGGATGGAGGAGGTTACACAGATAGGGAGAGGTGTAGGGTTGGAGGAGGTTACACAGATAGGGAGTGGTGTAGGGATGGAGGAGGTTACAGAGATAGGGAGGGATTTAAGGCTGGAGGAGGTTACAGAGATAGGGAGGGATTTAGGGATGGAGGCGGTTACACAGATAGGGAGTGGTGTAGGGATGGAGGAGGTTACGGAGATAGGAAGTGGTGTAGCGATGGAGGAGGTTACAGAGATAGGGAGGGGTGTAGGGATGGAGGAGGTTACACAAATAGTGAATGGTGTAGGGATGGAGGAGGTTACACAATTGGGAATGGTGTTGGGATGGAGGAGGTTACACAGATAGGGAGTGGTTTAGGGATGGAGGAGGTTATGGAGATAGGGAGGGATGTAGGGATGGAGGAGGTTACAGAGATTGGGAGGGATGTAGGAATGGAGGAGGTTACAGAGTTAGGGTGTGGTGTAGGGATGGAGGAGGTTACAGAGATAGGGAGGGATGGAGGAATGGAGGAGGTTACAGAGATAGGGAGGGATGTAGGGATGGAGGAGGTTACACAGATAGGGAGGGATGTAGGGATGGAGGAGGTTACAGAGATAGGGAGTGGTGTAGGGATGGAGTAGGTTACGGAGATAGGGAGTGGTATAGGGATGGTGGAGGTTACACAGATAGGGAGGGATGTAGGGATGGAGGAGGTTACAGAGATAGGGAGTGGTGTAGGGATGGAGTAGGTTACGGAGATAGGGAGTGGTGTAGGGATGAGGAGGTTACAGAGATAGGGAGGGATGGAGGAATGGAGGAGGTTACAGAGATAGGGAGTGGTGTAGAGATGGACTAGTTTACTGAGATAGGGAGGAATGTAGGGATGTAGGAGGTTACAGAGATAGGGAGCGGTGTAGGGACGGAGGAGTTTACAGAGATAGGGAGGGATGTAGGAATGGAGGAGGTTACAGAGATAGGGAGTGGTGTAGAGATGGAGTAGGTTACTGAGATAGGGAGGAATGTATGGATGTAGGAGGTTACATAGATTAGAGAGTGGTGTAGGGATGGAGGAGGTTATGGAGATAGGGAGGGATGTAGGGATGGAGGAGGTTACACAGATAGGGAGGGATGTAGGGATGAAGGACGTTACAAAAATAGGGAATGGTGTAGGGATGGAGGGCGTTACGGAGATAGGGAGTGGTGTAGGGATGGAGGAGGTTACGGAGATAGGGAGTGGTGTATAAATGGAGGAGGTTACAGAGATAGGGAGTGGTGTAGGGATGCAGTAGGTTACGGAGATAGGGAGTGGTGTAGGGATGGAGGAGGTTACAGAGATAGGGAGGGATGTAGGAATGGAGGAGGTTACAGAGATAGTGAGTGGTGTAGAGATGGAGTAGGTTACTGAAATAGGGAGGAATGTAGGGATGTAGGAGGTTACAGAGATAGGGAGTGGTGTAGGGATGGAGGAGGTTATGGAGATAGGGAAGGATGTAGGGATGGAGGAGGTTACACAGATAGGGAGGGGTGTAGGGATGGAGGAGGTTACACAGATAGGGAGTGGTGTAGGGATGGAGGAGGTTACAGAGATAGGGAGGGATGTAGGGATGGAGGAGGTTACACAGATAGGGAGGGATGTAGGAATGGAGGAGGTTACAGAGTTAGGGTGTGGTGTAGGGATGGAGGAGGTTACAGAGATAGGGAGGGATGGAGGAATGGAGGAGGTTACAGAGATAGGGAGGGATGTAGGGATGGAGGAGGTTACACAGATAGGGAGGGATGTAGGGATGGAGGAGGTTACAGAGATAGGGAGTGGTGTAGGGATGGAGTAGGTTACGGAGATAGGGAGTGGTATAGGGATGGACGAGGTTACACAGATAGGGAGGGATGTAGGGATGGAGGAGGTTACAGAGATAGGGAGTGGTGTAGGGATGGAGTAGGTTACGGAGATAGGGAGTGGTGTAGGGATGAGGAGGTTACAGAGATAGGGAGGGATGGAGGAATGGAGGAGGTTACAGAGATAGGGAGTGGTGTAGGGATGGACTAGGTTACTGAGATAGGGAGGAATGTAGGGATGTAGGAGGTTACAGAGATAGGGAGCGGTGTAGGGACGGAGGAGTTTACAGAGACAGGGAGGGATGTAGGGATGGAGGAGGTTACAGAGATAGGGAGGGATGTAGGAATGGAGGAGGTTACACAGATAGGGAGTGGTGTAGAGATGGAGTAGGTTACTGAGATAGGGAGGAATGTATGGATGTAGGAGGTTACAGTGATTAGAGAGTGGTGTAGGGATGGAGGAGGTTATGGAGATATGGAGGGATGTAGGGATGGAGGAGGTTACACCGATAGGGAGGGATGTAGGGATGAAGGACGTTACAAAAATAGGGAATGGTGTAGGGATGGAGGACGTTACGGAGAAAGGGAGTGGTGTAGGGATGGAGGAGTTTACGGAGAGAGGGAGTGTTGTATAAATGGAGGAGGTTACAGAGATAGGGAGTGGTGTAGGGATGCAGTAGGTTACGGAGATAGGGAGTTGTGTAGGGATGGAGGAGGTTACAGAGATAGGGAGGGATGTAGGAATGGAGGAGGTTACAGAGATAGTGAGTGGTGTAGAGATGGATTAGGTTACTGAAATAGGGAGGAATGTAGGGATGTAGGAGGTTACAGAGATAGGGAGTGGTGTAGGGATGGAGGAGGTTATGGATATAGGGAAGGATGTAGGGATGGAGGAGGTTACACAGATAGGGAGGGATGTAGGGATGGAGGAGGTTACAGAGATAGGGAGTGGTGTAGGGATGGAGGAGGTTACACAGATAGGGAGGGATGTAGGAATGGAGGAGGTTACAGAGATAGGGAGGGATGTAGGGATGGAGGAGGTTACAGAGATAGGGAGGGATTTAGGGATGGAGGCGGTTACACAGATAGGGAGGGATGTAGGGATGGAGGAGGTTACAGAGATAGGGAGGGATGTAGGGATGGAGGAGGTTAGAGAGATGGGAGGGATTTAGGGATGGAGGCGGTTACACAGATAGGGAGGGATGTAGGGATGGAGGAGGTTACCGAGATAGGGAGTGGTGTAGGGATGGAGGAGGTTACGGATATAGGGAGTGGTGTAGGGATGGAGGAGGTTACAGAGATAGTGAGAGGTGTAGGGATGGAGGAGGTTACAGAGATAGGGAGTGGTGTAGAGATGGAGGAGGTTACAGAGATAGGGAGGGATTTAGGGATGGAGGATGTTACAGAGATAGGGAGAGGTGTAGGGATGGAGGAGGTTACACAGATATGGAGTGATGTATGGATGGAGGAGGTCACGGAGATAGGGAGTGGTTTAAAAATGGAGGAGGTTACAGAGATAGGGAGTGGTGTAGGGATGGAGGGGGTTACACAGATAGGGAGTGGTGTAGGGATGGAGGAGGTTATGGAGATAGGGAGTGGTGTAGGGATGGAGGAGGTTACACAGATAGGGAGGGATGTAGGGATGGAGGAGGTTACAGAGATAGGGAATGATGTAGTGATGGAGGAGGTTACGGAGATAGGGAGGGATGTAGGGATGGAGGAGGATACAGAGATAGGGATTGGTGCAGGGATGGAGGAGGTTATGGAGATAGGGAGGGATGTAGGAATGGAGGAGGTTACAGAGATAGGCAGGGATGTAGGAATGGAGGAGGTTACAGAGATAGGGAGTGATGTAGGGATGGAGGAGGTTACAGAGATAGGGAGGGATGTAGGAATGGAGGAGGTTACAGAGATAGGGAGGGATGTAGGGATGGAGGAGGTTACAGAGATAGGGAGGGATGTAGGGATGGAGGAGGTTACAGAGATAGGGAGGGATGTAGGGATGGAGGAGGATACAGTGATAGGGAGTGGTGTAGTGATGGAGGAGGTTGCAGAGATAGGGAGGGATGTAGGGATGGAGGAGGTTACACCGATAGGGAGGGATGTAGGGATGAAGGACGTTACAAAAATAGGGAATGGTGTAGGGATGGAGGACGTTACGGAGATAGGGAGTGGTGTAGGGATGGAGGAGGTTACGGAGAGAGGGAGTGTTGTATAAATGGAGGAGGTTACAGAGATAGGGAGTGGTGTAGGGATGCAGTAGGTTACGGAGATAGGGAGTTGTGTAGGGATGGAGGAGGTTACAGAGACAGGGAGGGATGTAGGAATGGAGGAGGTTACAGAGATAGTGAGTGGTGTAGAGATGGATTAGGTTACTGAAATAGGGAGGAATGTAGGGATGTAGGAGGTTACAGAGATAGGGAGTGGTGTAGGGATGGAGGAGGTTATGGATATAGGGAAGGATGTAGGGATGGAGGAGGTTACACAGATAGGGAGGGATGTAGGGATGGAGGAGGTTACAGAGATAGGGAGTGGTGTAGGGATGGAGGAGGTTACACAGATAGGGAGGGATGTAGGAATGGAGGAGGTTACAGAGATAGGGAGGGATGTAGGGATGGAGGAGGTTACAGAGATAGGGAGGGATTTAGGGATGGAGGCGGTTACACAGATAGGGAGGGATGTAGGGATGGAGGAGGTTACAGAGATAGGGAGGGATGTAGGGATGGAGGAGGTTACAGAGATGGGAGGGATTTAGGGATGGAGGCGGTTACACAGATAGGGAGGGATGTAGGGATGGAGGAGGTTACCGAGATAGGGAGTGGTGTAGGGATGGAGGAGGTTACGGATATAGGGAGTGGTGTAGGGATGGAGGAGGTTACAGAGATAGTGAGAGGTGTAGGGATGGAGGAGGTTACAGAGATAGGGAGTGGTGTAGAGATGGAGGAGGTTACAGAGATAGGGAGGGATTTAGGGATGGAGGATGTTACAGAGATAGGGAGAGGTGTAGGGATGGAGGAGGTTACACAGATATGGAGTGATGTATGGATGGAGGAGGTCACGGAGATAGGGAGTGGTTTAAAAATGGAGGAGGTTACAGAGATAGGGAGTGGTGTAGGGATGGAGGGGGTTACACAGATAGGGAGTGGTGTAGGGATGGAGGAGGTTATGGAGATAGGGAGTGGTGTAGGGATGGAGGAGGTTATGGAGATAGGGAGTGGTGTAGGGATGGAGGAGGTTACACAGATAGGGAGGGATGTAGGGATGGAGGAGGTTACAGAGATAGGGAATGATGTAGTGATGGAGGAGGTTACGGAGATAGGGAGGGATGTAGGGATGGAGGAGGATACAGAGATAGGGATTGGTGCAGGGATGGAGGAGGTTATGGAGATAGGGAGGGATGTAGGAATGGAGGAGGTTACAGAGATAGGCAGGGATGTAGGAATGGAGGAGGGTACAGAGATAGGGAGTGATGTAGGGATGGAGGAGGTTACAGAGATAGGGAGGGATGTAGGGATGGAGGAGGTTACAGAGATAGGGAGGGATGTAGGGATGGAGGAGGTTACAGAGATTGGGAGGGATGTAGGGATGGAGGAGGATACAGTGATAGGGAGTGGTGTAGTGATGGAGGAGGTTATGGAGATAGGGAGAGATGTAGGGATGGAGGAGGTTACAGAGATAGGGAGGGATGTAGGAATGGAGGAGGTTACAGAGATAGGGAGTGGTGTTGGGATGGAGGAGGTTACAGAGATAGGGAGTGGTGTAGGGATGGAGTAGGTTACGGAGATAGCGAGTGGTATAGGGATGGAGGAGGTTACACAGATAGGGAGCGATGTAGGGATGGAGGAGGTTACAGAGATAGGGAGCGGTGTAGGAATGAAGTAGGTTACGGAGATAGGGAGTGGTGTATGGATGGAGGAGGTTACAGAGATAGGGAGGGATGTAGGAATGGAGGAGGTCACAGAGATAGGGAGAGGTTTAGGGATGGAGGAGGTTACACAGATAGGGAGTGGTGTAGGGATGGAGGAGGTTACAGAGATAGGGAGGGATTTAGGGCTGGAGGAGGTTACAGAGATAGGGAGGGATTTAGGGATGGAGGCGGTTACACAGATAGGGAGTGGTGTAGGGATGGAGGAGGTTACGGAGATAGGGAGTGGTGCAGGGATGGAGGAGGTTACGGAGATAGGGAGTGGTGTAGGGATGGAGGAGGTTACAGAGATAGGGAGAGGTGTAGGGATGGAGGAGTTTACACAGATAGGGAGTGGTGTAGAGATGGAGGAGGTTACAGAGATAGGGAGGGATTTAGGGATGGAGGATGTTACAGAGATAGGGAGAGGTGTAGGGATGGAGGAGGTTACACAGATAGGGAGGGATGTAGGGATGGAGGAAGTTATGGAGCTAGGGAGTGGTGTATAAATGGAGGAGGTTACAGAGATAGGGGGTGGTGTAGGGATGGAGGGGGTTACACAGATAGGGAGTGGTGTAGGGGTGGAGGGGGTTACACAGATAGGGAGGGATGTAGGGATGGAGGAGGTTACGGAGATAGGGAGGGGTGTAGGGATGGAGGAGGTTACACAAATTGGGAATGGTGTAGGGATGGAGGAGGTTACACAGATAGGGAGTGGTTTAGGGATGGAGGAGGTTATGGAGATAGGGAGGGATGTAGGGATGGAGGAGGTTACAGAGATAGGGAGGGATGTAGGAATGGAGGAGGTTACAGAGATAGGGAGGAATGTAGGGATGGAGGAGGTTACACAGATAGGGAGGGATGTAGGGATGGAGGAGGTTACAGAGATAGGGAGTGGTGTAGGGATGGAGTAGGTTACGGAGATAGGGAGTGGTATAGGGATGGAGGAGGTTACACAGATAGGGAGGGATGTAGGGATGGAGGAGGTTACAGAGATAGGAAGTGGTGTAGGGATGGAGTAGGTTACGGAGATAGGGAGTGGTGTAGGGATGGAGGAGGTTATGGAGATAGGGAGGGATGTAGGGATGGAGGAGGTTACACAGATAGGGAGGGATGTAGGGATGAAGGACGTTACAAAAATAGGGAATAGTGTAGGGATGGAGGACGTTACGGAGATAGGGAGTGGCATAGGGATGGAGGAGGTTACAGAGAGAGGGAGAGGTGTAGGGATGGAGGAGGTTACACAGATAGGGAGTGGTGTAGGGTAGGAGGAGGTTACAGAGATAGGGAGGGATGTAAGAATGGAGGAGGTTACAGAGATAGGGAGTGGTGTAGGGATGGAGGAGGTTACAGAGATAGGGAGTGGTGTAGTGATGGAGTAGGTTACGGAGATAGGGAGTGGTGTAGGGATGGAGGAGGTTACAGAGATAGGGAGAGGTGTAGGGATGGAGGAGGTTACACAGATAGGGAGTGGTGTAGACATGGAGGAGGTTACAGAGATAGGGAAGGATTTAGGGATGGAGGATGTTACAGAGATTGGGAGAGGTGTAGGGATGGAGGATGTTACAGAGATAGGGAGGGATGTAGGGTTGGAGGAGGTTACAGAGATAGGGAGGGATGTAGGGATGGAGGAGTTTACAGAGATAGGGAGTGGTGTAGGGATGGAGTAGGTTACGGAGATAGGGAGTGGTATAGGGATGGAGGAGGTTACACAGATAGGGAGGGATGTCGGGATGGAGGAGGTTACAGAGATAGGGAGTGGTGTAGGGATGGAGTAGGTTACGGAGATAGGGAATGGTGTAGGGATGGAGGAGGTTACACAGATAGGGAATGGTGTTGGGATGGAGGAGGTTACACAGATAGGGAGTGGTTTAGGGATGGAGGAGGTTATGGAGATAGGGAGGGATGTAGGGATGGAGGAGGTTACAGAGATAGGGAGGGATGTAGGAATGGAGGAGGTTACAGAGTTAGGGTGTGGTGTAGGGATGGTGGAGGTTACAGAGATAGGGAGGGATGGAGGGATGGAGGAGGTTACAGAGATAGGGAGTGGTGTAGGGATGGAGGAGGTTACGGAGATAGGGAGTGGTGCAGGGATGGAGGAGGTTACAGAGATAGGGAGAGGTTTAGGGATGGAGGAGGTTACACAGATAGGGAGGGATGTAGGGATGGAGGAGGTTTCAGAGATAGGGAGTGGTGTAGGGATGGAGTAGGTTACGGAGATAGGGAGTGGTATAGGGATGGAGGAGGTTACACAGATAGGGAGGGATTTAGGGATGGAGGAGGTTACAGAGATTGGGAGTGGTGTAGGGATGGAGGAGATTACGGAGATAGGGAGTGGTGTAGGGATGGAGGAGGTTACAGAGATAGGGAGAGGTGTAGGGATGGAGGAGGTTACACAGATAGGGAGTGGTGTAGGGATGGAGGAGGTTACACAGATAGGGAGTGGTTTAGGGATGGAGGAGGTTATGGAGATAGGGAGGGATGTTGGGATGGAGGGGGTTACAGAGATAGGGAGGGATGTAGGAATGGAGGAGGTTACAGAGTTAGGGTGTGGTGTAGGGATGGTGGAGGTTACAGAGATAGGGAGGGATGGAGGAATGGAGGAGGTTACAGAGATAGGGAGGGATGTAGGGATGGAGGAGGTTACACAGATAGGGAGGGATGTAGGGATGGAGGATGTTACAGAGATAGGGAGAGGTGTAGGGATGGAGGAGGTTACACAGATAGGGAGGGATGTAGGGTTGGAGGAGGTTACGGAGATAGGGAGTGGTGTAAAAATGGAGGAGGTTATAGAGATAGGGAGTGGTGTCGGGATAGAGGGGGTTACAGAGATAGGGAGTGGTGTAGGGATGGAGGAGGTTACACAGATAGGGAGGGATTTATGGATGGAGGAGGTTACAGAGATAGGGAGGGATGTCGTGATGGAGGAGGTTACAGAGATAGGGAGGGATGTAGGGATGGAGGCGGATACACAGATAGGGACGGATGTAGGGATGGAGGAGGATACAGTGGTAGGGAGTGGTGTAGGGATGGAGGAGGTTATGGAGATAGGGAGGGATGTAGGGATGGAGGAGGTTACAGAGATAGGGAGGGATGTAGGAATGGAGGAGGTTACAGAGATAGGGAGGGATGTAGGGATGGAGGCGGATACAGAGATAGGGAGTGGTGTAGGGATGGAGGAGGTTATGGAGATAGGGAGGGATGTAGGGATGGAGGAGGTTACAGAGATAGGGAGGGATGTAGGAATGGAGGAGGTTACAGAGATAGGGAGTGGTGTAGGGATGGAGGAGGTTACAGAGATAGGGAGGGATGTATGGATGGAGGAGGTTACACAGATAGGGACGGATGTAGGGAGGGAGGAGGATACAGTGATAGGGAGTGGTGTAGGGATGGAGTAGGTTATGGAGATAGGGAGGGATGTAGGGATGGAGGAGGTTACAGAGATAGGGAGGGATGTAGGAATGGAGGAGGTTACAGAGATAGGGAGTGGTGTAGGGATGGAGGAGGTTACAGAGATAGGGAGTGGTGTAGGGATGGAGTAGGTTACTGAGATAGGGAGTGGTATAGGGATGGAGGTGGTTACACAGATAGGGAGGGATGTAGGGATGGAGGAGGTTACAGAGATAGGGAGGGATGTAGGGATGGAGGAGGTTACAGAGATAGGGAGTGGTGTAGGGATGGAGTAGGTTACGGAGATAGGGAGTGGTGTAGGGATGAGGAGGTTACAGAGATAGGGAGGGATGGAGGAATGGAGGAGGTTACAGAGATAGGGAGTGGTGTAGAGATGGACTAGGTTACTGAGATAGGGAGGAATGTAGGGATGTAGGAGGTTACAGAGATTGGGAGCGGTGTAGGGACGGAGGTGTTTACAGAGATAGGGAGGGATGTAGGGATGGAGGAGGTTACAGAGATAGGGTGGGATGTAGGAATGGAGGAGGTTACAGAGATAGGGAGTGGTGTAGAGATGGAGTAGGTTACTGAGATAGGGAGGAATGTAGGGATGTAGGAGGTTACAGAGATAGTGGTGTAGGGATGGAGGAGGTTATGGAGATAGGGAGGGATGTAGGGATGGAGGAGGTTACACAGATAGGGAGTGGTGTAGGGTAGGAGGAGGTTACAGAGATAGGGAGGGATGTAGGAATGGAGGAGGTTACAGAGATAGGGAATGGTGTAGGGATGGAGGAGGTTACAGAGATAGGGAGGGATGTAGGGATGGAGGCGGATACAGAGATAGGGAGTGGTGTAGGGATGGAGGAGGTTATGGAGATAGGGAGGGATGTAGGGATGGAGGAGGTTACAGAGATAGGGAGGGATGTAGGAATGGAGGAGGTTACAGAGTTAGGGAGTGATGTAGGGATGGAGGAGGTTACAGAGATAGGGAGGGATGTATGGATGGAGGAGGTTACACAGATAGGGACGGATGTAGGGATGGAGGAGGATACAGTGATAGGGAGTGGTGTAGGGATGGAGGAGGTTATGGAGATAGGGAGGGATGTAGGGATGGAGGAGGTTACAGAGATAGGGAGGGATGTATGGATGGAGGAGGTTACAGAGATAGGGAGTGGTGTAGGGATGGAGGAGGTTAAAGAGATAGGGAGGGATGTATGGATGGAGGAGGTTACACAGATAGGGACGGATGTAGGGATGGAGGAGGATACAGTGATAGGGAGTGGTGTAGGGATGGAGGAGGTTATGGAGATAGAGAGGGATGTAGGGATGGAGGAGGTTACAGAGATAGGGAGGGATGTATGGATGGAGGAGGTTACACAGATGGGGAGGGATGTAGGGATGGAGGAGGTTACACAGATAGGGAGGGATGTAGGGATGGAGGAGGTTACAGAGATAGGGAGTGGTGTAGAGATGGAGTAGGTTACTGAGATAGGGAGGAATGTAGGGATGTAGGAGGTTACAGAGATAGAGAGTGGTGTAGGGATGGAGGAGGTTACGGAGATAGGGAGTGGTGTAGGGATGGAGGAGGTTACAGAGATAGGGAGTGGTGTAGAGATGGAGTAGGTTACTGTGATAGGGAGGAATGTAGGGATGTAGGAGGTTACAGAGATAGAGAGTGGTGTAGGGATGGAGGAGGTTACGGAGATAGGGAGTGGTGTAGGGATGGAGGAGGTTACAGAGATAGGGAGAGGTGTAGGGATGGAGGAGGTTACACAGATAGGGAGTGGTGTAGAGATGGAGGAGGTTACAGAGATAGGGAGGGATTTAGGGAGGAGGATGTTACAGAGATAGGGAGAGGTGTAGGGATGGAGGAGGTTACACAGATAGGGAGGGATGTAGGGATGGACGAGGTTACGGAGCTGGGGAGTGGTGTATAAATGGAGGAGGTTACAGAGATAGGGAGTGGTGTAGAGATGGAGGGGTTACACAGATAGGGAGTGGAGTAGGGATGGAGGGGGTTACAGAGATAGGGAGTGGTGTAGGGATGGAGGATGTTACACAGATAGGGGGGATGTAGGGATGGAGGAGGTTACAGAGATAGGGAGGGATGTCGGGATGGAGGAGGTTACGGAGATAGGGAGGGGTGTAGGGATGGAGGAGGTTACACAAATAGGGAATGGTGTAGGGATGGAGGAGGTTACAGAGATAGGGAGAGGTGTAGGGATGGAGGAGGTTACACAGATAGGGAGTGGTGTAGGGATGGAGGAGGTTACAGAGATAGGGAGGGATTTAAGGCTGGAGGAGGTTACAGAGATAGGGAGGGATTTAGGGATGGAGGCGGTTACACAGATAGGGAGTGGTGTAGGGATGGAGGAGGTTACGGAGATAGGGAGTGGTGTAGGGATGGAGGAGGTTACAGAGATAGGGAGAGGTGTAGGGATGGAGGAGATTACACAGATAGCGAGTGGTGTAGAGATGGAGGAGGTTACAGAGACAGGGAGGGATTTAGGGATGGAGGATGTTACAGAGATAGGGAGAGGTGTAGGGATGGAGGAGGTTACACAGATAGGGAGGGATGTAGGGTTGGAGGAGGTTACGGAGATAGGGAGTGGTGTAAAAATGGAGGAGGTTATAGAGATAGGGAGTGGTGTCGGGATGGAGGGGGTTACAGAGATAGGGAGTGGTGTAGGGATGGAGGAGGTTACACAGATAGGGAGGGATTTATGGATGGAGGAGGTTACAGAGATAGGGAGGGATGTTGTGATGGAGGAGGTTACGGAGATAGGGAGGGGTGTAGGGATGGAGGAGGTTACACAAATAGGGAATGGTGTAGGGATGGAGGAGTTTACAGAGATAGGGAGGGATGTAGGGATGGAGGCGGATACAGAGATAGGGAGTGGTGTAGGGATGGAGGAGGTTATGGAGATAGGGAGGGATGTAGGGATGGAGGAGGTTACAGAGATAGGGAGGGATGTAGGAATGGAGGAGGTTACAGAGTTAGGGAGTGATGTAGGGATGGAGGAGGTTACAGAGGTAGGGAGGGATGTATGGATGGAGGAGGTTACACAGATAGGGACGGATGTAGGGATGGAGGAGGATACAGTGATAGGGAGTGGTGTAGGGATGGAGGAGGTTATGGAGATAGGGAGGGATGTAGGGATGGAGGAGGTTACAGAGATAGGGAGGGATGTATGGATGGAGGAGGTTACAGAGATAGGGAGTGGTGTAGGGATGGAGGAGGTTAAAGAGATAGGGAGGGATGTATGGATGGAGGAGGTTACACAGATAGGGACGGATGTAGGGATGGAGGAGGATACAGTGATAGGGAGTGGTGTAGGGATGGAGGAGGTTATGGAGATAGGGAGGGATGTAGGGATGGAGGAGGTTACAGAGATAGGGAGGGATGTATGGATGGAGGAGGTTACACAGATAGGGACGGATGTAGGGATGGAGGAGAATACAGTGATAGGGAGTGGTGTAGGGATGGAGGAGCTTACAGAGATAGGGAGTGGTGTAGGGATGGAGTAGGTTACTGAGATAGGGAGTGGTATAGGGATGGAGGAGGTTACACAGATAGGGAGGGATGTAGGGATGGAGGAGGTTACAGAGATAGGGAGTGGTGTAGGGATGGAGTAGGTTACGGAGATAGGGAGTGGTGTAGGGATGGAGGAGGTTACAGAGATAGGGAGGAATGTAGGAATGGAGGAGGTTACAGAGATAGGGAGTGGTGTAGAGATGGAGTAGGTTACTAAGATAGGGAGGAATGCAGGGATGTAGGAGGTTACAGAGATAAGAGTGGTGTAGGGATGGAGGAGGTTACAGAGATAGGGAGGGATGTAGGGATGGTGGAGGTTACACAGATTGGGAGGGATGGAGGGATGGAGGAGGTTACAGACATTGGGAGTGGTGTAGGGATGGAGGAGATTACGGAGATAGGGTGGGATTTAAGGCTGGAGGAGGTTACAGAGATAGGGAGGGATTTAGGGATGGAGGCGGTTACACAGATAGGGAGTGGTGTAGGGATGGAGGAGGTTACACAGATAGGGAGTGGTGTAGGGATGGAGGAGGTTACAGAGATAGGGAGGGATTTAAGGCTGGAGGAGGTTACAGAGATAGGGAGGGATTTAGGGATGGAGGCGGTTACACAGATAGGGAGTGGTGTAGGGATGGAGGAGGTTACACAGATAGGGAGTGGTGTAGGGATGGAGGAGGTTACAGAGATAGGGAGAGGTGTAGGGATGGTGGAAGTTACACAGATAGGGAGTGGTGTAGACATGGAGGAGGTTACAGAGATAGGGAGGGATTTAGGGATGGAGGATGTTACAGAGATTGGGAGAGGTGTAGGGATGGAGGATGTTACAGAGATAGGGAGGGATGTCGGGTTGGAGGAGGTTACAGAGATAGGGAGGGATGTAGGGATGGAGGAGTTTACAGAGATAGGGAGTGGTGTAGGGATGGAGTAGGTTACGGAGATAGGGAGTGGTATAGGGATGGAGGAGGTTACACAGATAGGGAGGGATGTCGGGATGGAGGAGGTTACGGAGGTAGGGAGTGGTGTATGAATGGAGGAGGTTACACAGATAGGGAGTGGTGTAGGGATGGAGTAGGTTACGGAGATAGGGAATGGTGTAGGGATGGAGGAGGTTACACAGATAGGGAGTGGTGTAGGGATGGAGGAGGTTACACAGATAGGGAGTGGTGTAGGGATGGAGTAGGTTACGGAGATAGGGAATGGTGTAGGGATGGAGGAGGTTACACAGATAGGGAATGGTGTTGGGATGGAGGAGGTTACACAGATAGGGAGTGGTTTAGGGATGGAGGAGGTTATGGAGATAGGGAGGGATGTAGGGATGGAGAAGGTTACAGAGATAGGGAGGGATGTAGGAATGGAGGAGGTTACAGAGTTAGGGTGTGGTGTAGGGATGGTGGAGGTTACAGAGATAGGGAGGGATGGAGGGATGGAGGAGGTTACAGAGATAGGGAGTGGTGTAGGGATGGAGGAGGTTACGGAGATAGGGAGTGGTGCAGGGATGGAGAAGGTTACAGAGATAGGGAGAGGTTTAGGGATGGAGGAGGTTACAGAGATAGGGAGGGATTTAGGCATGGAGGCGGTTACACAGATAGGGAGTGGTGTAGGGATGGAGGAGGTTACGGAGATAGGGAGTGGTGTAGGGATGGAGGAGGTTACGGAGGTAGGGAGTGGTGTATGAATGGAGGAGGTTACAGAGATAGGGAGAGGTGTAGGGATGGAGGAGGTTACACAGATAGGGAGTGGTGTAGAGATGGAGGAGGTTACAGAGATAGGGAGGGATTTCGGGATGGAGGATGTTACAGAGATAGGGAGAGGTGTAGGGATGGAGGAGGTTACACAGATAGGGAGGGATGTAGGGATGGAGGAGGTTACGGAGATAGGGAGGGGTGTAGGGATGGAGGAGGTTACACAAATAGGGAATGGTGTAGGGATGGAGGAGGTTACACAGATAGGGAATGGTGTTGGGATGGAGGAGGTTACACAGATAGGGAGTGGTTTAGGGATGGAGGAGGTTATGGAGATAGGGAGGGATGTTGGGATGGAGGAGGTTACAGAGATAGGGAAGGATGTAGGAATGGAGGAGGTTACAGAGTTAGGGTGTGGTGTAGGGATGGTGGAGGTTACAGAGATAGGGAGGGATGGAGGAATGGAGGAGGTTACAGAGATAGGGAGGGATGTAGGGATGGAGGAGGTTACACAGATAGGGAGGGATGTAGGGATGGAGGAGGTTACAGAGATAGGGAGTGGTGTAGGGATGGAGTAGGTTACGGAGATAGGTAGTGGTATAGGGATGGAGGTGGTTACACAGATAGGGAGGGATGTAGGGATGGAGGAGGTTACAGAGATAGGGAGGGATGTAGGGATGGAGGAGGTTACAGAGATAGGGAGTGGTGTAGAGATGGAGTAGGTTACTGAGATAGGGAGGAATGTAGGGATGTAGGAGGTTACAGAGATAGAGAGTGGTGTAGGGATGGAGGAGGTTACGGAGATAGGGAGTGGTGTAGGGATGGAGGAGGTTACAGAGATAGGGAGTGGTGTAGAGATGGAGTAGGTTACTGAGATAGGGAGGAATGTAGGGATGTAGGAGGTTACAGAGATAGAGAGTGGTGTAGGGATGGAGGAGGTTACGGAGATAGGGAGTGGTGTAGGGATGGAGGAGGTTACAGAGATAGGGAGAGGTGTAGGGATGGAGGAGGTTACACAGATAGGGAGTGGTGTAGAGATGGAGGAGGTTACAGAGATAGGGAGGGATTTAGGGAGGAGGATGTTACAGAGATAGGGAGAGGTGTAGGGATGGAGGAGGTTACACAGATAGGGAGGGATGTAGGGATGGACGAGGTTACGGAGCTAGGGAGTGGTGTATAAATGGAGGAGGTTACAGAGATAGGGAGTGGTGTAGAGATGGAGGGGTTACACAGATAGGGAGTGGAGTAGGGATGGAGGGGGTTACAGAGATAGGGAGTGGTGTAGGGATGGAGGATGTTACACAGATAGGGGGGATGTAGGGATGGAGGAGGTTACAGAGATAGGGAGGGATGTAGGGATGGAGGAGGTTACGGAGATAGGGAGGGGTGTAGGGATGGAGGAGGTTACACAAATAGGGAATGGTGTAGGGATGGAGGAGGTTACAGAGATAGGGAGAGGTTTAGGGATGGAGGAGGTTACAGAGATAGGGAGGGATTTAGGGATGGAGGCGGTTACACAGATAGGGAGTGGTGTAGGGATGGAGGAGGTTACGGAGATAGGGAGTGGTGTAGGGATGGAGGAGGTTACGGAGGTAGGGAGTGGTGTATGAATGGAGGAGGTTACAGAGATAGGGAGAGGTGTAGGGATGGAGGAGGTTACAGAGATAGGGAGTGGTGTAGAGATGGAGGAGGTTACAGAGATAGGGAGGGATTTCGGGATGGAGGATGTTACAGAGATAGGGAGAGGTGTAGGGATGGAGGAGGTTACACAGATAGGGAGGGATGTAGGGATGGAGGAGGTTACGGAGCTCGGGAGTGGTGTATAAATGGAGGAGGTTACAGAGATAGGGGGTGGTGTAGGGATGGAGGGGGTTACACAGATAGGGAGTGGTGTAGGGGTGGAGGGGGTTACACAGATAGGGAGGGATGTAGGGATGGAGGAGGTTACGGAGATAGGGAGGGGTGTAGGGATGGAGGAGGTTACACAAATAGGGAATGGTGTAGGGATGGAGGAGGTTACACAGATAGGGAATGGTGTTGGGATGGAGGAGGTTACACAGATAGGGAGTGGTTTAGGGATGGAGGAGGTTATGGAGATAGGGAGGGATGTTGGGATGGAGGAGGTTACAGAGATAGGGAGGGATGTAGGAATGGAGGAGGTTACAGAGTTAGGGTGTGGTGTAGGGATGGTGGAGGTTACAGAGATAGGGAGGGATGGAGGAATGGAGGAGGTTACAGAGATAGGGAGGGATGTAGGGATGGAGGAGGTTACACAGATAGGGAGTGGTGTAGGGATGGAGGAGGTTACAGAGATAGGGAGAGGTGTAGGGATGGTGGAAGTTACACAGATAGGGAGTGGTGTAGACATGAAGGAGGTTACAGAGATAGGGAGGGATTTAGGGATGGAGGATGTTACAGAGATTGGGAGAGGTGTAGGGATGGAGGATGTTACAGAGATAGGGAGGGATGTAGGGTTGGAGGAGGTTACAGAGATAGGGAGGGATGTAGGGATGGAGGAGTTTACAGAGATAGGGAGTGGTGTAGGGATGGAGTAGGTTACGGAGATTGGGAGTGGTATAGGGATGGAGGAGGTTACACAGATAGGGAGGGATGTCGGGATGGAGGAGGTTACAGAGATAGGGAGTGGTGTAGGGATGGAGTAGGTTACGGAGATAGGGAATGGTGTAGGGATGGAGGAGGTTACACAGATAGGGAATGGTGTTGGGATGGAGGAGGTTACACAGATAGGGAGTGGTTTAGGGATGGAGGAGGTTATGGAGATAGGGAGGGATGTAGGAATGGAGGAGGTTACAGAGTTAGGGTGTGGTGTAGGGATGGTGGAGGTTACAGAGATAGGGAGGGATGGAGGGATGGAGGAGGTTACAGAGATAGGGAGTGGTGTAGGGATGGAGGAGGTTACGGAGATAGGGAGTGGTGCAGGGATGGAGAAGGTTACAGAGATAGGGAGAGGTTTAGGGATGGAGGAGGTTACAGAGATAGGGAGGGATTTAGGGATGGAGGCGGTTACACAGATAGGGAGTGGTGTAGGAATGGAGGAGGTTACGGATATAGGGAGTGGTGTAGGGATGGAGGAGGTTACGGAGGTAGGGAGTGGTGTATGAATGGAGGAGGTTACAGAGATAGGGAGAGGTGTAGGGATGGAGGAGGTTACACAGATAGGGAGTGGTGTAGAGATGGAGGAGGTTACAGAGATAGGGAGGGATTTCGGGATGGAGGATGTTACAGAGATAGGGAGAGGTGTAGGGATGGAGGAGGTTACACAGATAGGGAGGGATGTAGGGATGGAGGAGGTTACGGAGCTCGGGAGTGGTGTATAAATGGAGGAGGTTACAGAGATAGGGGGTGGTGTAGGGATGGAGGGGGTTACACAGATAGGGAGTGGTGTAGGGGTGGAGGGGGTTACACAGATAGGGAGGGATGTAGGGATGGAGGAGGTTACGGAGATAGGGAGGGGTGTAGGGATGGAGGAGTTTACACAAATAGGGAATGGTGTAGGGATGGAGGAGGTTACACAGATAGGGAATGGTGTTGGGATGGAGGAGGTTACACAGATAGGGAGTGGTTTAGGGATGGAGGAGGTTATGGAGATAGGGAGGGATGTTGGGATGGAGGAGGTTACAGAGATAGGGAGGGATGTAGGAATGGAGGAGGTTACAGAGTTAGGGTGTGGTGTAGGGATGGTGGAGGTTACAGAGATAGGGAGGGATGGAGGAATGGAGGAGGTTACAGAGATAGGGAGGGATGTAGGGATGGAGGAGGTTACACAGATAGGGAGGGATGTAGGGATGGAGGAGGTTACAGAGATAGGGAGAGGTGTAGGGATGGAGGAGGTTACACAGATAGGGAGTGGTGTAGAGATGGAGGAGGTTACAGAGATAGGGAGGGATTTAGGGAGGAGGATGTTACAGAGATAGGGAGAGGTGTAGGGATGGAGGAGGTTACACAGATAGGGAGGGATGTAGGGATGGACGAGGTTACGGAGCTAGGGAGTGGTGTATAAATGGAGGAGGTTACAGAGATAGGGAGTGGTGTAGAGATGGAGGGGTTACACAGATAGGGAGTGGAGTAGGGATGGAGGGGGTTACAGAGATAGGGAGTGGTGTAGGGATGGAGGATGTTACACAGATAGGGGGGATGTAGGGATGGAGGAGGTTACAGAGATAGGGAGGGATGTAGGGATGGAGGAGGTTACGGAGATAGGGAGGGGTGTAGGGATGGAGGAGGTTACACAAATAGGGAATGGTGTAGGGATGGAGGAGGTTACAGAGATAGGGAGAGGTTTAGGGATGGAGGAGGTTACAGAGATAGGGAGGGATTTAGGGATGGAGGCGGTTACACAGATAGGGAGTGGTGTAGGGATGGAGGAGGTTACGGAGATAGGGAGTGGTGTAGGGATGGAGGAGGTTACGGAGGTAGGGAGTGGTGTATGAATGGAGGAGGTTACAGAGATAGGGAGAGGTGTAGGGATGGAGGAGGTTACAGAGATAGGGAGTGGTGTAGAGATGGAGGAGGTTACAGAGATAGGGAGGGATTTCGGGATGGAGGATGTTACAGAGATAGGGAGAGGTGTAGGGATGGAGGAGGTTACACAGATAGGGAGGGATGTAGGGATGGAGGAGGTTACGGAGCTCGGGAGTGGTGTATAAATGGAGGAGGTTACAGAGATAGGGGGTGGTGTAGGGATGGAGGGGGTTACACAGATAGGGAGTGGTGTAGGGGTGGAGGGGGTTACACAGATAGGGAGGGATGTAGGGATGGAGGAGGTTACGGAGATAGGGAGGGGTGTAGGGATGGAGGAGGTTACACAAATAGGGAATGGTGTAGGGATGGAGGAGGTTACACAGATAGGGAATGGTGTTGGGATGGAGGAGGTTACACAGATAGGGAGTGGTTTAGGGATGGAGGAGGTTATGGAGATAGGGAGGGATGTTGGGATGGAGGAGGTTACAGAGATAGGGAGGGATGTAGGAATGGAGGAGGTTACAGAGTTAGGGTGTGGTGTAGGGATGGTGGAGGTTACAGAGATAGGGAGGGATGGAGGAATGGAGGAGGTTACAGAGATAGGGAGGGATGTAGGGATGGAGGAGGTTACACAGATAGGGAGTGGTGTAGGGATGGAGGAGGTTACAGAGATAGGGAGAGGTGTAGGGATGGTGGAAGTTACACAGATAGGGAGTGGTGTAGACATGAAGGAGGTTACAGAGATAGGGAGAGATTTAGGGATGGAGGATGTTACAGAGATTGGGAGAGGTGTAGGGATGGAGGATGTTACAGAGATAGGGAGGGATGTAGGGTTGGAGGAGGTTACAGAGATAGGGAGGGATGTAGGGATGGAGGAGTTTACAGAGATAGGGAGTGGTGTAGGGATGGAGTAGGTTACGGAGATTGGGAGTGGTATAGGGATGGAGGAGGTTACACAGATAGGGAGGGATGTCGGGATGGAGGAGGTTACAGAGATAGGGAGTGGTGTAGGGATGGAGTAGGTTACGGAGATAGGGAATGGTGTAGGGATGGAGGAGGTTACACAGATAGGGAATGGTGTTGGGATGGAGGAGGTTACACAGATAGGGAGTGGTTTAGGGATGGAGGAGGTTATGGAGATAGGGAGGGATGTAGGAATGGAGGAGGTTACAGAGTTAGGGTGTGGTGTAGGGATGGTGGAGGTTACAGAGATAGGGAGGGATGGAGGGATGGAGGAGGTTACAGAGATAGGGAGTGGTGTAGGGATGGAGGAGGTTACGGAGATAGGGAGTGGTGCAGGGATGGAGAAGGTTACAGAGATAGGGAGAGGTTTAGGGATGGAGGAGGTTACAGAGATAGGGAGGGATTTAGGGATGGAGGCGGTTACACAGATAGGGAGTGGTGTAGGGATGGAGGAGGTTACGGATATAGGGAGTGGTGTAGGGATGGAGGAGGTTACGGAGGTAGGGAGTGGTGTATGAATGGAGGAGGTTACAGAGATAGGGAGAGGTGTAGGGATGGAGGAGGTTACACAGATAGGGAGTGGTGTAGAGATGGAGGAGGTTACAGAGATAGGGAGGGATTTCGGGATGGAGGATGTTACAGAGATAGGGAGAGGTGTAGGGATGGAGGAGGTTACACAGATAGGGAGGGATGTAGGGATGGAGGAGGTTACGGAGCTCGGGAGTGGTGTATAAATGGAGGAGGTTACAGAGATAGGGGGTGGTGTAGGGATGGAGGGGGTTACACAGATAGGGAGTGGTGTAGGGGTGGAGGGGGTTACACAGATAGGGAGGGATGTAGGGATGGAGGAGGTTACGGAGATAGGGAGGGGTGTAGGGATGGAGGAGTTTACACAAATAGGGAATGGTGTAGGGATGGAGGAGGTTACACAGATAGGGAATGGTGTTGGGATGGAGGAGGTTACACAGATAGGGAGTGGTTTAGGGATGGAGGAGGTTATGGAGATAGGGAGGGATGTTGGGATGGAGGAGGTTACAGAGATAGGGAGGGATGTAGGAATGGAGGAGGTTACAGAGTTAGGGTGTGGTGTAGGGATGGTGGAGGTTACAGAGATAGGGAGGGATGGAGGAATGGAGGAGGTTACAGAGATAGGGAGGGATGTAGGGATGGAGGAGGTTACACAGATAGGGAGGGATGTAGGGATGGAGGAGGTTACAGAGATAGGGAGTGGTGTAGGGATGGAGTAGGTTACGGAGATAGGTAGTGGTATAGGGATGGAGGTGGTTACACAGATAGGGAGGGATGTAGGGATGGAGGAGGTTACAGAGATAGGGAGGGATGTAGGGATGGAGGAGGTTACAGAGATAGGGAGTGGTGTAGAGATGGAGTAGGTTACTGAGATAGGGAGGAATGTAGGGATGTAGGAGGTTACAGAGATAGAGAGTGGTGTAGGGATGGAGGAGGTTACGGAGATAGGGAGTGGTGTAGGGATGGAGGAGGTTACAGAGATAGGGAGTGGTGTAGAGATGGAGTAGGTTACTGAGATAGGGAGGAATGTAGGGATGTAGGAGGTTACAGAGATAGAGAGTGGTGTAGGGATGGAGGAGGTTACGGAGATAGGGAGTGGTGTAGGGATGGAGGAGGTTACAGAGATAGGGAGAGGTGTAGGGATGGAGGAGGTTACACAGATAGGGAGTGGTGTAGAGATGGAGGAGGTTACAGAGATAGGGAGGGATTTAGGGAGGAGGATGTTACAGAGATAGGGAGAGGTGTAGGGATGGAGGAGGTTACACAGATAGGGAGGGATGTAGGGATGGACGAGGTTACGGAGCTAGGGAGTGGTGTATAAATGGAGGAGGTTACAGAGATAGGGAGTGGTGTAGAGATGGAGGGGTTACACAGATAGGGAGTGGAGTAGGGATGGAGGGGGTTACAGAGATAGGGAGTGGTGTAGGGATGGAGGATGTTACACAGATAGGGGGGATGTAGGGATGGAGGAGGTTACAGAGATAGGGAGGGATGTAGGGATGGAGGAGGTTACGGAGATAGGGAGGGGTGTAGGGATGGAGGAGGTTACACAAATAGGGAATGGTGTAGGGATGGAGGAGGTTACAGAGATAGGGAGAGGTTTAGGGATGGAGGAGGTTACAGAGATAGGGAGGGATTTAGGGATGGAGGCGGTTACACAGATAGGGAGTGGTGTAGGGATGGAGGAGGTTACGGAGATAGGGAGTGGTGTAGGGATGGAGGAGGTTACGGAGGTAGGGAGTGGTGTATGAATGGAGGAGGTTACAGAGATAGGGAGAGGTGTAGGGATGGAGGAGGTTACAGAGATAGGGAGTGGTGTAGAGATGGAGGAGGTTACAGAGATAGGGAGGGATTTCGGGATGGAGGATGTTACAGAGATAGGGAGAGGTGTAGGGATGGAGGAGGTTACACAGATAGGGAGGGATGTAGGGATGGAGGAGGTTACGGAGCTCGGGAGTGGTGTATAAATGGAGGAGGTTACAGAGATAGGGGGTGGTGTAGGGATGGAGGGGGTTACACAGATAGGGAGTGGTGTAGGGGTGGAGGGGGTTACACAGATAGGGAGGGATGTAGGGATGGAGGAGGTTACGGAGATAGGGAGGGGTGTAGGGATGGAGGAGGTTACACAAATAGGGAATGGTGTAGGGATGGAGGAGGTTACACAGATAGGGAATGGTGTTGGGATGGAGGAGGTTACACAGATAGGGAGTGGTTTAGGGATGGAGGAGGTTATGGAGATAGGGAGGGATGTTGGGATGGAGGAGGTTACAGAGATAGGGAGGGATGTAGGAATGGAGGAGGTTACAGAGTTAGGGTGTGGTGTAGGGATGGTGGAGGTTACAGAGATAGGGAGGGATGGAGGAATGGAGGAGGTTACAGAGATAGGGAGGGATGTAGGGATGGAGGAGGTTACACAGATAGGGAGGGATTTAGGGATGGAGGAGGTTACAGAGATAGGGAGTGGTGTAGGGATGGAGTAGGTTCCGGAGATAGGTAGTGGTATAGGGATGGAGGTGGTTACACAGATAGGGAGGGATGTAGGGATGGAGGAGGTTACACAGATAGGGAGGGATGTAGGGATGGAGGAGGTTACAGAGATAGAGAGTGGTGTAGGGATGGAGGAGGTTACGCAGATAGGGAGTGGTGTAGGGATGGAGGAGGTTCCAGAGATAGGGAGTGGTGTAGAGATGGAGTAGGTTACTGAGATAGGGAGGAATGTAGGGATGTAGGAGGTTACAGAGATAGAGAGTGGTGTAGGGATGGAGGAGGTTACGGAGATAGGGAGTGGTGTAGGGATGGAGGAGGTTACAGAGATAGGGAGAGGTGTAGGGATGGAGGAGGTTACACAGATAGGGAGTGGTGTAGAGATGGAGGAGGTTACAGAGATAGGGAGGGATTTAGGGAGGAGGATGTTACAGAGATAGGGAGAGGTGTAGGGATGGAGGAGGTTACACAGATAGGGAGGGATGTAGGGATGGACGAGGTTACGGAGCTAGGGAGTGGTGTATAAATGGAGGAGGTTACAGAGATAGGGAGTGGTGTAGAGATGGAGGGGTTACACAGATAGGGAGTGGAGTAGGGATGGAGGGGGTTACAGAGATAGGGAGTGGTGTAGGGATGGAGGATGTTACACAGATAGGGGGGATGTAGGGATGGAGGAGGTTACAGAGATAGGGAGGGATGTAGGGATGGAGGAGGTTACGGAGATAGGGAGGGGTGTAGGGATGGAGGAGGTTACACAAATAGGGAATGGTGTAGGGATGGAGGAGGTTACAGAGATAGGGAGGGTTGTAGGGATGGAGGAGGTTACACAGATAGGGAGGGATGTAGGGATGGAGGAGGTTACAGAGATAGGGAGTGGTGTAGGGATGGAGTAGGTTACGGAGATAGGGAGTGGTATAGGGATGGAGGAGGTTACACAGATAGGGAGGGATGTAGGGATGGAGGAGGTTACAGAGATAGGGAGTGGTGTAGGGATGGAGTAGGTTACGGAGATAGGTAGTGGTATAGGGATGGAGGAGGTTACACAGATAGGGAGGGATGTAGGGATGGAGGAGGTTACAGAGATAGAGAGTAGTGTAGGGATGGAGTCGGTTACGGAGATAGGGAGTGGTGTAGGGATGGAGGAGGTTACAGAGATAGGGAGTGGTGTAGAGATGGAGTAGGTTACAGAGATAGGGAGGAATGTAGGGATGTAGGAAGTTACAGAGATAGGGAGTGGTGTAGGGATGCAGGAGTTTACAGAGATAAGGAGGGATGTAGGGATGGAGGAGGTTACGGAGATAGGGAGGGATGTAGGGATGGAGGGGGTTACGGAGATAGGGAGTGGTGTAGGGATGGAGGAGGTTACAGAGATAGGGAGGGGTGTAGGGATGGAGGAGGTTACAGAGATAGGGAGGGGTGTAGGGATGGAGGAGGTTACAGAGATAGGGAGGGGTGTAGGAATGGAGGCGGTTACAGAGATAGGGAGTGGTGTAGGTTTTGAGGAGGTGACACAGATAGGGAGGGATTTCGAGATGGAGGAGGTTACACAGATAGGGAGTGTCTGAAGTAGTTGGAGACACAGATGAGAATAATTTCTGCTCTGAATGCTGTCTCCCAAAGAACTGCAGGTCAGTGAAGAGAAGACGGAGGGCTGGGTGGTTTCTGGGTTTAACACTGAGTGCCTGGTTCCATACCTGCTGTTGTGAGTGGAGCCTATCATGGTATTCCTGATAGGCAGGCCCAGTTGGGTACTGAAGCCCTTGCCTGGCATCCACGCCTATTCTGAACTGAGGTCAGTGGGCTATCATGAAGCGATCACAATTGATCCTGAGATGGGAAAGTGTAAGACCCAGTCATTCTAATCATTACCAAGTAACCATTCCCCTCCCCCCACATCTCCATCCCCACCCCGACCCCTCGCGAAGAACAGGGACAGGCCCAAGGATGTGGGAAAGGTACAGAGCTGGAGTGTGATGCCTTGGATGATCAGATGGCCTGACCCTCCAGGCCCAGTTCGGACGTAAGAACCACAGTGGAGAGCCACCAATTTGGTAATAAATCTGAACAAGTCAGTCTCTTCAGGAAAGTGGAGGAGAAAATGGACATTATTCTCCACGAAACAAGCCCTCCCTGAGTGTTCCATTGAGATCTCAAAGGAAGAGTTAGCATGAGTTCTACTTCAGACTGAACGTTAGGAGAAACTCCAACAGTGAGTGACTCGATGACGGTACTCAGTGAGTGTGATTGAACGATTAAACCCAGTATCTTATCGGATGAGATGGTTGGTCATTTTCAATGTGTTTAACCAACACTGTTTTACCTCAGAAATTATATCAATGCGTAGGGGAAGCTGTATTCTGTGAAACTGTAAGAGAGGAAAGTAGTTCCATTTGTATACCGCCTTACCGCCAATTGAGTAATTTGGAAAAGTAGTCCCTGTGGTAGTCTATTAATCATGGGCCAAACACGTGCAAATGAGACTCGTTCATTTCGAAAACCTGGTTGGCATGGATGAGTTGGGCCGAAGGGTCTGTTTCTGTGCTGCAGCACACTATGAGAAAAGTAAGGATAGTATGCTTCAGTTTTACAGGGTATTGGTGAGACTACATCTCGAATACAGTTTTGGTCTCCTCATGCAAGGGACGATGTTCGAGGTAGCTGAGAAGATTCATATGTTTGTGTGAATGGATGAACAAATGATGATTTATCGTCGCTTGTATCTACAATGAACAACACAGTAGAATGGGGTGAAAACCTTCAAATGTCACCATAAGCTGTTGCCATTTGTATATTTTAAGAATGAGAAGACAAAACTTCCTTCTGAGCCCTGAGCCAGCTGACCAACAGCACTGAATGGAAGCCTGCTCTGTACCCAACAACATCGGAGTCACCACGCTTCAGGCCCACCTCAGCGACAGGCCACTGATGCCCAGGTCCCCATGCTGGACCTGCACTCGCCCCACAACCAGGAGCTCCGCCCTGACCACCCCTCCCCATGAGTTTTTCATTGCCACCGTTGCCTTGAAGACAACCAGGTGACCCCAGCTCCAGACCTGCCAGAGCCAGGCACTGCTGCTGCCGCCACCTTGCTGGTGACCAGCAGGCTCTATTTCGGGCCTACCACAACCAGGGGGCCCTGGCTCTGCTGCCACAGGCTTAGGCCACCACCTTGCCAATGCCTTGAGTTCCCACTCCAGGCCTACCACAGCCAGAAGTCCCCTACCTCACTAAAAGTCCCCATTCGGCCGCTCCTCTCCTGGAGACTTCACCTTCTCCACCGTTCCGACAAGTAGAAGATGAAGAAAAAGAAAGAAGACAATAAGGGTAAGGAAAGAAGGAAGGAAGCAGCCAATCTGGAGTGAATAGGCCCAGGAGCCCAAACACGGCCTACTTTGCCAGGATGCCATCTTGAGCATGTACTGCACCAGATCACTTGAAATGTCCATCTTGGTGGTATGTCACCTTCAAAGATAAATGCAAAGCGAATACTTTCCCGTCGGTACAGTCCTGAGTGCTGCCTAAATCCCCGAGTGGTGGTGTTGTACTCTTTTGTACAAACGAGTGAAGCCTCATAAAGGAAAAGACCTAAACGACAGCTCGTCTCTTGATAATGCCCCATGATTTCTTCTGGGTCCTGCTGCGTTCAGGCAATTTGTCTTCAATTCCCAGGACTCCAGGGCAATCCTGGTGGAATGGCAATGCAAGGTGAGGGAACGAAATCTTTTGACTGAGTATGAGTCCTGACCAGGGGAGATTCAGGATTGTGATTCCTTCCAAGGCCAAATAGTCTGAGGACAATCAAAGTCTTCTCTTTGGTCAGCCTGTTTACAGTTGGGAAAGCCATAGGTATTGGAGTTGGGGTGAGGGGTGTTATAATGGATGATAAGTTGATTGTATTCCCAGTGAATTCCCAAATTCTGCTCTTTTGATCCCACATGCTTGAATCATAGAATCTCTACAGTGCAGAAACAGGCTATTCAGCCCAACAAGTCCATACCTCTGAAGAGTAACCAATCCCGACCCATTCCCCTACCCTATTACTCTACATTTACTCCTGACTAATGCACCTAACCTACACATCCCTGAGCACTACGGGCAATTTAGCATGGCCAGTTCACCTAACCGGCACATCTTTGAATTGTGGGAGAAAACTGGAGCATCCTGAGGAAACCCACACAGACACGGGAAGAATGGTTTGGGGCCTTGTAAGAGATATTGAGGTCGGAAACCTTGGGACAGTGTTAACTGTGAAGCCAACTTCTGAACTGACAGGACGTAGGGGTCAGACTGGGGGCTGCTGACACTGGGCTGCAGAGGTGGAGAGAAAAGACAGAGACTATGATATGGGAGAGGTTGTTCAGGAGGAGGGGGAGATCTGAAAGAGTTGGGGGGAGCATGTGGTTAGCAGGAAGGGAGTGATCTGGAGTGGAGGATGAGATTGACAGAGAGAGAGAGAGAGAGAGAATCTCTGGGAAGGAAGAGATGATCGAGAGATGGGATAGGAAGGGAGCAGGTAATCCTGAGGGAAGTGGAGATCAGGGAAGGGGACAATCAGGAGGGAGGCTCCATCCAAGTTCACTTGCAGCTGTTTATGAATGAAGAACATTCTTGGCAGTGTCTTTAAGGAGCTTTCATTGAGCTCATCCAGACCCAATTGCGTTCAGGGTTTGGTGAGGGGACACTACCACGCCAGCCTTACCCACATGGGTGGGCCAAAGGGTCTCCAATCCAAGCAGTCAATCTCCCGACGTTCCCGATGTGGAGTGGCATGCTCCTGGCCCAGAGTGTGAGTTCTCATTGCTGTCCACTGGGAAGGCTGGTCAGGGCTGGCTCCACTGTCAAGACAACCAAGGCAGGGAACACGGGCACGAGCTTCGATAAGCTACGCTGGCACGCTCAGAGGTTGGCACAGCATGGTGACTCAGACTCATCGCATCCTCCCCTAATCCACGGTGCTGGAAGCCAATCCTAAGGTCCACTCTGCTGCCCCTTCACGTCAATGAAAATTAATCCCATTTAAAGAAAACCTTTCAAATCCAATTCCAAGCCTGGGCATTGAAGAATTGCTGCCAGCCCTTTTATGCCCGCTGTGTGATGGAAGTGACTAACCCTTAACCCTAACCCTAACCTTAACCCTAACCCTAACTCTTGACTCCTGGGCCTGAGCATATGATCCTGAAGCGTGGTGGGACGGTGAGACCAAATGTCTTCATTGACTGTACGTGTCCACTTTGGCCAGGCCCAAAGGCACTCTCTGATCTGCCCCCTGTACTGGGATGGTGGTGTTGGGAGGGAGGTGGGACATGGTTTACTCCCAGTACAGGAGCCTTGAACCGATCCACAGCAAGACATGGAGGAGCGACCCCCTCACAACGTCGAAGACGGCATCCCACATGTACACAGGTCGGGATTAGAGCAGTTAGGTGGTTGGCGCAGATCCGATGGGCTGAAGGGCCTCACTGTGCACTATAGGCCTCTGCGATTCCACACCATGTCAGGTAAAAGAAACCTTGGAGCCTGTGAATCCCCTCGCTGGCTCATTTCATGTGAGTGCTGACACACCTGACACCAAGTGCCCACCACTGGGTACTACCTCCTCCTCTGAAGAAGGTGGTATATCGGGCTGCATCTGGACAGGGGGGTGGGAATTGCATGAGAGCAGATTCCTGCAGGACCAGACGGTAACAGGACAACAGAGGCCTCTCCCGGCCACAGCACAGCTCGGGCTTGGTGTGAAGTTGGGGGGGACCTTTGATGGGAAGGTATTGTCTCCACACTTCCCGGTGGAGTCAGGGCCTAATCTAGCATTGAGGGTCTCAGTAGTCAGCGCAGCATCGAGGGCCGAAGGGCCTGTACTGTGCTGGAATGTTCGATGGATTTAGCTGTGAGCCCTCAGCAGCACTGACAATTGCCAATGACAACTCAAAGCCCTCTGGCTATCTGACAGCGTTGCCATGGATACAGCAATGTGGGGAGTCCAAAAATTGAAGCTGGCTCTCTCGGGGCTGAACATCAGGAGACGCATCTTCCCATAGTCAGTACTGGAAGTTCAGAACTCTCAAGCCAGTGAGGCTGGGCTGGGCTAATTCTAATTCTGGATCAGTGGTGCTGGAAGAGCACAGCAGTTCGGGCAGCATCCAAGGAGCTTCGAAATCGACGTTTTGGGCAAAAGCCCTTCATCAGGAATAAAGGCAGAGAGCCTGAAGCGTGGAGAGATAAGCTAGAGGAGGGTGGGGGTGGGGAGAAAGTAGCATAGAGTACAATGGGTGACTACCTGGTCAGGTCCACGCCCCCCTACAACCCACCCTCCCATCCTGGCACCTTCCCCTGCCACCGCTGGAACTGTAAAACCTGTGCCCACACCACCTCCCTCACCTCTATCCAAGGCCCTAAAGGAGCCTTCCACATCCATCAAAGTTTTACCTGCACATCCACTAATATCATTTATTGTATCCGTTGCTCCCGATGCGGTCTCCTCTACCTTGGGGAGACTGGGCGCCTCCTAGCAGAGCGCTTTAGGGAACATCTCCGGGACACCCGCACCAATCAACTAAACCGCCCCGTGGCCCAACATTTCAACTCCCCCTCCCACTCTGCCGAGGACATGGAGGTCCTGGGCCTCCTTCAGCGCCGCTCCCTCACCACCAGACGCCTGGAGGAAGAACGCCTCATCTTCCGCCTCGGAACACTTCAACCCCAGGGCATCAATGTGGACTTCAACAGTTTCCTCATTTCCCCTTCCCCCACCTCACCCTAGTTCTAAACTTCCAGCTCAGCACTGTCCCCATGACTTGTCCGGACTTGTCCTACCCATGTGGGCGGCACGGTGGCACAGTGGTTAGCACTGCTACCTCACAGCGCCAGGGACCTGGGTTCAATTCCCACCTCAGGAGACTAACTGTGTGGAGTTTGCACGTTCTCCCCATGTCTGCGTGGGTTTCCTCCGGGTGCTCCAGTTTCCTCCCACAGTCCAAAGATGTGCTGGTCAGGTGAATTGGCCATGCTAAATTACCCATAGTGTTAGGTAAGGGGCAAATGTAGGGGTATGGGTGGGTTGCACTTCGGTGGGTCAGTGTGGATTTGTTGGGCCGAAGGGCCTATTTCCACACTGTAATCTAATCTAATCTAAACCTGCCTATCTCCTTTTCCACCTATCCACTCCACCCTCTCCTCCCTGACCTATCACCTTCATCCCCTCCCCCACTCACCTATTGTACTCTATGCTACTCTCTCCCCACCCCCACCCTCCTCTAGCCTATCTCTCCATGCTCCAGGCTCACTGCCTTTATTCCTGATGAAGGGCTTTTGCCCGAAACGTCGATTTCGAAGCTCCTTGGATGCTGCCTGAACTGCTGTGCTCTTCCAGCACCACTAATCCAGCATCTGCAGTCTTTGTTTTTACCTGGGCTAATTCTAATCTCTCCTCAGGCCCAGGAAGCATTGAACTGAGGGGTGTAAATGGAGTCCACATTGTAGCTGAACAGGAGGATGGGGCCTGAATGGATTGACCAAACTGGATTGCAGCTGTTCAAGAAGGCACCTCACTAGCACCTCCTCATGGCTAACCAGGGACAAGCAATAATTCCTGGCCCAGCCAACAATGCCCAGATCCCACGAGTGAATTTTAAGAGATCGAGAGTTCCTAAAGACAAGAACAAGACTGTCACAGATAGTAAGGCAGCTCATGAATTTTGATGATGATTAACATATTTTCCTCAGTTCCACTTTTTCCGAACAGTGATCAAATCTGGGAGACTAGTTCCAGGTTTCTGACTGTACAATATAAATTGGAACACTTGCATGGTGGACGCAGGGTAGTCATAGAGGGGCAATGCCAAATGTCCTGTTTTTTTAGATAAAAACATTTCACATCAGTGTAACATTCAGCTGTGCCGGATGTGTTGGAGTTCTCTGGTGTCCTGACCAGGGAAACTGCCTCTTGAAATCAGATTAACTCATACCCTCAAACACTAAGCCAAAACCTTCTTTTGTTGATATTACCTGACGATGCATAGAATACAGCTAACTGTCCCCTTCCCTGTTGCCTCACAGCATCTGCAGCTCAGCATCCACCGCAAAGTGTCTGCGCTGAAGCTGCACATTTCAAAGCCTTACCACAGGCAGACAGAAATGCACCATGGAAAGTTTCCGACCCGGATGCATCACAACCTGGTACAGCAACCGCTCTGCCCAAGACCTCACG
This sequence comes from Chiloscyllium plagiosum, assembly GCF_037043375.1. NCBI lineage: Eukaryota > Metazoa > Chordata > Chondrichthyes > Orectolobiformes > Hemiscylliidae > Chiloscyllium > Chiloscyllium plagiosum. Next base: position 95,385,611 of record NW_028270146.1, on the reverse strand, counting down.
AAAGTACAGGGAGCTGTCAAAACAGCCCAGCCCATCACAGAAACCAGCCCTCCTACCATTGACTCCATCTACACTTCCCACTGCCTTGGGAAAGCAGCCAACATCATCAAAGACCTCTCCCGATCCGCTTATACCCTTTTCCACCCTCTTCCGTCGGGCAGAAGATACAGAAGTGTGAAAATGAGTACTAACAGATTCAAGAACAGCTTCTTCCTCGCTGTTATCCCCTAATGAATGGACCTTTCAGACTAGAGTTGATCTTTCTCTGCATCTTCCCTGTAGCTGTGACACTATATTCTGCATCCTGTTCTATTGCCCTGATTATTTATGTAATGATGTGGAGGAGCCGTTGTTGGACTGGGGTAGACAGAGTTAAAATTCACACAACACCGAAAGCCAGTGCTTCCAAATAAACCTGTTGGAGCATAACCTGATGTTGTGTGATTTTTAACTTTGTACATCTATAAGGTATGATTTGTCTGGTTAACAAGCAAAACAATACTTTTCACTGAATCACATGACAATAATAAATCAAACCAAAATTTATAATCAGGTGTGCTTTGCTCTGGATTGCAGTTGTCCAAGAAGACAGCTCAATAGCACTTCCTCATGGCCAACCAGGGACGAGCAACAATTCCTGGCCCAGCCAACAATGGCCATGTCCCTCCCACAAGTGAATTTTAAGAAATCAAGAGCTCCTAAGGACTAGAACAAGATTGTCGCAGATCGTAAGGCAGCTCATGAATCCAGACCCTCCAATTCACTCTTCATCCTCAGTCATCATCTTCATTTCATTAAATATCCTTCAAGTTACTGCATCAATAAATTTGGGTGATTCAGATACAAATGGCAAACTTCCAGAAATCTGAACAGAGTGCAGTGTATGTGGGACAGCTCCATAGGCAGCTATGAGCATTTTCCTTCTTTACAACACTCTCTCTGGTCTCAGCCCTCCGCCCCTCCCTCTCCTCGTTGAGATCTCTGCCAACCCCCAATTATAGCTTTTTGGTTTTTACTGTTTCAACACAAGAGGACTGTGCCTTCAGGTGCTAAGCTCTGGAATTTGCTTCATAACAAACTCTTAGAAACCCTACAGTAAGGAGGCAGGCCATTTGGCCCATCAACCCCCTCTGAGGAACACCCAGATCCATCCCCTCTACCCAGTTCCTATAACCCTGTGTTTCCCATGGCTAATCAACCTAAGCTGCACATCTTTGGGCTGTGGGAGGAAACCAGAGCACACCCACACAGACACGGGAAGACTGCCTGTGTGGAGTTTGTATATTTTCCCCAGGTCTGCGTGGGTTTCCTCCAGGTGCTCCGCTTTCCTCCCACAGTCCAAAGATGTGCAGATTAGGTGGTTTGGCTGAACTAAATTGCCCCATAGCGTCCAGGGATGCGTGGGTTAGGTGCATTAGGTCGGAGGATATATCTGGGTGAAACACTCTTCAGAAGGTCAGTGTGGATTTATTTGGGTGGAATGGCCTGTTTCCACAGTGTGGGGATTGTATTCTATATAACGTGCAAACTGCACACAGACAGTCACCCAAGGCTGGAATCGAACCCGGGTCCCTGGTGCTGTGAGGCAGCAGTGCTGACCACTGAGCCACCGTGCTGCCCCAACCTTGCTCTCAACCACACTCCCCCGGTCCACTTCATGTCTATCCTGCTTGCCAAGCTTTGGCACCATACCCAATATCTCCTAATGTGGCAGATCTCACTCCTGTCAAGAACTATATCGCGGTTGTCACACAAATGTAGGTTGTTGTTGTCATCAGCTGGTAGGATGGGGTTTGAGGCTTTGTTGGGGGGGGGGGGGAGGGGGGGTTCCCAAATGTACCCCTCCAGTCACTTTGAATATTGTCTCAGTATTTGTCAATGTAAATTGCTTATCTGAATGTTAGTCCAGCAAACAGAGGAGATGTAACAATCGATGGAGCGATTGGGAGGGAGGGTAGCACATTAACAACACAAAGTACTGCACAGTGGACAGCCAGTTATGTACCTCCCCCACTCCCACAGTATATAAGATCCATGTCAATGTTCAAGTGGGAATGACCCCATATCAGGTACAGAGTCGGACAGGACATTGTTTCTGTAACCAGGGAAACGCCAACTTGGCTGAGCCATCACATGTTGCTTGGCCACATGGGACCCCACAGAGCTGTAAGGTCATCACCCATCTTCAGAGTGAGTGGTAGCGTCCCTCCCTCTGAGCATGGAGGCCCTGGGTTCAAGTTCCCACCTGCTCCTGAAGGTGCGCTGTAACTTCTTCGAACTGGTTGATCCGATGATGTCAAGGGTGGGAACACTCCACTTTGACCTTTAAACCCTACAGGAGCGGAAACTCCATTTGGATTGTTAACTTGGCCCAACGGCTGTGGGAAAGGTTCTGTTTCCTACGGCCCATCACCGTCAGAGACCGGCACCAGGGCCTTGAATTCTCCCACCTGTTCAAAATGAATTCGAAACCTCAACACCTGCTCGAATTGGCAAGACTTGGTTATCTCATGGAGTTGTTGGTCCAACCAATCTATGCCGAGCATAATCCCAAACTAATCTAGTCCCACCTGCCTGCTCCTGGCCCATACCCCTCCTAACCTTTCCTATTCAGGTATTATTCCAACTGAGTTTTAAACGTTATAACTATACCCACATCCACCACTTCCTCAGGAAGTGCATTCCACACACGAACCACCCTCTGTGTCAAAACATTTGCCCCCCCAAATCTCTCTCCTTTCACCATCATAAACGTGACCTGTGCAGAGTGTGTTAGTAACTGAACAAAACTGCACTCCATTTATATTAATTCTACACAAATTATTCCTGGGACAGAAATTCCCGACTCCGAGTGGAATGATGACTTTGAACGTTTAAAAAGCCCTGGGGTTATTGAGTAGTGGGAGACAGAAACAACAGGAAATGAGTGTTTGGTAGTGACAGCCCTAGTTGGAGGCTCTGCCCTCCAGTGTAAATGTGCTATGATGATATCACTCAATGATAAGTGGGCGTTAGAACTAACTGCTCTGGCACTGAATACCTGAGGCTGTTTCTCACACCGTAAACATTGTTCCAATGAACATTTATGAGGCAATCGCACACACACACACTCACACACACACACAGACACTCACACACACACACACACACACAGACACACACACACACACACACACACAGACACACACACAGACACACAGACACACACTCTCACACTCACACACACACACAGACACACACACACACACGCACACACTCACACACACACACACACTCACACACACACTCACACACACACACACACAGACACACACACAGACACACACACACACACAGACACACACACACAGACACACACACACAGACACACACACACACACACTCACACACACACACACACACACACTCACACACACGCACACACACACACTCACACACACACACACAGGAGGATCTCAACATTGTTGAAGGATTGCATTCTAAGCGCTTGCAGAGTGGCATGTTTGGGAAATGGAGGCCTTTGCACATTGTTCTACCGTGGAGGGGCGGGGGGGGGGGGGGGGGAGGGTTCTGCTGTTTCACAGGCACAGTCAGGAGGCTGGAGGAGGTTCTCGTCCAGAGTCTGTCTAGGTGCGAACTGACCCTCACTGGCTGGCCACCCCAATCCTGAGGCCAAATCTTCAAAGTGCATCTCCTAACATAATCGAGACTGGAACTCACTGCCGTACCATCTGAGATGTTGTCTTTTAAGTGAAAACTCAACCAGAATGGCAGGATTGTTACCCAATGCCAATCTCCTCTCTTTCCACCTGCTGGTATGATGGCTCAGTGGTTAGCACTGCTGCCTCACAGCACAAAGGTCCCAGGTTCAATTCCAGCTTCAGGTGACTGTCTGTACGGAGTTTGGACGTTTGCCCTGTGTCTGCGTGGGTTTCCTCCGGGTGCTCTGACACCTTCCCACAGTCACAAATGATGTGCAGGTCAGGTGGGTTGGCCACAGGACATTGCTCATAGAGTCCAAAGATTAGGTGGGTTAGCTATGGGCAAATGTAAGGTTGTGGGAATGGGGGTGGGTCTGGGTAGGATGCTCTTCAGAGGGTCAGTGTAAACTCGATGGGCTAAATGGCCAGCTTCCATGCTGTAGTGATTCTCCTCATATCCTTGCACACCATTTCTACCTAAATACCCATCCACTGCCCCTCTTCAATTGTGAACCTGTCTCCAGGTAGCACGTTCCAGACCCTAATTACCTGCCGAGTGAAAATGTTTCAATTGAAGCCTATACTCTCTCGTACTTTTCTCTTTTGTGAGTGGAAACAACTTCTCCCTATCCACTCTGTCCCAGCTCCAGTCACCATTTTGAAAACATCAAGTTGATCTCCTCTCAGATTTCCTCTCTCCACACAGCAGAGTGCAAAACTCTTCGAAACCAAGGTGTTACTCAGGGAGGCATTAGTAGTTATGATTCCAAACAAAAGCAGGGCAGTTACCCCCAATGTCCTGACCAATATTTATCCCAAATTGGAATATCTAGTCATTGTCACATTTCGATATCCGGAATTGTTCTGCAAGCAAATTGGTTGTTGTGTTTCTGAGCACAACTTCAAATCTGTTTTATCACAGAATTCCCGACAGTGTGGAAACAGGCCCTTCGGCCCAACAGGTCCACACTGACCCTCCGAAGAACCACCCACCCAGACCCATTCTCCTACCCCATATTTACTAGTGCACCTAACCTACACATCCCTGAACACTACGGCAAATTTAACCTGACCTGCGCATCTTTGCACTGTGGGAGGAAACCGGAGCACCCGGAGGAAACCCACGCAGACACGGGGAGAATCTGCAAACTCCACACAGACAGTCACCCGAGGCGGGAATTGAACCTGGGACCCTGGTGTTGTGAGGCAGTAGTGTTAACCACTGAGCCACTGTGCCACCTGACCGTTACCAGCGGGAGGGCCTGTAAAACACCTGGGGACAGGCTAAGGTTCTCAAAGGTACAATAATTCCATTTCCAGACAGCCGGTTGCTGAAGGTTGGTGCTGACCCCCATATCTTCACTCAATCTTACAGTTATTTACAGAGCTGAGGTCTACAACCTGTACCTCCGAACTCAACCACAGTTTCGCTAAGTAGCACCCCCAAGTGAAATTCCAGTCAATGCCCACCGCACATATCCAATTTATCTGTCTTTCTCTTTTTTTGCTAAGATTTTAAACTATGGAGTGGGGTGGAGGTATGGAGCTGAGGGGCTGAGGGCCGGAGTGGAAGGGGGGTGGAGGGGGGTGGAGGAAGGGAGCTAAGGGGCTGAGGACCGGGGTGGAGGTATGGAGTGGTGTGGAGATGGGTATTGGGCTGGGGGCTGGTGTGGAGGAGTGTGGAGGTATGGAGTGGTGAGGAGATGGGTATTGGGCTGCGGGCCGGGGTGGAGATATGGAGTGGTGCGGAGATGGATATTGGGCTGGGGGCTGGGGTGGAGCGGGGTGGAGGTATGGAGTGGTGTGGAGATGGGTATTGGGCTGGGGGCCAGGGTGGAGGAGGGCGGAGATATGGAGTGGTGCAGAGATGGGTATTGGGCTGTGGGCCGGGGTGGAGGTATGGAGTGGTGTGGAGATGGGTATTGGGCTGGGGGCCGAGGTGGAGGAATGGAGTGGTGTGGAGATGGGTATTGGGCTGGGGGCCAGGGTGGAGGAGGGCGGAGATATGGAGTGGTGCAGAGATGGGTATTGGGCTGCTGGCTGGGGTGGAGGTATGGAGTGGTGTGGAGATGGGTATTGGGCTGGGGGCTAGGGTGGAGGAGGGTGGAGGTATGGAGTGGTGAGGAGATGGGTATTGGGCTGGGGTCTGGGGTGGAGGCGGGTGGAGGTATGGAGTGGTGTGGAGATGGGTATTGGGCTGGGGGCCAGGGTGGAGGGGGGGTGGAGGTATGGAGTGGTGAGGAGATGGGTATTGGGCTGGGGTCTGGGGTGGAGGCGGGTGGAGGTATGGAGTGGTGTGGAGATGGGTATTGGGCTGGGGGCCGGGGTGGAGGTATGGAGTGTTGTGGAGATGGGTATTGGGCTGGGGTCTGGAGTGGAGGCGGGTGGAGGTATGGAGTGGTGCAGAGATGGGTATTGGGCTGGGGGCTAGGGTGGAGGAGGGTGGAGGTATGGAGTGGTGAGGAGATGGGTATTGGGCTGGGGTCTGGGGTGGAGGCGGGTGGAGGTATGGAGTGGTGTGGAGATGGGTATTGGGCTGGGGGCCAGGGTGGAGGGGGGGTGGAGGTATGGAGTGGTGAGGAGATGGGTATTGGGCTGGGGTCTGGAGTGGAGGCGGGTGGAGGTATGGAGTGGTGCAGAGATGGGTATTAGGCTGGGGGCTGGGGAGGGGGGTGGAGGTATGGAGTGGTATGGAGATGGGTATTGGGCTGGGGGCCGAGGTGGGCGGTCAGTAGCTGTGTGGATGGTCAGACCACATGTGCAAGCCCCTGCACTGATCTATTGCAATGTAATATTCATCTATAATCTGTTCACCTGACTGTAACGTTTATTCTTTTAACTCTACAACTCATTTTCTAACTTCTACCATGAATTATTGTAAGGCAATGAAACATTTTTCTTCTTTATTTCTCTATTTCATATCTGAGTATCCCACTTTGGATACTGTTGGGGGGACTGGTGACCGACCAGGGGAAAGCCACAGTTGCCAGGTCTCTTGCACTGAGCCTGGCTCTGTGGTTCAGAAGGTAAGGGGGAGGGAATAGGAGAGCGATAGTGATAGGAGATCCAATGGTGAGAGGAACAGACAGGAGATTCTGTGGTTGCAAATGAGACTCCTGGATCGTATGCGGCCTCCCGGGTTTGAGGGTCAGGGATACCTCGTATCGAGTCTACAGGATTCTTAAGGGGAAGGGAGAACAGCCAGAAATCGTGGTCCACACCGGTACCAACGACATAGCTAGGGAAAGGGACTTGAAAAGAGAATATAGGGAGTTAGGTTGGAAGCTAAAAGACGGGACAAGCAGAGTAGAAATCTTAGGATTGCTACCGGTATCACAGGATTGCTCCCCGTATCACAGGCTGATGAGGCTAGGAACAGAGAGTGAGTGCAGCTGAACACGTGTCTGCAGAGCTGGTGTAGGTGGGAGGGCTTCAGATATGTGGATCACTTTCTGGGGAAGGTCGGACCTGTGCAGGGAGGATGGGTTGCACCTGAACTGGAGGGGCACCAATATCCTGGGCAGGAGATTTGCTAGAGCTGTTCAGGAGGGTTTAAACTAGATTTGGCAGGGGATGGGAATAGCATCCCGGAGCTATGGATCAAAAGGTAGAGTAGCTGGTGAACAGGTATATACAGAATGCAGACATGGGAGGAAAGATAGATAATTGATAGGGCAAAGTTGCAGTCAGTGTGATGGGTTGAAGTATGTCTCTTTTAACGCAGGAAGTTTCAGGAATAAGGGTGATGAACTTAGAGCATGGATCTGTACTTGGAGCTATGATGTTGTGGCCATTACAGAGACCTGGATATCACAGGGGCAGGAATGGGTGTTGGATGTTCCAGGGTTTTGATGTTTCAAAAGGAATAGGGATGGAGGTAAATGAGGTGGAGGAACGGCATTGCTAATCATAGCTGCAGAAAGGGAGGTCATCAAGGTGGGTTTGTCTACAGAATCAGTATGGGGGGGAGGTCAGAAACAGGAAAGGCGTAGTCACTTTATTGGGAATTTTCTATAGACCTCCCAGTAGCAGCATACATATAGAGGAGCAGATTGGGGAGGTAGATTTTGAAAAGGTGCAGGAGTAACAGGGTTGTTGTCATGGGTGACTTCAACTTCCCTCATATTGATTGGAATCTCCTTAGTTCAAATAGTTTAGATGGAGCAGAATTTGTCAGGTGTGTCCTGACTCAATATGGAGATAGGCCGACTAGGGGGGAGGCCATATTGGATTTGGTGCTTGGCAATGAACCAGGCCAGGTGTCAGCTCTCTCAGTGGGAGAGCATGTCGGTGATAGTAATGACAACTCCCTGACCTTTACTATAGTCATGCAGAGGGATAGAAGCAGAGGGTATGGGAAAGTATTTAATTGGGGGAGGGGAAATTACAATGCTATTAGGCAGGAACTGTGGAGCATGAATTGGGAGCAGGTATTCTCAGGGAAATGTGTGACAGAAGTGTGGAGGTTGGTTAGGGAGCACTTGCTGCGAGTGCTGGATAGGTTTGTCCCATTGAGGCGAGGAAGGGATGGTAGGGTGAAGGAACCATGAATGACAAGAGATGTGGAACATCTAGTCAAGAGGAAGAAAGAAATTTACTTAAGGTTGAGGAGGAAAGGATCAGACAGGGCTTTACAGGATTACAAGGTAGCCAGGAAGGAGCTGACGAATGGACTTAGGAGAACTGGAAGGGGGCATGAAAATCTTGGCAGGGAGCATTAAGGGCAAGTTGGCGGCCGGGCTTTTGTGCGTACTTCCCCACTCCCTCCGCTCTTTTTCCCATAACCTCCCCCCCCCCCACCATCCCCCACCTCCCCGGTCTCTTCAGCTGGCCGTTTAATCCTCTTTCCTTTACCCCTCCCCCCTTTCCCCTTACCACCCACCTATCCGCTCGTGGGGCACTGTGTACCCGTCGGTGCCCTGCCTCCCCAGGGCTACAGCCAGTGTCTGCTTCCTCTCCGCATCACCCCGCCCTCCCCTCCCCAAGCCCTGCACCCCACCCCGGTCCCGGCCACAGTCTGGCTGAGAGCGTGGGATCTTCCTCTTGTGTACACTCTGTTCCAGCGACGGAGGTGCCAGGAGACCACGCCCTATACTTTCAGGACAGGTCCGTACAATCCGCACTAATCCCCGCTGAGTCACCACAGCGTTACGGGGAAATGCCTTGTCAACACATTTCCACATGACAGGTGTAAGTGAGCCACCGCGATGGAGGAGTCAGTGCTGGGGGCCCTCCCACATCCCCGCTGGAGAAAACGGTGTATTGCCAGAGATTAGACCGGCATTTCGCCAGTACACTAATAGCTTCCCACCAAAAGCCCTTTTCAAGTCCTAATTATGACCCAGTTAAATTTCTTTGAAATGATTGCTCGGGAACTCCCTTAGTTATACATTCATTGGCCCTGGGCATTGAGTGCAGGAATTAAAGTGTTTGCTGCAGGTCTATTACATAACAAGTACAGGCACAACATGAGACGTGTTGTTCCCGGTTTGTGTTCGAACAGATATAATTCAGCACGATTACATGCACCGGCTCTGTAGAAGGATCAGATCAGATCTAGATAGTTACTTAGCATTATTGTCATCGCCAGGCATGCAAGCAGCATTGAAAGCAATGTCCCGATCATCTGCTTTCGACGATGCTCAATGATGGAGAGAGATATCGACTGGGGCATAGTGGATAATCCCTTTGTCTTTCTTTAAAATACAGAGCAGGGTGATAATCTAAGGTGGTATGGTGGCTCAGTGGTTAGCACTGCTACCTCACAGCACCAGGGACCCGGGTTCGCATTCCAGCCTCGGGTCACAGTCTGTGTGGAGTTTGCACATTCTCCCTGTGTCCGCGTGGGTTCCCTCCAGGTGCTCCGGTTTCTTCCCACAGTCCAAAGATCTGCAAGTTTGGTGGATTGGCCATGCTAGATTGCCCCAGAGTGTCCAGGGATGTGCAGGCTAGATGGATTAGCCATGAGGATATGCAGGGTTACAGGGGTAGGGGTGGGTCTAGATGGACTTGATGAGCCAAGTGGCCTGTTTCTGCACTGCGGGGATTCTTTGATCTACCCAAGGTCGTGGAAAGGACCTTGAGTTAATTGAGAAGTTGCCATCTCCATTGGGACGGGTGTCATTGTAGCCAGTGCCCCGAGTGAATTGTCTAACTAAAGTTGGGCTTTTGACTAATTAGTGGGGAGGATTCAAGTGAAGAGAAGTTTAAAAAAAATCAAATGTTTTGCAGGGCAGAATAATAGTCAGCCCCTTGTGTGTGGGTAGGAAATATAATCACAAAAGAACAACAGAAATTAGGCTGGAGGGAGTAATAATGGTGAAATGTCACACCTAGACTTTATACGAATACACACAGCATTTGTAACAAAACAGATGTGTACAAATTGAAAGAAATGATTATGACTTCACAGCTATTTCGGAGACAGGGTTGCAGGGTGACCAAGTCTGGGAGTATTAAACGGTCCGGGAAAACAGGTGAAAAAGAAAAGCATGGGGAATGACTTTGTTAACAACGGGGTATTCAGTGCAGTGGAGTAGGGTTCCAGACACAATAGGTGGTGATGCAGAATCAGTTTGGGTGAAAATAAGGAATATCAAGGGAGAGAAGTCACAGACCAATAAACCCTTGAAGAGTAGTCATAGAGTCATAGAGATGTACAGCATGGAAACAGACCCTTCGGTCCATCTCGTCCATGCCGACCAGATATCCCAACCCAATCTAGTCCCACCTGCCAGCAACCGGCCCATATCCCTCCAAACCCTTCCTATTCACATACCCTTCCAGATGCCTCTTAAATGTTGCAATTGTACCAGCCTCCACCACTTCCTCTGGCAGCTCATTCCATACACGTACCACCCTCTGCGAGAAAAAGTTGCCCCTTAGGTTCCTTTTAAATCTTTCCCCTCATATCTTAAACATGTGACTTATAGTTCAGGACTCCCCTACCCCACCCCAGGGAAAAGACCTTGTCTGCTTATCCTATCCACGCCCCTCATGATTTTATAAACCCCTATAAAGTCACCCCTCAGCCTCTGACGCTCCAGGGAAAACAGCCCCAGCCTGTACAGCCTCTCCCTGTAGCTCAAATCCTCCAACCCTGGCAACATCCTTGTAAATCTTTTCTGAACCCTTTCAAGTTTCACAACATCTTTCTGATAGGAAGGAGACCAGAATTGCATGAAAGTAGTCAAGGAGAACATCCAATCAAAAACTAAGATATAGAAAGCAGGGAAAACTCACAGTAGGCCAGAGGATTGGGAATTTTTAGGAAGCAGGTGAGTAAAATGCCAATAAAGAAGGATAAAACTGATTTGAAAGTAAATAGGCAAGAAATATCAAAACAAACAGCAAGAGCTTCTACAGGCATATGAAAAGAGAGTAGCTGAAGCAAGTGTCAACCCCGAAAGGGGGGAATTGGTGAATTCATGACAAGACAATGGCAGATAATTTAAACCAATGTTTTGTATTGGCCATCACAACGGAGAAAACTAGAAACATCCCAAAGATGGCAGATGAGCAAGGTGCTGAATGAGAGAAAGCTCTTGTAACAGTCTCTATCAAGACAGTCATAGAGTCATAGAGATGTACATCATGGAAACAGACCCTTCGGTCCAACCCCTACATGCCGACCAGATATCCCAACCCAATCTAGTCCCACCTACCAGCACCCGGCCCATATCCCTCCAAACCCTTCCAAGACAAAGTATTTGAAAAACGCATGGGACTAAAGCCGAACAAATCACCAGAGCCTGGTCTGTATCCATGAGCTTTCATGGACATTGCTCGATCGTTGAATCACTGGTTGAAATATTTCAGAATTTACTGGAGTTTGGCAGAATACCAGCAGTTTGGAAAACCATTAACATGGCACTCCTGTTCAGGAAGGCAGCGAGACAGAAAGCATGCAACTATAAGCTGGTTAACCAAACGTTTGTTGCTGGGAAAATGCTAGGGTCTATTATTAAGGAAGAAATGGCAGGACATCTAAAAAAGCTAAATGCAATCAAACAGAGTGACCATGCTTTTGTGAAAGAGAATTCATGCCTGAGTCATTGAGGATATAACAAGCAGAGTTGACAAAGGGAAAATGATAGATGTACTCCATTTGGATTTCCAGTAGGTGTTCAATAACGTGTCACATACATGGTTATTACACGAGATAGAATCTCATGGCATAGCAGGTAATGTTTTAGAATGGATAAATACATAGAGTATAAGGATTAATGTGTCTTTTCCAGGTAGAAAAGACCTATTAGTCCGATGGCCTTAATTATTTACCAACTATAATAATCACTAGGAGGAGGGGACAGAGTGCACTGCGTCTAAATTTGCTGATGATACAAAAGTAAGTGGGAGGGTGTGTTGTGATGAGGAAGTAAGGATTCTGCAAGGGGATTGGTTGAGCATGTGGATGACAGTTTTGCTGATGGAGTTTACTGTAGGGAATTGTGAGGGCATGCACTATGGTTGGAAGAGCAGAAAGGCAGACTAGTACTATAATGGAGAGGCTGCAAAGAGTGCAACAGAGTGACCTAGGTTCTTAAGCACATAAGACAAAGTTGGCATGCAGGTGCAGCAAGTAACTACGTCAGCTAATAGAAGTTTGGCTTTTATTGGTAGGTTGATGTCGTTTAAAAATAGGGAAGTTTTATTACAACTGAACAGGGAGTTGGAGAGGCCGCACCTGGAATACTGTGTTGAGTGTTGACCCCAATATTTGAGAGGATTTTCCAGCATTGGAGACAGTTCAAAATAGATCGATTCTTGGAGGGAAGGGGTTGACTTATCAAGAGCAGCTAAACAGGTTAGAGTTATTCATAAGAGTTTCAAAGAATGAGGGATGATCTAATTAAAACACACCAAGATTCTGAGGGGACTTGACAGGGTAGATGTTGGGAAGGTGTTTCCAGCTGTGGGGGAATCTCCAAGTAGGGGGCATAGTTACAGATGAAGGAGACACTCCTTTAAAACAGGACACTGTGGGAATTTCTCCTCCGGGGTGGGTAAGTGCCTGGAATTCCCTATCTGGTGGCTAGATCAGTGAAAGTGTGTAAAGAGCAAGTAGATAGATTTTGAACATCGGGGAGGTGAGGGCTTTGGGTAGCTGAAAGGCAGGGCAGGCTTGGAGATATAAGATAGTGGGATTCTGAGAAACAGTGTACTCTCCTGGGTCAACCGAAACAGAAATTGCTGGAGAAGCTCTGTGGAAAGAAATGAAGAGTTAACATTTCGGGTCCAGTGACCGTTCCTCAGAATACGGTGAAAAGGTGCCATGACACAGACAGGTACCCGATAAGAGAGCTTCAAACATATGCAAGGTGGAGACATAAAGTGACAAGTTCAAGGCGTTTGGTGCAGAAAGGGAGGTTTTACTGTAACTAAGGTTTAAGAATTTAGGTGAAATGGACAGCTCGGCGAAGGTTGGTTTGGTGGGGATGGGGGTAACAGTGACCCCGTTAATTGAGGGGAAGTTGGCTGGTCAGCCATTTTAGTAGGAATTGGGGTTGAAAGTGCAAGAGGTGGGTCTTGAGTGTTTGAAGTAGGCATGTGGGTAAATAAGAAAGAATCTTGAGGAAGTTACACACTTTGGGTGATAACTAGGGGGGAGTCAAGGTTCAATTTGACCCAATGAGACAGAGGTAGGGATGGAGAAACATCTGAATGGAATCCCCTCCCTCAACCTCTCTCTCTGTCTCCCTCACTCTCTCAGTCTTTAAGACATTGCTTCATATCTAATGGACCAAACATTTGATCAACGATTGAACTATCAAATGAGACTTGCTTCCAAATTTAGTTTATTAATGTTCCTAAGAAGCACTTTGGGATGTTTCACTATCTTAAGGATGCTGTATAAAAGCAATTTGTTACGTCAGGGTTGGGATGGACCAATGTCAAAGTGCTGTAATAGCTCCGGCGAAATGTGTCACACACGCTAACACCTGGAGTCGCCTGTTTGTTACTGAAGCTTGCTGGTAGCGAGAATCGGCATGCATGTCCTGTTTGCCTTATTTACTCTGTCTCACACCCCCTTATGATCTCCCAGGACTGAGCAGGCATCTGATAGCTGCCACCTCACGCTCCCTAACAGTGGATAGAGCTTCTAATATCACCCCACACCATCACCATGAACCGCAACCAGCACCCACCCTGGCCCCACCCCCATCAACTCTGACCCACCCACCAACGCTCTGGTTATTCCCCCCCCTAATTCTCTTGCTTTTTTGAGGCTGAACTGAAAGGATTTTCGATGATCGATGGAGTCACTGGAATAGATGGTCAAGCTAAGGTCACAATCAGGTCAGCCACGATCCTATTGAGAAGTGGAGCTGGCAAGAGGGGGGTGAATGGCCTACTTGTGCTCCAGTCATGTGTTCCTATCGCTCATAATCTCATTCTATGATCTTCCTCAAAACCAGGTTTTTAAGTACCTCGCCTCATATCCCCTTCCTTGGTTCAGCCCATTTCCAGGATTGAAGGCACTATCTAAAGGAAGGTGGTTGCTGAAAGCCCCACTATTAAGAGGGGATCAACGTTCCCATCCATTCTTCATTTATGGAATGATCCCTCTAATATTGATCTCCCCCACTTCCTCCTCCACCTCAGCCCTCTGTTTTGCACAGGCCTCCCCTCACTAAGTCTCGCCATTTCAGCACTTGCCTCCCTCACAGGCAAGTGTCATCTGTCATCCTGGTCCATCCTCCATTCCCCTGCTCCTTGACCCAATGCAGACCAGAGGCCTGTTCTGAGTGTGTGCTGCTCCCTTTGACCTCGGGCCTAGTCATTGTCAAGGATGTTGCTATGGTGTCAGCTACGTGTCAGCAGGGCAAAGAGAAAACCAGAATTAGCAGTAAATCTTGTGACTGAAGCAGAGGGAAGCACCCAGAGCAAACAAAATTCGGTCTTTAGGTACTGCAGATCCAGGTGTGTCGGTACCAACTATTTATTTAGCTCCAGGGGCTTCAGCAGGTGAAAGAGATGGTCATTGCAGGATAATTTACACAGACAGGTTTATTCCAATCAGAAGGAAAGAAAGCAGGAAATTTACATGAAGCTCACAAGAGCTACACCATCCATTTAAAATTGCAATTCCCCCCATGTTCAAATCGCTCCACCATCTTCCCCTCCCTACCTCTGGACTGCTGGCAACATGTCAGTGAACAAGGGTAAAGAGCATAGGCTACTAGGGGCGCAGACTGAGGTTGAATTTGACATGAAAACAAAAGCCCAAACAAGATGTTATTTGAAAGGTGAAGTTGAGGAGCTCGTGATTGGGTCTGGACAGCTGGAAAAAAGAAAGTAGGGATTAAACAAGCCTGTGGTTAAGGCTGGGTTTTGCTAAGCATCAGCAGAACCTCCGCTGGGGGTAGATCTTACCCGAAAGTCAACTACCCACACTCAGCTGAGACATGTGTTTTCATGGAAGATTGGTTTGTTGCTGTTGCTTACGGTAAGGTCGAGAAGATTACAGAGATCAATCTGCATCTAATCAAACATCTAAGGGTTTCTTTGTGTTTTCCCTACCTCCCCTTGAAAGTGCAAGAATTAATCAAATCAAGCCATTGCGTTGTAACCCAAGGTTTCGAACCACATCTGACAGGGTGGAAATGGATGAAGCTTTCAGCACTAAACTAGGAACTGCCTCCAAGCCAAGTTTATGATTCATGAACTCCGCCATATTCAGTATCCTCGGATGTTTCTGATTTAATCCTGGTGTCTTATCATTAAGCACAGCCAGACTTTCTAATGCCTCCTCTTTATCAACTTGCAGCCCATTCGGTCTCTCAACAACTTCCTCTTTCACTCTGACTTTGCAGTTGTCCTTCTCAGGGGAAAAGACACTGGTGAGGTTTTTATTTAGTACCTCAAACACGTTGCTTCTCATGAATCAGTAACTCGTAGAATGTACTAAGCAGCATCAGAACATCTATATTGTTGGTCAGCACCATCCAAACAGCCCTCTGTCCTCACCTTCTCTGGGACATCTGTGTTCTTCAGCTGCATAATGACCTCCTCAATCAATACTGGGAGCCTTCCTCCTTCCTTCCCTTCTCCAAGCACCTGGTTCTGTCTTTTTGAGCCAGGTCTCTGTTAACACTGGAATGCAAGGGACAAACACCAGGTCAGGTCCGTTAACACCACTATACCAATAGTGTAAGGATTAAGTGTCTCTCAATTCAGTTGTGTGAACTGGCAACTCCAGGGCTGAGTGCAGAGCGAATGTGTACGTAGATAGTCTAGAAATGAGAAGCGCTTGAAGAAAGTTACATTGACTCCAGCAGCATTGAACTGGGAGATTAAATAGATCTCGTGCAACGAAACAAAAATCACCACAATATCATATTCCCATGTGGGGGTCTGCAGCTGCAGCTCACTAATCTTACATGCCACACTTACACATTTACATCGATGCACTTAAAAGTAATTTAGCATTTATTGTATTCACTCTCACTCTGCGTGTTATCTATCTCCACAAATCCCTCCTGCGCCCTTCTGTTTCTTTCTTAATCTACCTCAAGGTTGTTATCTCCCTCCCATGTTAGTTTAATAACTCTGTCAAACTGCCTCAGAAGGATATTGCTCCCAGACGTGTGTAGGTGCAGCCTGTACTGGTCTCATCTCCCCCAGAGACAGTGCTAGCATCCCAGAATCTTAAGCCCTGCACCATCTCTCCAGCCACTCATCCATCTGCTCTCCCCTTCTGTACCCATGTGAGCCACAAAACCACCTTCCAGTTTCGGATTTGTACAGCAAGATGTTGGTGTAAATTTCAGCAGGAAGCCGTTTTCCTATAGATGGCATTGAGTTTGAAATTACAGCACAGCCCGATGAAAGAAATCCCACTGCCAAACCCATGGCCTGTATTTGTTTTTAACCCACTGTGTGTAATTAGCCCGGTTGGTTTAAAAACACCTTGCGAAGGTTGCTAAACAAGCTCAGAATGGTTTAAACAGTAATCCAGTCTACAGATCAAAGGTCTGCCTGTCGGAACATGAGCCTAACGAGGGTGTGCATTAACATGCAACGCTGACTCTGTTGCAGAGTGTGTATTGTAATCCCATATTACCACAGGGAGTAGTTGAGGTGAATAATGTTTTGAGGTGAAGCTACAGAAGGGAGAAGGGTAGGATAATGCTGAGAAATTAGGAAAGGTTAGAATGCATAGTAAAGTGCACAGTTCTCATGGAGGTGAAGTCCTGACTTCACACTGAGGCAATGCCACCCCATCCTAAACAGGAATTGTTTCAGGACAGATCTAGCAACTTAACATTAGGCATCTGCACAGTGGGCTCCATAGTTAGCAGTGTGGCCTCAGAGAGCCAGGGACCTGGGTTCAATTCCTGCCTCGGGCAACTGTCTGTGTGGAGTTTGCATATTCCCCCCCACACCCCAATTCTGTGTGGGGGCCGCTCCGGTTTCCTCTTGCAGTCCAAAGGTTAGGTGGGTTGGGCACGCTAAATTATACCATCGTGTCACAGGGATGTGTAGGTTGGGTTGGCCATTGGAAATGTAGGGTTGCAGGAAAGGGTGGGATGCAGTTCGGAGGGTCAGAGAATACTCAATGGGCCAAATGGCCTGTTGCCACGCTTCCATTCTATGAGGTGCTGTGGGCCATCAGCAGCGATCGATTCATATTCCACGACAATCTGTCATCTCAAGGTCCAGTGCATTCCCACCCTGTCATTCCCATCAAGTCAGGAGTTTCGATCAGGATTGCAGCAGAGCAAGTTACAGATGGAGTCACACGGTCCCTACACACAATGAAGCAGATCAAAGCTCTGTTGTCCGGCCACATCCAGATGTGAATAGTAGTGTAGAATAAACAACCAACAGGAGGTGAGGATGCACAAACATCCCCATCCCCAACGATGATGCCAGAAGCCAGCACTAGAGTGTCAAGGGACAGCCCACAAGTTATCGTGTCATACATCAAGCAGTGCTGAGTGAGTTTAGTCCTGAGATCACCCATCACAGAGGTCGATCCCATTCACTCCACAGTATAGCGATGAAACGGTGAGCATACACAATTAAATCCTGACAATTGTCCGGATGCCACACTGAACATATAGGTTTTCGAATTGAAACCAGCTGTTTCGGTCCATACACAACATCGACACCTACTCAACCTTTACCCAACTCTATCCTTTCCATAGAATCCAGTCAGACCAATATTTTAATCTGATCAGATGACTCTGAATCAAAGTGGTGCAGAGGGTCTTTGACACTTAATCACCTATAACCTGCTCATTGATCCTCAGCGTGGGTTCTGGCAGGCCAATGTAGCTCCTAACCACATTACAACTTTGGGCCAAACATTGCCAAAAGAACTGAACGCCAGAGGTTAAGGTGAGAGTGACAGCCCATGACATCAACGCTACATTTGACCAAGCACGGCATCAAGGGATCCTTACAAAAAATAAAATCAATGCAAGTCAGGGAGAAAACTCTCCACTGGTTGGGGACACAGCTGGCACAAACAAAGATGGTAGTGGTGGTTGGATTTCAGTAATCTCGGACACAGGGCATCATTGTAAGAACTGCTCATGGTAGTGCAACCCTACCCTAACCCTAACCCTAACCCTAACCCTAACCCTAACCCTAACCCAGGTGGTGTCCCAGACCCAACAACTTTCAACTGCTTCATCAATGACCTGCCTTCCATCATTCAGACTTGGACTGATAAGTGATAAATTGTACAACACATGTTTCAGGGAATGATCCTCTCCAAAGAGTGAGCATTTGGCAATGTCCTTTGACATTCAATAACATCACCATCCCTGAACTCCCACAGTCAACATCTCATTGATCAACCTCCCAGTGACTCACATCTCATTGACCAACTGAGTCTCTATGATAGATCAGGACTGACCAAGTCTCTCTGACAGTCCAATACCGACTGGGTCTCTTTGATAGTCCAATACCAACCGAGTCTCCATGATAGATCAGTACTGACCAGGTCTCTCTGATGGTCCAATACTAACTGAATCTCTCTGATAGTCCAATACTGACCCGGTCTGTCTGGTAATACTGAGCCTGTCTTCGGGAGCAATAATACTAGTTCTGGTGTTCTGATCATCCTCCAACATTGCTGAATATTGAACAGTGCCCCCAGTATCTCTGATAGATTCACTTATTCTAATTTTGAGACACTGTCTCTGTCTAATTCATGATTATCCACTGGCCCTGAAGGTCCAACAGATGATCCAGTGGTAGTCTCACGCTGTGGGAGAATGCAGGAATTGCTTCACATATAACACTAAGACCATCTGGATCATTTTCTAGTAATTTATATGAACAGGAAAGATGTAATTCAGCACCTTGAGCCTCTTCCTCAGTTCGACTAGGGAGAATCTGATGTTTTCCCTTTAATCTGGCTTTGTTCTTTATCCATCATACCATTGATTAAAATATATCAGCAATCTCAGTTTTAACACATTTTAGGTGCATTCAATCGGTAAAGTGAATGGTGATATTAGATCGAGTTAGACCCCATCTACCACCTCCTGAGAAAAAGAACAGGAAATGACATCACCATAGGAAATGACATCACCACAGGACATGACACCACCAACCCAAAGAAACCCAAACATATAAATAGAAAGCAGGAATCATGTAAACTGCTTTGCCTGAGGCCTATTGAAGATGTTACCTTGAAGGGTGATGAAATGTCTGGAAATGATCCTCCCAGCTCTGATTTTAATGTTGTGGCTCCCTTATTTTGGCCTACTCTCCAGAGGAACTTACTTCCCTCTCTCTCCAAGAAGGCTCCCATTGGAGAGGGTGTCAAGGAGGTTTGTGAGGGTCTTGTCAGGAGTGGAGAATCTAAGCTATAAGGAGACAAGAAACTAGCCACAACGTTTTCTCAGGTGCAGAAGTGGTTGGGGGGGAATTTGTTTGAAGTTCTTCAAATAATGAGGAGCCTACATTTATTCATAGGAAAGACCCATACCTCTTGATAAGATCATTGAGCTAAGATTCAAAGTGATGATGATAGGAGCACAGGGGAGTTGAAGGGAAATGTTTTCACCTCCTGAAGGTGGTGGAGATCTGATACTCAATGGCTTTCTGCAACTCCTCATACACCTACCCCCAGCCCTGAGGAAGGGTTACACCCCAAAACATTGCCTTCTCCACCTCCTGAGGCTGCCTGGCTTGCTGTGTTCTTCCAGCTTCCTGCTTGTCTACCTTGGATTCCATCCTCTGCTGTTTTTTTTTGTCTCTAACCAAAGGGTGGTAAGAGGCAGGATTCCTTGTCACATTAACAAGAAATGGGTTTTCCTGTTATCTGGTTTGAGAAGAGATTGTGTTGTTGGGGGAGCTTCCAGAGAGACTATCAAAGTTCAAGACATTCTAGAGAGACTAGCAGTGGGTAAAATGACTTTTTCCCTTAACATTCTGCTAACTACTTACACTATTAAAGCTTAGCACAAGGCTGGACACAAGATCCTTTCCAGACTCGAGCTGTCATGTGACCTCCTACTGATGTCAAGTAACTGTTCACATAATTGAGTATTAACTCTTTGCTCTACATTATACATTTCAAGTGGCTGAACCTACAGGGCTGAGACTGAGACCTGTAATGTGGCATTAGCCTGATAGCTCTTTCTTGGTTAGCACAGACGCAAGGAACCAAGTGGCTTCCTTCAATGCCAAAAATTGTCCATGTTTCAATGTTATCTACGCTGTAATCAGCTGGAACACTTTGAATTTATCACTGTTAATCTCCCATACTTAGCGTCTCCAAACCTAACCTATATAACCCGTCCTTATCATTTAACCTCTTTAGCACTGGTGACCCTAATGGTTTCAATACGGTTCAATGGTAATGTCATTGATGATATGTAATTACAATGGGTCCCAATCCATTCATGAACACAGTGTGCCTGTTTGCAATGCTGGTCTTACCGAGAAAGCATGTAAGTAAACTTGAAAGTGCTCAGAAACAAGCATAGAAGCTAATCCTGCCAAAGCTACGCTGACACAATTAAACGGATGATGATATGTTCCCTTGTTGGAAGGCAGAAACATCTCTCTCTGGGACTTTAGTGGAAAACTGTAGAATTCCAGCTCCCAGTGCCGCCATCTCTTTCAATAACCGAACAAAAGTAAATATGTCTTAAATAAGATATAGAATGAAGAGAGTAAGAGGTACTGCTTTCCAAAACACATAACCAGGCAGTAAGTGATTGAGAATTTAGTAAAAAATACAGCCACATTCATCTCACGAGCTCTTTGGATGTCTCTCCCACTCGGGAGAGATAACTGGTACTGGGTCACCATACCTCAGGCAAGACAAGAGGTTAACTAGAAAGAGTCAATCACAGAAACATCAGCCACTGATGTGTATTACTCTGCATCACAAACCAGCCATCCAGCCAACTGAGCTAACCAATCTCAAGCAGTTGCTGAACTGAACCAGCCAACAGGGGAGCTGGGGCATTGTTATGAAATGGGGCTCACAGTAGACCTTTCACTTCTGCTCTGTAAGTTAAGGAGATGTGCGTTTTGCAACATCTTGCAATCAGTTGTGGCTGAAACGATAATAATTGTGCAATCCTTTTATGATTTTATACTTTCATTGTTGTTTCGGTTTCAATGATTGTCCATAGCTGGGTCATGATTTGAGATTATTTGTGATACCTGTATGATCATCACACCCTGGTATCTACTGCCACAGTGAATTTTCAATAAACTAGTTATTAATGTAATTAGGTTACAGCTCACTCCCAGCCATGAAGATGTCTGTTTACATCCAGCTGCAATGGGTTTAGGGACCTGTAATCTGATGCTAAGTGCTGCCTGCTCTATGTTCTACAAGCGTTTGGAGTGAATGACAGAACACAGAGCACAAAGGCTTTTTTTCATGTGAATTAAAGCAGACCCCAATGATTCGTTAAGAGATGTTAGCATACAATGCCATGATATTGTGTTAATTCTGCCTCTACAATGTGAGATTTTGATCTAAATGGCCTATTAATGTAATGTTAACCCAGACGTTTTGAAATGGTACCAAATGCCATAAATGTGGGTATGTTTGCCGAGCTGGGAAGTTGATTTGCAGACATTTCATCCCCTGTCTAGGTGACATCTTCAGTGCTTTGGAGCCTCCTGTGAAGCGCTGCTGTACTGTGTCTTGTGGAATTCATTTGGTTCTGTTCTGCTTGTTTGATGTAGTGGCCAGTATCCTGGGTCTAGATCAATGTGCCTATGGCTGAGGGCCGTGCTTCTAGAAATTCTCTGGCTGTCCTATGCTTAGTCTGTCCTATGATCGTTGTGTTGCCCCAGTCGAATCTGTGGTCCTTCTCACCTGTGTGTATGGCTACAGCTTGTTGTGGTATTCAGTGGCTAGTTGGTGTTTGTGGATGCAGATTGCTAGTTGTCTGCCTGTTTGCATTATGTAGTGTTTGTGCAGTCTTTGCATAGAATCCTGTACATTAGGTTAGTCTTGCACATGATGGGTATCGGGTCTTTTGTTCTGGTGAGTTGTTGCCTGAGCATGGCTGCCAGTTTATGGGCTCCAATGAATCCGAGTGGTTGGAGAAATCTACCTGTCCGTTCTGAGATGTTACTGGCTAGTGAGTTAGGTCATGGCATGTACTCACCGTGTTGTTTGTCTATTAGGCATCTGCAGACTTCTCTGACCACTCGGATTCATGTGCAAGACTAACGTAATTACTCCATCGAGAAGCACATTGACCTAGACCCAATATACCAGCCACTACACTGAATAACCAGAAGCAACAGGAACAGCACCAAATGAATTCCACAAGACACAGTACAGAAGCGCTTCACAGAAGGACCCAAAGCACTGAAGATGTCACCTAGACAGGGGACAAAATGTCTGCAAATCAACTTCCCAGCTCGGCGAACATACCCATAACCATGACAACCAGCACCCAAGCTACAAATCTTTACACAAACATTGAATGATAGCAAATGTCTGTGATGTCTAGGAAGAGAAAATCCTTATGTCCTGTTCTTGAGACTATAAAAGGACGTTGGCATTTTCTTGTAACATAACCACTGGATGTCTCAACTTTCTTCACAGCCGCTGGGCTCCAACAACAACACTCAGGAAGTCTTGACACCATCCAGGACAAAGCAGCCCGCTTGATTGGCACCACATCCACAAGCATCCATTCCCTCCATCACCGACGCTCAGTAGCAGCGGTGTGTACCATCTACAAGATGCACTGCAGAAATTCACCGTAGCTCCCTAGACAAACCCACAACGACTTTCCGTTCAGAAGGACAAGGGCAGCAGATACATGGGAACACAACCACATGCAAGTTCCCCTCCTGACTTGGAAATGTATTGCTGTTCCTTCAGTGTCACTGGGTCAAGTTCTGGAATTCCCCCTCTAGTAACATTGTGGGTCAACCCACAGTATGTGGTCTGCAGTGATTCAAGAAGGCAGCTCACCACCACCTTCGCAAGGGCAACTGGGACAGGGCAATAAATATTGGCCCAGCCAGTGACGCCCACCTCCCATGAATGAGTATTTTTTTAAAGTATGGAGGCAGCAGGTTTACCTGTCTATCTTGGCAGTGGACAGGGGTGCCTAGTACAATCATCTGAAATTTGATGACTGATTGTACACAATTCCCTGATCATTAAAACAGAGAGTGGTTGGTGAGGCAGTTCTAGCCAACACTTCAGGAGTCAGGAATTAAAGATCAATTTATCAGTGGCAACTGGAGCATAGAGACTATGTTATTGGACTAATAACCTCAAGGTCCGGACTAATACTGCAGAGTTTCTCAGTTTAAATTCCATGCATAGCAGCTAGGAGTTTAGCTTCAGTTAATTATAAGCTCTGAAGTAGAAAGCTAGACTCAGCCATTGTGACAGTGAAACTACAACATAGTCATAAAAACTCATGCAGTGCTCTAAGGACTCGAAAAATCGGTTTATGCTTTTGGATCTGATCTATGGGTGATTCTAGATAGCCCAGCAATGTGGGTTACCTTTCAACAAATAAAAAGATGCTTTTGTTTCAGTTTTCTGCAAACTCTTTCATTTATTCCGTACAAGAAAAGTGTTTGATAGGTAGGCCGTTTGGAGGTCATGTGACAAAACCCAATGCATTGTGGGCCCGGCCTCCCTCCACCTCAAAGCAGCCCTCTGCAAATACCATGGCCTTTTCCCAGAATGCCTGTGACCTTTCTAGACACTGGCGAATGAGCTTCTCGTAGAGTTGAAGGGGAGACTCTGGCACAGCCTCTGAGGACTGTAGGCACGGCAATACTTTGAATAGATTGCTGAACCCCAGTCAGTGTGGAAGGAACTGCCTCAGGAATCGGTTCTGCTTTAGACAGATCCTCCATCAATCATTGTAATTGTGGCAGAGTTGGACAGGGAAGGTGGGGGAAGGCAATGAGAGCACTTTGAATATTCTTTTGGACAACTTCCTCAAGACTGGAAATGCTTCAGAGAAAAAAAAGCCCAAGGCGCAGACAGCGCTATTGTTACACGGAGGATGTCAATCAGCAACTGTTTGGAAAGGAACCAGTGCTTCAGTGACTGCTAATCACTCTCAATTAACAGCAAGGCTGTAAGTCACTCTATTTATAGAAAAAGGCGTAGTTCACGATGAAAGCAGGATGGGACTTTGGACACCACTGCAGGTAATAAACAAACACGTTGACTTGTGCGAGCTGCCAACTGGATTATGGGATATATTCTCGGCCTATTTGGGGAAATCAAACTGATTTAGGCCCAGTGCTGTGTCAAATGTTGGCAACTGCAGGTTGACTAAATCACTCGTATCGCGTAAATGAAGGATTAAATTTAGGGGCAATGAAGAGAAAGTCACCACGATCCTATCAGACCATGGGCCTGCTCTCGCATTACAGAGAGACAACCGCTGGTGGTTTAACCTGAGGGCCACTGCACCTCAGGTGAGGGGAGAGATTGAGGAAGGAGAGTCCTTCAGAGCAGGATGGGAATTGAATCCAGGCATTACTCTACATCACAAATGGAATATCCAGACAACTGCAGCAGGGGCAGAATGTGCTTTCAAGCTCTGAAAAAAGGTGAATCTGCCTTTTTTTGGTGTCCCAGAGTTATTTTGGACAGTCATTTATAGACTCAACTATCCATACTTTCTCCTCTGAAGGCAAAATACTGCAGATGCTGTTCCAAAGAAGAATCGTACCCAACTCGAAATGTGAACTCTGTTTTTCTCTCTCCACAGATGCTGCCAGACTTGCTGAGTGTCTCCAGCATTCTCCGTGTTGGTACTTCTAACCAGCCACATGCCTATCGCTCTGTGTTAATATGCACACGTCCACAGTCCGTTGCCTGTATTCTACCTCATGCCAAGCCCGGCTTGTCCATCCTCACTGTGTTCGCTGACCTCCCATGGGTCCAGCAATACCTCGATTGTAAAATTCTTTCCGGCTGTGTTTCAGGGAAGGTGATGGTGTGGCGGGTGTTACCTCCTTCAGCCCCACCATCCTCCAGGTTGTGAGCACGCATGTCGTTCGGACATCTTGCACAACTCAATCTTTAGGAGAAAGTGGGGACTGCAGATGCTGGAGAGTCAGAGTCGAGAGTGTGGTGCTGGAAAAAGCACAGCAGGTCAGCCAGCATCTGAGGAGCAGGGAAATCGACGATTCGGGCATCAGGAATGAGACCCGAAACCTCAATTCTCCTGCTCCTTGGGTGCTGCCTGACTTGGAGTGCTTTTTCAGCACCACACTCTTGACTCGCAACTCAATTTTTTTCCCCCTGTACTGTCAACAGCCGCATCCCCCAGCTCTGTCAGCCCTGCAATTGGGTGTCTACACCTCTCTGTACCCCGAACGTCAGCACCTCCTTAAAACCTATCTCTTTGGCAAAGTTTTCTATCCTACTAGCTCAGTTTCAGATGACGGCTAATGCTCCTGTGAAGTATCCTAAGACATTTTACGACACTCAAGATGCTATGTAAATGTAAGTTGTTGTTGTCCCCCCCTAACCCCTTTTTCTGCTGCCGTATTTTCTGCCGATGTGCACACATGCCAAGAAATTGACTTCACGGAACATCTGCGTGTGCTCAACCAATGCCCAAAGTCCTCACCAATACTCTGCAGAAATCTGTTCAAGTAAACGTTCTAATCCCTTACATCTGTGGTACAAACAGCACAGCCTCTCTCCAAAAACACCCCACAACAGATGTCCAACAGATTGTTGAGGACATTCAAGAGACAGAGGGAGCATGCAACTCAGTTACAATGAATGAGGGATTTTTCTCATTTCCCCTCTGGAGGTAGAGGGAATTATCGTACATTTGTACTTGGAAAAAGTTCAGTCAAATCAGAACAAGTTAATACTCAGATGTCATTAAGATTAGTAACTGCATCCATTGCGCTCACTGAGTCTCTGTGTCAGTCTCCCTCACTGGGTCGGTGTCTCTATCTTCCTCACTGAGTCTGTGTGTCTATTTCCCTCACTGGGTTTGTGTCCCTGTCTCCCTCACTGTGCCTGTGTCTCTATCTCCCTCACTGAGTCTGTGAGCCTAACTCCCTCACTGGGTCTGTGTCTCCATCTCCCTCACTGAGTCTGTGTCTCTATCTGCCTCACTAAGTCAGTGTCTCTATCTGCCTCACTGAGTCTGTGAGTCTATCTCCCTCACTGGGTCTATGTGTCTATCTCTCTCACTGCATCTGTAGGTGTGTCTATCTCTCGCACTGAGTCTGTGTCTCTATCTCCCTCACTGGGTGTGTGTCTCTATCTCCCTTACTGAGTCTGTGTGTCTATCTCCCTCACTGAGCCTGTGTGTCTCTCTCCCTCTCTGAGACTGTGTGTCTATCTCCCTCATTGAGTCTGTCTGTCTATCTCCCTCACTGAGTCTGTGTGTCTATCTCCCTCACTGAGTCAGTGTGTCTATCTCCTTCACTGAGTCAGTGTGTCTATCTCCCTCACTGGGTCTGTATGTCTATCTCCCTCACTGAGTCAGTGTGTCTATCTCCCTCACTGAGTCTGTGTGTCTATCTCCCTCACTGGGTCTGTGACTCTATCTCCCTCACTGAGTCAGTGTGTCTATTTCCCTCACTGAGTCAGTGTGTCTATCTCCCTCATTGAGTCTGTCTGTCTATCTCCCTCACTGAGTCAGTGTGTCTATCTCCCTCATTGAGTCTGTGTGTCTATCTCCCTCACTGAGTCTGTGTGTCTATTTCCCTCACTGAGTCAGTGTGTCTATCTCCCTCATTGAGTCTGTCTGTCTATCTCCCTCACTGAGTCAGTGTGTCTATCTCCCTCATTGAGTCTGTGTGCCTTTCTCCCTCACTGAGTCTGTGTGTCTATCTCCCTCACTGAGTCTGTGTGTCTGTCTCCCTCACTGGGTCTGTGTGTCTATCTCTCGCACTGAGTCTGTGTGCCTTTCTCCCTCATTGAGTCTGTCTGTCTATCTCCCTCACTGAGTCAGTGTGTCTATCTCCCTCATTGAGTCTGTGTGCCTTTCTCCCTCACGTGGTCTGTGTGTCTATCTCCCTCATTGAGTCTGTGTGCCTTTCTCCCTCACTGAGTCTGTGTGTCTATCTCCCTCACTGGGTCTGTGACTCTATCTCCATCACTGAGTCTGTGTGTCTATCTCTCTCACTGGGTCTGTGTCTCTATCTCCCTCACTGAGTCAGTGTGTCTATCTCCCTCACTGGGTCTGTGACTCTATCTCCCTCACTGAGTCAGTGTGTCTATCTCCCTCACTGGGTCTGTGACTCTATCTCCCTCACTGAGTCAGTGTGTCTATCTCCCTCATTGAGTCAGTGTGTCTATCTCCCTCACTGAGTCTGTGTGTCTATCTCCCTCACTGGGTCTGTGTGTCTATCTCTCGCACTGAGTCTGTGTGTCTATCTCCCTCATTGAGTCAGTGTGTCTATCTCCCTCACTGAGTCTGTGTGTCTATCTCCCTCACTGGGTCTGTGTGTCTATCTCCCTCACTGAGTCTGTGTGTCTATCTCCCTCACTGAGTCAGTGTGTCTATCTCCCTCACTGAGTCTGTGTGTCTATCTCCCTCACTGGGTCTGTGTGTCTATCTCTCGCACTGAGTCTGTGTGCCTTTCTCCCTCACTGAGTCTGTGTGTCTATCTCTCGCACTGAGTCTGTGTGTCTGTCTCCCTCACTGGGTCTGTGTGTCTATCTCTCGCACTGAGTCTGTGTGCCTTTCTCCCTCACGGGGTCTGTGACTCTATCCCCCTCACTGGGTCTGTGTGTCTATCTCCCTCAGTGGGTCTGTGTCTCTATCTCCCTCACTGGGTCTGTGACTCTATCTCCCTCACTGAGTCTGTGTGTCTATCTCTCGCACTGAGTCTGTGTGTCTGTCTCCCTCACTGGGTCTGTGTGTCTATCTCTCGCACTGAGTCTGTGTGCCTTTCTCCCTCACGGGGTCTGTGTGTCTATCTCCCTCACTGGGTCTGTGTCCCGATCCCCCTCACTGAGTCTGTGTGTCTATCTCTCTCACTGAGTCTGTGTGACTATGTCCCCCTCACTGGGTCTGTGTGTCTTTCTCACTCACTGTATCTGTGTGTCTATCTCCCTTATTGAGGCTGTGTCTCCATCTCCCTCACTGTGTCTGTGTCTCTATCTCTCTCATTGAGTCTGTGTCTGTCTCCCTCACTGAATCTGTGTGTCTGTGTCCCTCACTTAGTCTGTGTGTCTATGTCCCTCATTGGGTCAGTGTCTCTATCTCTCTCACTGAGTCTGGTGACTATCTCTCTCACTGGGTCTGTGTGTCCATCTCTCTCACTGGGTCTGTGTGTCCATCTCTCTCACTGGGTCTGTGTGTCCATCTCCCTCACTGGGTCTGTGTGTCCATCTCCCTCACTGGGTCTGTGTGTCTATCTCTCGCACTGAGTCTGTGTGCCTTTCTCCCTCACGGGGTCTGTGACTCTATCCCCCTCACTGAGTCTGTGTGTCTGTCTCCCTCACTGGGTCTGTGTGTCTATCTCTCGCACTGAGTCTGTGTGCCTTTCTCCCTCACTGAGTCTGTGTGTCTATCTCTCGCACTGAGTCTGTGTGTCTGTCTCCCTCACTGGGTCTGTGTGTCTATCTCTCGCACTGAGTCTGTGTGCCTTTCTCCCTCACGGGGTCTGTGTGTCTATCTCCCTCACTGGGTCTGTGACTCTATCTCCCTCACTGGGTCTGTGTGTCTATCTCCCTCACTGAGTCAGTGTCTCTGTCTCCCTCACTGTATCTGTGTGTCTATCTCCCTCACTGGGTCTGTGTCCCGATCCCCCTCACTGAGTCTGTGTGTCTATCTCTCTCACTGAGTCTGTGTGACTATGTCCCCCTCACTGGGTCTGTGTGTCTTTCTCACTCACTGTATCTGTGTGTCTATCTCCCTTATTGAGGCTGTGTCTCCATCTCCCTCACTGTGTCTGTGTCTCTATCTCTCTCATTGAGTCTGTGTGTCTGTCTCCCTCACTGAATCTGTGTGTCTGTGTCCCTCACTTAGTCTGTGTGTCTATGTCCCTCATTGGGTCAGTGTCTCTATCTCTCTCACTGAGTCTGGTGACTATCTCTCTCACTGGGTCTGTGTGTCCATCTCCCTCACTGGGTCTGTGTCTCCTCCCTCACTGCGTCTGTGTCTCTAACTCCCTCACTGAGTCTGTGTGTCTATCTCCCTCACTGAGTCTGTGTGTCTATCTCCCTCACTGAGTCTGGTGTCTATCTCTCTCACTGGGTCTGTGTGTCTATCTCACTAGCCCACTAATCTGATCCTGAACAATTATTTTGTGCGGAATATGGAAATATTGATGCACCAGGTTAGGGTAAAGTCGTTTCTAAGGAATGCTTCCAAAGCTGAGAGTCGATGGGCACTTCACCAGGGTACCTGAGTTGGTCTACTCCTCCTGGACCCATGTTCAGGTAAGTCATGCTTTTAAAACAGATAGTTGCAGCTTTACAAACTGCAGCTGAGCTCCCAGAAGTCCCTTTACCCTGGGATACTTGCCTTTATTTGTCAAGTTTATGATGGAGTTGTATATGTTAGACCACCATTGGAGTACTGTGTGCAGTTCTGGTCGCCCCTACTATAGGAACGATGTGATTGTACTGAAGAGGGTGCAGAGGATGTTCACCAGGACGTTACATGGACTGGAGCAATTCAACTATGAGGATACACTCGATAATCTCGGGGTTTCTTTCCAGAGAAGGTTGTGGATTAGATACCTGATTGAGGTGTACACAATTCTGAGCATTAAAACAGGATAGACAGGGTGACTATCTTCCCAACTGGAACCAGTGGTGTCACACAGGGTACTGTTTTGCAAAATATATTAATGATTTGAAGGAAGGAAACGAATGTACTGTCAAATTTGCAGACGATACAAAACTAGGCCGAAAGGCAAGTTGTGACAGGGATACAAACCGTCCACAGAGCAATATTGACAGGTTAAGTAAATGGGCAAAAGATTGGCAAATGGAATATTGTGCGGGAGATTTGAAGTTGTCCCTTTTGAAAGGAGAACAAAGAACCGAATATTCCTTATCTGGAGGAAGACTACAGAAAGCTGAGCACAAAGGGACTTGTGCATGATACGCAGAAAGCTAGCACCCAGGTATGCCAGTTAATCATGACGGTGAATGGAATGCTTGCTCTTATTTCAAGCGGGTTGGAGTATAAGAGTAGGGAAGCCTTACCGCAACTGTACAAGCTGCTGGTGAGACCACATCTGGAGTACGGCGAGTCGTTTTGGTCCCATTATTGAAGGAAAGTTATCACTTCATTGGAGGCAGCTCAGAGAAGGTTTACTTGGGATGATCCCCAGTCTGGAGGGATTGCTTAGGAGGAGAGTTTGGACAGGTTCGGACTCTACTCATTGGAATTTTGAATCCGGAGAGTCGTGCTTATTGGAAACATATAGAATTCTTAAGGGGCTTGGCAGGGTAAGTGTAGAGCGGATATTTCCCGGCATGGAAGATTCTAGGACCAGAGGGCATAGTCTCAGAATAAAGAGGTTTTAATACTGAGATGAGGAGGAATTTCTTCTCTCAAAGGGTTGAGGGTCTCTGGAACTCCTTGCCACATCTGTGGCAGAGTCCTTGTGTGTATTTAAATCTTAGATAGATGGGTTTTTAGATTAGATTACTTACAGTGTGGAAACAGGCCCTTCGGCCCAACAAGTCCACACCGACCCGCCGAAGCGCAACCCACCCATACCCCTACATTTACCCCTTACCTAACACTACGGGCAATTTAGCATGGCCAATTCACCTGACCCGCACATCTTTGGACTGTGGGAGGAAACCGGAGCACCCGGAGGAAACCCACGCAGACACGGGGAGAACGTGCAAACTCCACACAGTCAGTCGCCTGAGGCGGGAATTGAACCCGGGTCTCAGGCGCTGTGAGGCAGCAGTGCTAACCACTGTGCCACCGTGCCACCCACGGTTCTTGATCAGTCAGGGATTTGAGGGTCACTGGGAAAGCCCAGGAAAATGAACATAAGAGATGTCAGATCAGCCATAATGCTATTGAATGGAGGAGCAGGACTGAAGGGCCAAATGGCCTACTTCCTGTTCCCATTTCTAACGCTCTTCTGGTCTTGGGGAAGGCAACAATTAACTGGGGCACAGTTTTAAGGCAAGGAGCAGGAGGTTTAGAGAAGGATTTGAGGACCTTTTCTCTTCATCCAGGCTGACAGGTCGCTGGAACTCACTGCCAAAAAGGAACCCTCAAGTGTTTTAATAAATATTTAGATGACCATTTGAAATGCCAAAGCATACAAAGCTATGGGTCAAGTGCTGGGAAATGGGTTTAGGATAGATGGATGTTTGATGACAGACACAATGGGCCAAAGGGCGTCATTCTGTGATTTCTTTATCAGCCATTGATTCCAAGATGGCGGCGGCGTAGGTCTCCTGAGCCAGAGCCCATCTGCTCTAACCACTTTTCTTTCTTCTTTTCTTCCTTCCTTTGTTTTTCTTTCAGTTGTTTTTCTCTGGTTACTCACTTTCTGGAGGCAGCGGGTGGTGATGGCTGCTGCCAGTGCCGTTGGTCATGAGGTAGTTGGTGTGCCCGGCAGAACTCTGGCGGCCCGTTGCATCGTGGAAGTGGCTGGGAGCCTGGAGCAATGCCAGAGTGGGACTCCGGCAGCCTGTGGTGATTGGTGAGCCTGGTCGGCGGTGAGACGGCAGCGTGGAGACAATGGATTGGGAGATTGGGAGATTGAGAGATCGAGGCCAGCACAGGAGAGAGATCACGCCCTCATGGGGAAAGCCAAGCATGGAGTGACTGCAGACTCAGGGCTAAAGAAGGACAGTAATTTGGAACTTTTCACTTAATTTCTTATTTACTACTTTACACTGACAAGAAATGTAACCGAGCTTGTAACTTATTTCCTTATTTTCTACTCAGATTTTGTACCTCGGTCCCTGTACCCAAGATAGCACCAGAGATGGTAACATTGGAAAATTTTCACTGTGGTGAAAATGTGTTGCTGGAAAAGCACAGCAGGTCAGGCAGCACCCAAGGAGCAGGAGAATCGACATTTCGGGCATGAGCCCTTCTTCGGGCTCATGCCCGAAACGTCGATTCTCCTGCTCCTTGGATGCTGCCTGACCTGCTGCGCTTTTCCAGCAACACATTTTCAGCTCTGATCTCCAGCATCTGCAGTCCTCACTTCCTCCTTGAAAATTTTCATTGTGCTCATGTGTCCCTGTATATGACAATTAAAAACTAATTCTAATAAAAAAAGACTCTGCCTCTATGGGCAGCTGAGTATCAGGAAGAGAATCTTAAACAAGACCAGCCATGGAGCCTGAAGCTTGATTCAGATGTGGGCTTTGGTCATCAATACTGCAGCCTTTACCAAGATGGCTTCCTTCTGGTGCACAGCAACTACGTTCCTGCTGGACGCCATTTTTACTTTGAGGGCACTTGCTTCAGTCCTTACAATGGACACGGTGACAATGAATTTCTCGGTCCCTTGCTTATACCAACTCAGCTGAATACTTTGACAAGATTGCAAAGCTGTGAGCCTGTTGGATGTTTCTCAAGAGTTTTTTTGATGGAATTTCCAGTGATGGATTTGCCATGGTGTTTCAAATTGTTATTTAATTGCGGATGGTCAGGAATGGCCCAAAAGCGTCATTGTCATATATTCATAGAGATGTACAGCATGGAAATAGACCCTTCGGCCCAACCCATCCATGCTGACCAGATTTGTGGCAGATCCAGAGACGTTTGCAGTGGAAAGGGCTTTAGATAAATGAAATAGCCCCAGTGACCTTGCTAATATCAACTCCTTAACCAACACTCACTAAATTAATTATCTGGTTGGTCATTTTACTTTGCTCTTACCAGAGCTTGCAGTGAGTAAATTGACTGCTACATGTAACAGTCGCTGCAATATCATGTGCAATATAAAAATTACTTTATGGGTCGTAAATGTTTGTTACAGTTGTATAGGATGTCGGTGAGGCCACGTTTGGGATACTGTGAACAATTCTGGTCACCCTGCTATAGGAAGGACGTTATTAAATGGGAAAGGGTGCACCAGGATGTTACCGAAACTGGAGGGTTTGAGTTATAAGGAAAGGCTGGAAAGGCTGAAACGTTTTCTTCCCTGGAACGCAGGAGGCCGAGGGGTGACCTGATAGACATGTATAAAATCATGAGGAGCATGGATAGGGTGAATAGACATGGTCTTTTCCCCAGGGTAGGGGAGTCGAGAAACAGAGGGCATAGGCTTAAGGTGAGGGGGGAAAGATTTAGAAGGAACCCAGGGGTAACCTTTTCATGCAGAGGGTGGTGCGTGTGTGACTCTCAGTGCCTCGTGACATCCTGATGTTGTGAAAGCCAGGGGTGTGGAAACGCAGGAGTTTGTTCCTATCAATCTCAGTTTCTGATCCACGATCACCCACATTCCCCAGCCATGAAGGGGCACTGCAATGCTGGGCCTCTGACCCAGATTGGCTTTCCAAGGCAGCTGATGGTTGGGCCAAGCCTCCGCAAGGACCTCACCAATGGGCTGTTGCCCCCCCCCCCCCCCCCCCCAATTGCTTCAGGAGAAGGTGGGTTGCAGAACAGGCTCTCACATCCTCGCTGGAGGGACCAATGTACACCGTGAGCTTTCCAGACATTTCAAAATTCGAACTTCCCTCCTCCTCAGACTCGTGAGGCTTGGTTGGAGAGTCTGTGAAGTCTGCCACCGTATGATTCATCTGTTTGTGTTTGCTGCAGTAGAAGTTTACTGTCACAAATGATTCAGCGCTATGGAAGGACTGGGGCTGGGACCGGGGCATCCTGCTTTGCTCAGTTAGGTTTCTGTTTCCTGTGGGATATCACATTCCAGACTAGGCTGGAAGGAAATGCTTCAATAAGGGCCAGCTACCACTGCCACCACCACTTTCAAGTCCTCCCACTGTGGGATTTGAACCGTCATCCTTGGATTATCAATCAGGAAAAGTGGCGAGGAATTGTAAAAGGCAAGGAATTTGCTCAAGCCTTTCAGGGGAAAAGCCATGCTGTCTCTGAAAGAACTAGTTGCCAAAGCTATTTTTCCGGCACTCATCAGGACAGATGCAAGAATGCCAAATTTTGAAGGGAACAACAACTTACACTGCAGCAGGAAAAGGTCCTGATTGGTGGACCTTGGTCCCTCCAGCGAGGATGTGAGAGCCTGTTCTGCAACCCACCTTCTCCTGAAGCAAGTCAGCTCTGATTGGTGGAGGCAGTGGCCCAAGTTCTTGAAGGAGGAATCAATTATAATGACCTTGTCCTCACCCTGACTGGTGTTCACGTGGTACACTAGCCCCACACCCATGGCCCTCTGATGCCAACCACCACTAGCTCAGGGTGATGAAGGGTGAGAGACAAATGCAGCCACATCCACACCTCAGTGAAAGGATGGAGAAACCCTGTGTACAGCTTGACAGTTTAGGGCCTGAAAAAATAACCCACAACAGGAAATGTAAAGTGGGTGAGGCAACTCCAAACTGAAAGACCAACACTATTATTAGTGGGTGGCACGGTGGCACAGTGGTTAGCACTGCTGCCTCACAGCGCCAGAGACCCGGGTTCAATTCCCGCCTCAGGCGACTGACTGTGTGGAGTTTGCACATTCTCCCCGTGTCTGCGTGGGTTTCCTCCGGGTGCTCCGGT
Source organism: Chiloscyllium plagiosum (assembly GCF_037043375.1). Classification (NCBI taxonomy): domain Eukaryota; kingdom Metazoa; phylum Chordata; class Chondrichthyes; order Orectolobiformes; family Hemiscylliidae; genus Chiloscyllium; species Chiloscyllium plagiosum. The sequence goes on along the minus strand of NW_028270146.1, from coordinate 95,350,822 downwards.
TTCCTCCCACAGTCACAAAGATGTGCAGGTCAGGTGAATCGGCCATGCTAAATTGCCCGTAGTGTTAGGTTAAAGGGGTAAATGTAAGGGTATGGGTGGGTTGCGCTTCGGCGGGTCGGTGTGGACTTGTTGGGCCGAAGGGCCTGTTTCCACACTGTAAGTAATCTAATCTAATCTAATCTAATTATCTTCTGACTGTGCAGCCTCAATATTGAGTTCTCCAATTTCAAGAATTGAAAAGAATAACCACCCCACCCATCCCCCACCTTCCTCTCCAGCCCCTCCCCCTCCCTTCCATTCCTCCTACTGACCCTTCCTTCCAGCTACCAACCGGATTCATTCCTCCCATCGACCAACCAGATCGTACCCACCACCCGTACTCGTCTATCATTCCCTCACATTCTGCCCCTCTCCCCAACCATAATCCTTGCCCCCCCCCCAACCCCCATTTTATCTGCAGCTCCCCCTACCCCCACCCCCCGGTCCTGAGGAAGGGTCACACCCGAAACATTGACTTCTCCTCCTCCTGAGGCTGCCTGGCCTGCCAGCGTTCTCCTAGCCTCTTGCCTGTCCACCTTGGATTCCAGGCATCTGCAGTTTGTTTTGTCTCTAAATCCAATTATTTTGGCAGGAAGGTGGGAGCTGTAGGAGGAAGTTCACTGAAGATCGCTGGGAAATGTTCAGTGTGAGGAAAGCCCGTATCTTTCTAATCATCACCCTGTTTCACCGTCAGGCAACCAGTACATCTGCCCTGTTTTATATCTGTTTTGCACTCCCTCTGACACCAAAGAAAAAGCATAGAGTCGTACAGCACGGAAACAGACCCTTCGGTCCAACTCGTCCATGCCGACCAGATATCCCAACCTAATCCAGTCCCATTTGCCAGCACTTGGCCCGTATCTCTCTAAACCCTTCCTATTCATGTACCCATCCAGATGCCTTTTAAATGTTGTGAATGTACCAGCCTCCACCACTTCCTCTGGCAGCTCATTCCATACATGTACCAACACGACTCCACTTTCAAGGAGCTATGAACCTGCACTCCAAGGTCCCTTAGTTCTGCCACACGCCCCAGAACCTTACCATTAAGTGTATAAGCCCTGCTCTGAATTGCTTTTCCAAAGTGCAGCACCTGGCATTTATCTAAATTAAACCCCAATCGCCACTCCCCAGCCCATTGGCCCATCTGATCAAGATCCATTGTAATCTGAGGTAATCCTCTGCACTGTTCACTACACCTTCAATTTTGGTGTCATTTGTAAACTCACTAACTATACCTCCTAGAATCCCTACAGCATGAAAACAGGCCCTTCAGCCCAACAATTCCACACTGACCCTCCGAACAGTCTCCCACCCAAACCCATTACTCTATATTTACCCCTGACTAATGCACCTAACCTACACATCCCTGAACACTATGGACAATCCACCCTAACCTGCACACCTCTGGACTGTGGGAGGAAATCAGAGCACACCCACACAGACACAGGGAGAATGTGCAAACTCCACACAGACAGTCGCCCGAGGCTGGAATTGAACCTGGGTCCCTGGCGCTGTGAGGCAGCAGTGCTAACCACTGTGCTGCCCCACAGATACCATTCACATCCAACTCATTTGTGTAAATGATGAAATTAGTGGACCCAGCACTGATCCTTGCGGCACTCCACTGACCAAAGCGACAGTCATCACAGTGAGAGGCCATTCGGTCCACAATGCGCGTGCTGACTCTTTGAAAGAGCTGCTTAATTATTCCCACTGTCCATGCACGAACTCTCATTCTTTCACAATAGCCCTGAAAACTTTCAAGCAATTTTGAAAGTTACTATTGAATCTGTTGCAGTAATTAAGGGGAGGCAATGGGCTAGTGCTTATTACTTCTGGGCTGTTAACACAAGCGATGTTCTGGGACTGTGAGTACGAACCCCACCACAGCAGTTAGTGGAATTTTAATTTAATGTTTAAGAGGGTAATGATGGCCTTGAATCCACTGTCGATTGTTGGAAAAACCCATCTGGCTCACGAATGTCCTTTAGGGAAGGAAACTGCCATCCTTACCTGGTCTGGCCTACAGGTGACTCCAGACCCACAGTAATGTGGCTGACTCTGAACTCTCCTCTGGACAATTAGTGATGGGCAATAAATGCTGGCTGAGCCAATCACGCTTCATACTGTGTATGGATTTTTTTTTAAAAAGCAGGCAGCACATATACTATTACTAAGAACCTTTGCTGTTTATTCTCCTCTTCTCACTCACTCGTCATTTTCCTCTGAATTCATAGTCACTCTTTGAAAAACCTTTTGGTTGGGAGGTGAGGAATAGGAAGAGGGCAGTGTGTGATAACAAACTCCACGGTGCTCCCCATTTTCACCTGGTAAACCCCCTGATAGATAGGCAGTGAGCAGGATCGGGCCTAGTTTCAATGCCTTACCCACGATGGTTTGTCCTAGGTTTGTGCGGAAGGGGTGGTCGTCTGGGTGAGATACTGGAGGGCGATCGGTTCTGCAGTACAATACCAGCCGATGCCTTCCTGGACAAAGAGGAGGACCTTGGACCAGTGAGCGACAGAGAGCGACGTGACCAAAGCTGCACTTGATCTCTGAACCAGAAAGTTGTGGGTTCCAGTCCCACTCCGGGGACCTGAGCTCGGCTGGCACTCCGAGTGCAGTACTGACCGTGCTACACTGGCAGAGCTGCCTTCTTTCAGATGAGGTGAAACGCCAGACCCCTCTCGGGTGGGTGTGAGCCGTTCTGTGGCACTGGTTCCGAAAAGTTAGGACAAACTCTCCCTGGTGTCCTGACCAATATCTCTCCCTTGGCTAACACCACAAAAGGAGTTGGGAAGTTATGTTGCAGTTGGTGAGGCCGCACTTGGAGTACTGTGTTCAGTTTTGGTCACCTTGCTATAGGAAGGATACCATTAAACTGGAAAGAGTGCAGAAGAAATTTACAAGGATGTTGCCAGGACTCAAGGGTCTGAGTTATCAGGAGGTTGGACAAGCTGGGACTTATTCCTTTAGAGTGTAGGAGACTGAGGCAGGGAGGGGGGGGAGCCTTTATAGAGGTGTATCAAATCATGAGAGGTATGGAGAGATGGAGATGGTGAATATACTCAGTCTTTTTCCTAGGGTTGGGGAATCGAGGACTAGAGGGCATCAGTTTAAGGTTAGAGGGGAAAGAATAAAAGGGAACCTGAGGGACAACTTTTTCACACAGAGGTTGGTACGCATATGGATGAGCTGCCAGCGGACGTGGTTGAAGTGGGTAGGTTAACAACATTTTAAAAGGTTTTTGGACAAATACTTGGATAGGAAAAGTTTAGAAGGATATGGGCCAAGGGCAGGGAAATGGAGTTAGCATTGATGCACATTTTGGTTGGCATGGATCAGTTTGGGCCGAAGGGCCTCACTCCGTGGTGTAGGACTCTATGACCGATTAATCTGATGATTGGGGTGTGTGGGATCTTGCTTTGCGCAAATTGATTGACCCCCCCTCCCCCATTCCCTACGGTACAACAGTGCTCATGTTTACTCCAGTGATGGGGAAACACTGAGGTGCAATCCAGGCCTGGTAATGTGTTGTACAAACCTGAGCTCCCCCTCACCCTTCCCATCAACCCTGGACCTTGCACACACCCAATGAGACCACGTTGTCTGACTCCAACAGGAGAGCAACGTTTGAAAACGTATGAGCCTAAGGTAAACGTCAAAGGACAGTGGGTAACACGGAAGCCCTTTCTGACAGACTGACAACACGTCAACAGAAACCCGTCAGGATTTCTCTCCGAGCGCTGTTCACTGCGAGAAAGGAGAACAATTGCCCTTTTGTGAGTCTGGCCAGTTCCCAGTACGAACGCAAAACAAAACACACACAGACAGAAGTAGGTTGGAGTTGCTGCCTGAGGGAGAGTGGTTCTGCAATGTGACCACACTGTGAGTGAATCAGTCCTTGTGTTGTGTACATGAACCAAGCAGCAACAAGTGAGGTGATGAGGTCTCAAACAATGTACCGCCAGCTGGGGGGGGTGGGTGGGGGTAGTGAAGAAACATTGCCGAGCAATCAGCATAAGGTGGGGCTTTGCATGTTCAATGGGCCTTTCCCACCGATCTGCTTCATCAGCAAACAGGTCGTTACACCGTGACACAAATTCACTGTCACGCAGTTGACAAAATTGGAGAGACAGTTTCTCCAGCACGAACCTTCGAGACGCGAGTTGGCTGTAACCCGATTACATCGCCAACCCTTTCTGCGCCGTTGCTAAAGTGCGATTTTTCTGCAAGGCGGTGTTGCACAGGAACACAACCACCCCATGACAGAAGAAGTGACTGTGCGCAGCGAGATCGGGAGGGGCATTACTGACCGAGGGCTGCTGTTCTCACACTGAGCGCCCACTCTCTGCTGCCTGGGTTTTTTACAAAACCGGCGGAGAGGGGGGGGGAGCTCCAATTACCGACAGGAGGTTCCAATCAGAGCTCCCTCAGAAACACGGAACAGTACTCCCCAATCCGACAGGCCCCTCAGAGGGTGGGACTGGTGGGGAGAGGCAAACCTTGGTCTGCCCGGAACTTGCTGGGCCTTCCAGAGGAAGGAGCTGACCCTGGCTGAGTGTTGCAGACTGGCACGTTCCATGGTTCTTGGCCAAGTGCTGAGGGACACACTGATGCTGTGGGGAAACACCACTGTCTGGGGTCTTCCTGCTGAAGTTAAATGGGAATCAATTCTGTTATCAGACCTCCCCCAGTGCCTCAAATATATGTAAATATAATATTGTGGAAATAAAAATGTCTTTGTTTGATCTACATATGTAAAGGCGATAGCTAAGTGGGCTACACCTCTTCCCACGCCCCCCACCGCCCCTTATAAAACACTATCCCTTACTCCCAATTCCTCCACTTCCTCCACATCGGCTCCCAGGAGGAGTAATTCCACTCCAGAACATCCCAGATTTCAAGGACAGCAAATTTTCCCTCCCAAGTGGTCAACAATGCACCCCACCCCCACTCCCCACAGCCCCCATGCATCTCCTCCATTTCCCACACCTTCGTCCTTGAACCCCACCCTTCAAATCATAACAAGGACAGAACCCCCAGTCCTCACCTTCCACCCACTAACTTCCAGATACAACGCATCATCCCCCGCCATTTCTGCCACCTACAGTCAGACCCCATTGCCAGAGATATATTCCCCTCACTATCTGCATTCCGCAGGGACCATTCCCTCTGCAACTCCCTCGTTAGGTTAATGCCCCCTCACCAACCCACCCGCCATATCTGACACCTTCCTCTACCACTAGAAGCGGGGTAAACCTGTACCCACACCTCCTCACCTCAGCTCCAGCCAAGGACGGAAAAGAAATTGCCACATCCGACACGGATATTCCTGCACATCCAAAAACCTCACCGACTGTGTCGGTTGCTCGCGATGTGATTGCCTCTACAACGGGGTGACAGGACACCAACTCATGGAACGTTTCGGGGTACATCTCTGGGCCTGCTCAGCCTACACTCACTCTGCTCCCCGCTCTGGGACACGGCCCACACTCCCCCTGCTCCCCGCTCTGGGACACAGCCCACACTCCCCCTGCTCCCCGCTCTGGGACACGGCCTACACTCCCCCTGCTCCCCGCTCTGGGACACGGCCCACACTCCCCCTGCTCCCCGCTCTGGGACATAGCCCACACTCCCCCTGCTCCCCGCTCTGGGATACGGCCCACACTCCCCCTGCTCCCCGCTCTGGGACACGGCCCACACTCCCCCTGCTCCCCGCTCTGGGACACAGCCCACACTCCCCCTGCTCCCCACTCTGGGACACGGCCCACACTCCCCCTGCTCCCCGCTCTGGGACACGGCCCACACTCCCCCTGCTCCCCGCTCTGGGACACGGCCCACACTCCCCCTGCTCCCCGCTCTGGGACAAGGCCCACACTCCCCCTGCTCCCCGCTCTGGGACACGGCCCACACTCCCCCTGCTCCCCGCTCTGGGACACGGCCCACACTCGCCCTGCTCCCCGCTCTGGGACACGGCCCACACTCCCCCTGCTCCCCGCTCTGGGAGACGGCCCACACTCCCCCTGCTCCCCTCTCGGGGACACGGGCCACACTCCCCTGCTCCCCGCTCTGGGACACGGCCCACACTCCCCTTGCTCCTCGCTCTGGGACACGGCCCACACTCCCCCTGCTCCCCGCTCTGGGACACGGCCCACACTCCCCCTGCTCCCCGCTCTGGGACACGGCCCACACTCCCCCTGCTCCCCGCTCTGGGTCACGGCCCACACTCCCCTTGCTCCTCGCTCTGGGACACGGCCCACACTCCCCCTGCTCCCCCCTCTGGGACACAGCCCACACTCCCCCTGCTCCCCGCTCTGGGACACAGCCCACACTCCCCCTGCTCCCCGCTCTGGGACACGGCCCACACTACCTGTGCTCCCCGCTCTGGGACACAGCCTACACTCCCCCTGCTCCCCGCTCTGGGACACGGCCCACACTCCCCCTGCTCCCCGCTCTGGGACACAGCCCACACTCCCCATGCTGCCCGCTCTGGGACACGGCCCACACTCCCCATGCTCCCCGCTCTGGGACACGGCCCACACTCCCCCTGCTCCCCGCTCTGGGACATGGCCCACACTCCCCCTGCTCCCCGCTCTGGGACACAGCCCACACTCCCCCTGCTCCCCGCTATGGGAGACGGCCCACACTCCCCCTGCTCCCCGCTCTGGGAGACGGCCCACACTCCCCCTGCTCCCCTCTCGGGGACACGGGCCACACTCCCCCTGCTCCCCGCTCTGGGACACGGCCCACACTCCCCTTGCTCCTCGCTCTGGGACACGGCCCACACTCCCCTTGCTCCCCGCTCTGGGACACAGCCCACACTCCCCCTGCTCCCCGCTCTGGGACACAGCCCACACTCCCCCTGCTCCCCGCTCTGGGACACGGCCCACACTCCCCCTGCTCCCCGCTCTGGGACACAGCCCACACTCCCCCTGCTCCCCGCTCTGGGACACAGCCCACACTCCCCAGCCCCCGCTCTGGGACACGGCCCACACTCCCCCTGCTCCCCGCTCTAGGACACGGCCCACACTCCCTCTGCCCCCCGCTCTGGGACACGGCCCACTCTCCCCCTGCTCCCCGCTCTGGGACACGGCCCACACTCCCCCTGCTCCCCGCTCTGGGTCACAGACCACACTCCCCCTGCTCCCCGCTCTGGGACACGGCCCGCTCTCCCCCTGCTCCCCGCTTTGGGACATAGCCCACACTCCCCCTGCTCCCCGCTCTGGGACACGGCCCACACTCTCCCTGCTCCCCGCTCTGGGACACGGCCCACACTCCCCCTGCTCCCCGCTCTGGGACACGGCCCACACTCCCCCTGCTCCCCGCTCTGGGGCTCGGCCCACACTCCACCTGCTCCCCACTCTGGGACACAGCCCACACTCCCCCTGCTCCCCGCTCTGGGACACGGCCCACACTCCCCCTGCTCCCCGCTCTGGGGCTCGGCCCACACTCCACCTGCTCCCCGCTCTGGGTCACGGCCCACACTCCCCCTGCTCCCCGCTCTGGGACACGGCCCACACTCCGCCTGCTCCCCGCTCTGGGACACGGCCCACACTCTCCCTTCTCCCCGCTCTGGGACACAGCCCACACTCCCTCTGCCCCAGTCTCTGAGGCTCGGCCCACACTCCCCCTGCTCCCCGCTCTGGGACATAGCCCACACTCCCCCTGCCCCCCGCTCTGGGACACGGCCCACACTCCCCCTGCCCCCCGCTCTGGGACATAGCCCACACTCCCCCTGCTCCCCGCTCTGGGACACGGCCCACACTCCCCCTGCCCCCCGCTCTGGGACACGGCCCACACTCCCCCTGCTCCCCGCTCTGGGACATGGCCCACACTCCCCCTGCTCCCCGCTCTGGGACACGGCCCACACTCCCCCTGCTCCCCGCTCTGGGACACAGACCACACTCCCTCTGCCCCCCGCTGTGGGACACGGCCCACACTCCCCCTGCTCCCCGCTCTGGGACACGGCCCACACTCCCCCTGCTCCCCGCTCTGGGACACAGACCACACTCCCTCTGCCCCCCGCTGTGGGACACGGCCCACACTCCCCCTGCTCCCCGCTCTGGGACACAGCCCACACTCCCCCTGCTCCCCGCTCTGGGACACGGCCCACACTCCCCCTGCTCCTCGCTCTGGGACACGGCCCACACTCCCCCTGCCCCCCGCCTTGAGACACGGCCCACACTCCCCCTGCCCCCCGCTCTGGGACACGGCCCACACTCCCTCTGCCTACTGCTCTGGGACACGGCCCACACTCCCCCTGCTCCCCGCTCTGGGACACGGCCCACACTCCCCCTGCCCCCCGCTCTGGGACACGGCCCACACTCCCTCTGCTCCCCGCTCTGGGACACAGCCCACACTCCCTCTGCCTCCTGCTCTGGGACACGGCCCACACTCCCCCTGCTCCCAGCTCTGGGACACGGCCCACACTCCCCCTGCTCCCCGCTCTGGGACACAGCTCACACTCCCTCTGCCTCCTGCTCTGGGACACGGCCCACACTCCCCCTGCTCCCAGCTCTGGGACACGGCCCACACTCCCCCTGCTCCCCGCTCTGGGACATGGCCCACACTCCCCCTGCTCCCCGCTCTGGGACACGGCCCACACTCCCCCTGCTCCCCGCTCTGGGACACGGCCCACACTCCCCCTGCTCCCCGCTCTGGGACACGGCCCACACTCCCCCTGCCCCCCACTCTGGGACATAGCCCACACTCCCCCTGCTCCCCGCTCTGGGACACGGCCCACACTCCCCCTGCCCCCCGCTCTGGGACATAGCCCACATTCCCCTACTCCCCGCTCTGGGACACGGCCCACACTCCCCCTGCTCCCCGCTCTGGGACACAGCCCACATTCCCCTACTCCCCGCTCTGGGACACGGCCCACACTCCCCCTGCTCCCCGCTCTGGGACACGGCCCACACTCCCCCTGCTCCCCGCTCTGGGACACGGCCCACACTCCCCCTGCTCCCCGCTCTGGGACACGGCCCACACTCCCCCTGCTCCCCACTCTGGGACATAGCCCACACTTACTCTATTCCCTACTCCGGAACTCAGCCCATGAGTTGCTTCCCGCTCTGGTCTGGGTAGTTTAAGATGTTCGAAGTTGGTCAGTGTGGGGAAAGTAACGCTGCAGCAAGGAGGGGAAAAAGTAAAAAGAAGTGAGTCGAGTGCATGAATAATGTATATTTTTGAAATTATGCAATTATATATTTTTAAAATATGTAAATATAATCGGACATAAGAAAGAAATGCCTTGGGCTTTTCTGCAACTGCAGAGATTGCCAAATTCTGATGTTTGTTCTTCAGGTACAAAGTCTACACGGAACTGCTTCAGTAACTGTACGTGCATGAGGATGTTTTGTGAATAAAATATATCTCTGCAATAATAAAATAGTCGAGGGGGAGGTCAACCATGGCCCCTTTATCTCAGCAATCAGATTCTGTAATTTAAAGACGTAGCATCTCACACACACACAGTCACCTTGATGGCTGCTGTGAAAGGGTTAAAATGTAAAATGTGTGTCAGGTTAGGTGCCTGCTGGGTCAGGGTGCTACAGAGCCAATAAGTGCCAGGTGGGTCAGGGTGCTACAGAGCCAATACATGCCAGCTGGGTCAGGATGCCTGATCGTCACTACATGCCACGTGGCTCAGGTTGTTAGAGAGCCAATAAGTGCCAGGTGGGTGAGGGTATTAAAGTGCCAATGGGTGTCGAGTGGATCAGGATGTTAGCTTACCAAAGGTGCCAGGTGGGTCAGTGTATTAGAATGAGGTAATTGCTGTGCTCTTCCAGCACCACTGATCCAGTGTATTAGAATGCCAATAGGTGCCAGGTGCATCAAGATAGATAAGGAGAAGGGTAACTAGGTGAACGTGAGGACTGCAGATGCTGGAGATTAGAGATGAGAGTGTGGTGCTGGACAAAGGTGACACCCAGGTAATGTGCCAGATTGGTAGGGAAAGTATGTTGGGTGACAGAAAGTGCACAGAGGGTAGGAGGACAAGTAGGCAGGGATGGAAGAGCGCCAGAGACCATGGCAGCAAGGGGGAGGGTAAGTATTGGAGCATTTAGGGTAGGTCAGAGTGGTTAGGAGATATCGGGTCTGAGAGGAGGCATGGGATGGGTTGTTGGGGTCAAGAGGTGGTGGGGTTGCTGCGGGGAAGGGTTGGGGGTGAATGTGATTTTGCCTGGCAGTGGGAAAAGGGGTTTGTGTCTAAGGGGTCTGGGGACAGGTATAGGGGATGAGAGCTTTCAGGCTGCAGAGTTCGGAGAGAGGGCTGGTATCAGCGTGCATTGGATTCTAGGAGGAGAGGGATAATCCAAGTTCTGTGTGGCTGAGAAACAGGAGGAGGTGTTGGGCCAGGATCTAGGTAAGGGGTTGGCCGAGGTGTCATTGAGGACATTGAGGGGGTTGTGGGGTTGGTGTGCTTGTCTTATGTAAAATACTAACTGCGCTCAACAAATAGATAGGCTGGCTTGCACCTCCTCGAGGAAGGTGCAACCACAAGCTATTTGATTCAATTAATGCTCTGTAAGTGAGGACCAGTTGGGACTTCTGAGCAGGCCTCCAGGTTTCCAATAGCAACGGGGCCCAGTCTAGGGGCCTGGAGACTGGTTGGCCCTCAGAGCTTAATCCCAGTGACATATTGTGAATGACACAGACCTCGAGATGGAGGCCAGGGGCAAGCAGTACATTAATTTCCAAGTCATCCTGTGTTTTTGTACTGGCTTCCCAAAAGGGGTCCTTCAGCCAAGGTCCTCAGAAGGATGTCCTGCCTCCTTGCCTACCTCAGGACAGGCTCCACCCTGTCGAGTGTTTTACCCTCCAGAGCTCAACTCGAAAACACTCACCTTTCCTTCAAATTTAAACTTCAAAAGCGTTAAGAGTGAGGACGTACCCATTTCTCTCCCTTGCCTCTTTCCCATCGGGGGCCAGCTGCTGCTTTCAAACCGGGAGGCCTCTGCCTGGGCCTCCAAACACGAGAGACAGCTCCCTGTTCCACAATCCGATGGTAAGTAATTTGGCCATTAATCAGTGACTGCAGGAGAAATCACATTGAGGGTTGTACCCCCCTACCCCCTGCACACTGGGGCTCTTTATGTGGGCCCCACAACAGGGCAGGAAAAATCCTGACACCACCTTTGAGTTTCTCCTCTCTTTGACCAGGTAACAAGCTACCCGAGAGTTCACTTTGTGTGTGGGCGTGTGTGATTTGCCCTCAGTACCTGGACAGTGAAGCTAGAATGGTGTAGACCTGGGACAGAGGGCTGCCTGCTAGCGTCTCACTCCCAGCACCACCAGGGCTGTGGTTCACTGTCCGAGGCGAACCACATTTTACAGATGGGTTAAGATGGGACATCAACGACTTAGCGCTCGCGCAAGGGGAGGTGGAGGTGGGCAGAGAGGCGACCCTTTTCGATTCACGTCCCATTTCCAGAGGGTTTCTTCCTGTTGCGATGTACAGGCAGAGGAATTTCAGATAGCCTGGGACAAATCGGCTGACGTTCCCACGGCCAGTACCTGTGGAAATTCCCCAACAGTTTGTGCCTGGGCTTCAGATCTTCACGCAGCAGTGAATTCAGATATTTTAATTGTTATTTCCTGTCAGCCCAGTACTATCCTGGGTGTCACATACCAATCTGATCACATGCATCACCCAAGCCCAGTGATAGGAACTGCCCTGTCACCACTGGTTCTCTTGCTATTGGCCAGAACTTTTCCAGTCACTGGTAAGAATTAGAATCCCTACAGTGTGAAAACAGGCCCTTCGGCCCAACAAGTCCACACTGACCCTCTGAAGAGTAACCCACCCAAATCTATTCCCCCACCCTATTACCTTAACTCCTAATCCACCTAACATCCCTGAACACTACGGGCAATTTAGCATGGCCAATTCACCTGACTTGCACATCTTTGGACTGTGGGAGGAAACCGGAGCACCCGGAGGAAACCCACGCAGACACGGGGAGAATGTGCAAACTCCACACAGGCAGTCGCCCGAGGCTGGAATCGAACCCGGGTCTCTGGCGCTGTGAGGCAGCAGTGCTAACCACTGAGCCACTGAGCCACCAGGTAACCTGCTGAGAACCTGTCAAACAGGACAGAGAGCACAAATTCAACATGGCTCCGAGCCAGGTGAAACCGAACCTGGCTTTAAGAGTTGGAGCATTGAGATGGCTGGAAGATAGCGAGCATTTACATCAGGAAATAGGAATCTTTCATTTATTGAGGAGAACAGAGGGCATAGTAGACCCGAAACGCATCAAGCTGGCTGATATTCCCTCCCATCATGCAACCATCTCCCTCAAAGTACATGCATCCCTCCAGGCCTGGATGTTTGAGCTCCACTTGCAATTCTCTCCAGCCCTCCAAGCCTCGTGGATTCAGGCCGGCCAATTTCCCATCACACAACCCTCTGCCTAATGCCTCAGGTACCCTGTCCATTGTTTCCAGGCATGTCCAATGATTTCACCAAGATCCTCTCCCAACACTGTAACCGCCCACATATCAGCATCGGAGTAACGAAGGAAACTGATGGTCCAGCAACTGGCCACCGCTGAGACCCGTCAGCCTTTGAAGCCTCTTTAAAGGAGACTTTGATTGAGTTGCATGGCGTCCTGTTTTGAGTTGCGGCAGTGGAATATAGAGTTTGAGTTCGAAGCTATGCGGTTTTGTTAAAATGCACTGGCTGGGGGAGTACAAACAGCATTCCAATGTCAGCACTCACAAGTATTTCCCAGACACTGCTGACAGTTTCGCACACACTCAGGGCTGGAGGAGGAGGGAGTGTGGGTGCGTGCGTGTGTGTGTATGTGTGTGTTTTGTGCGTGTATGTGTGTGTGTGCGTGTGTGTGTATGTGTGTCAGTGCGTGTGTTTGTGTGTGCGTGCGTGTGTTTGTGTGTGCGTGCGTGTGTATGTGTGTGTGCGCGTGTGTATGTGTGTGCGTGCGTGTGTGTGTATGTGTGTGTATGTGTGTGTGTGCGAGTGTATGTGTGTGTGCGTGCGTGTGTGTATGTGTGTGCGTATGTGTGTGTGTGCGTGTGTGCGTGTGTATGTGTGTGTGTATGTGTGTGTGTGTATGTGTATGTATGTGCATGTGTGTGTGCGTGTGTGTGTGCATGTGTGCGTGTGTGTGTATGTGTGTGCGTGCATGCGTGTGTGTGTGTGTGTGTATGTGTGTGTGTGTGCATGCGTGTGTGTATGTGTGTGTGTGTGTATGTGCATGTGTGTGTGTGTGTATGTGTGCGTGTGTGTGTGTATGCGTGTGTGTGTGTTGCGGGGGGTGGTGGGGAGAGAAGGTGGGGAAATGGCCGCTACCCTCACAACGTTGAAAGGTGATACAATTGCAGGAGGTCCTGGAAAAACAATCAGAGGGCTTCCACTTAGGACAAAGGGTCTTAAATGCAACGCGCAATTTTAAAAATGGCACATTGATGCAATTGTTAGTGATGTAAGTAAAGATGTGTTAAAAGCAGATCTTTAGCCCGGTGGTCTCAGTAAGATACTCCCCTTTACCACCACCAGCAATGGCCAATCTGCTGCAAGTTTTTTGGGGTCGAGGTGTCAGATTTTCTGACGTATGACCCTGGCATGTGTAGTGATCAGAATGAGGTCAACTGGATGGACCTCATGGAAAATGAATTCCCTGATTGGGGCTGTTAACCTGGGGCAATCAGGGAGCCCTGGCTGACAAATATAAACAGGAGTGTCAGAGGTTCTGCTCACTCTGAGAGCTGGCTCTGAGGGAGCTGGATCAGTGTCAAGGACTCACTCTGTGGAAATGAAGACTGACTTGGTGTCGGGATACAAGATCATTGGGACATGACATGGCTGATGGGTCGTGAAGGGAAGCTCATCACTGATAATTCCAATGGGGACTTTATTCAGGAGAATATCCAGAGGGTGGCAACGATATAGAATGACAAGGGGTAGCTGAACACAACCGAGTAAATGTATTGTACGGGTAACAAGATAAACATGGAGGAGAAGGAATTAGTTGGGTTAAGCTGATTAGGTTAAACATGTTACAGAAAATAAAGTCACGTCCAATCCAGTCTAATCTCTCTTCTATCAATGTGATAAATGTTAATTAATACCCTTTCTAGGAAAAAAACATTACTGATGTGGAGTCTCATTTCTTCAGATTTTAATCAGTGTTGGAGATTTTTAAAACAACTAACATTTAAAATCCAAAATATGTTTTGTTTTTTACTTTGAGAGCTTTCCTCTCTCTCCCGCTCTATCTGTCTCTCTCTCTCTCTCTGTCTCTCTTTTTCTGTCGTCCAGTTTTTCCTACCTTCTCTTTATTTCTCTCTCAGTGCCTGATTTGACAAGGAGTTCACCCTCACCCACCCCCCCTCCCAGTTATATTCCTTCTTCGGCCTTGTGCTGTTACCGTCACCATCCTTCAGTCTGACTGCTACAGGGAGAGAGTCAGCTAAAGAAGAGTTACAGTGAACTCGGTTTCTCTCCAGACAGATGTTGCCAGACCTGCTGAGTCTCTCCAGCGCTGTCTGTTTTTTATTTCCTATCGCCAGGGTTGGCAGTACTTTCAGGGGTCAGGCTGATTAATGATGAATGGTGCCTGGCCAAAGTGAAAACTGGCGCACTGAAAATCAAGTGAACTGCCAACTTAACACTGAGTCAGAGAGATGTGCAGCACAGAAACAGACCCTTCAGTCCAACTCATCCATGCCGATCAGATATCCTAAATTAATATAGTCCCAATTTGCCAGCACTTGGCCCGTATTCCTCCAAATCCTCCCTATTCATCTACCCATCCACATGCCTTTTAAATGCTGTAATTGTACCAGCCTCCACCACTTCCTCTGGCAGCTCATTCCATACACTTACCAGCCTCTGTGTGAAAATGTTACCTCTCAGGTCCCTTTCTCCTCTCTCACCTTAAACCTACGCCCTCTAGTTTTTGGATTTTCCTATCCCAGGGAAAAGACCTTGTCTGTTTAGGCGAAAGTGAGTACTGCAGATGCTGGAGATTAAAGTCTAGATTAGAGTGTTGCTGGAAAAGCACAGCAGGTCAGGCAGCATCCCAGGAGCAGGAAAATCGATGTCTCGGGCAAAACCCCTTCATCAGGAATGAGGCTGGGAGCCTCCAGGGGGTGTAGAGATAAATGGGAGGGAGGTGGGGCTGGGGAGAAGATAGTTGAGAGTGCAATAGGTGGATGGAGGTGGGGTAAAGGTGATAGGTCAGATGGGAGGGTGGAGCAGATAGGTGGGAAGGGAGATTGGCAGGTAGGCCAGGTCATGAGGATGGTGCTGAGCTGGAAGGTTGGAACTGGGGTAAGGTGGGGGAGGCGAAATGAGGAAACTGGTGAAGTCCACATTGATGCCCTGGGGTTGAAATGTTCCGAGGCGGAAGATGAGGCGTTCTTCCTCCAGGCGTCGGGTGGTGAGGGAGCGGTGGTGAAGGAGGCCCAGGACCTGCATGTCCTCGGCAGAGTGGGAGGGGGAGTTGAAATGTTGGGCCACGGGGCGGTGGGGTTGATTGGTGCGGATGTCCCGGAGATGTTCCCTGAAGCCCTCTGCTAGGAGGCGTCTAGTCTCCCCAATGTAGAGGAGACCACATCAGGAGCAACAGATACAATAGATGACATTGGTGGATGTGCAGGTGAAACTTTGATGGCTGTGGAAGCCTCTAATCTTGACCTTAAAATGTGTTGCTGGAAAAGCGCAGCAGGTCAGGCAGCATCCAAGGATGAAGAAGAGCTTATGCCCGAAACGTCGATTCTCCTGTTCCTTTGACCTGCTGCGCTTTTCCAGCAACACATTTTCAGCTCTGATCTCCAGCATCTGCAGCCCTCACTTTCTTTCTAATCTTGACCTTGTCTATTTACCCTATCCATTCCCCTCATGATTTTATAAACCTCTATGAGGTCACCCCTCAGCCTCTGACACTCCAGGGAAAACAGCCCCAGCCTATTCAGCCTCTCCTTAAAGTTCAAACCCTCCAACCTTGGCAACATCCTTGTAAATCTTTTCTGCACCGTTTCAATTTTGACATCCATCCCATAGCAGGGAGACTAGAATTGAATGCAATATTCCAAAAGTGGTCTAACCAATGTCCTGTACAGTCGCAACATGACCTCCCAACTCCTCTACTCAATGCACTGACCAATAAAGGAAAGCATACCAAATGCCTTCTTCACTATCCTATCTACCTGTGACTCCACTTCCAAAGAAATATGAAACTGTTCTCCAAGGTCTCTTTGTTCAACAGTACTTCCCAGGACCCGACTATTAAGTGTATAAATCCTGCCCTGATTTCTCTCCTCAATCTCTCCTCACTCTCTCTCCACTGCAACTCTCTCAGCTCAGCTTCTGTTGAAACCTCCAGTTATACCTTTGTCACAGACAGACTGCATTCTGAAGCCATCGAATGGTTTGAGTATATTCAGCCAGTTGTGTCTGTGCTAGGTTTGTGAAGGAGAAATGTACTCGGTGCAACTTCTTCCTCCACACCTTTCCTCTCTCCGTAGCCCTGAACAAGTCTTCCTTTCCAGATACTAATCCAACTAACGTCTTGATTGAACCTACCTCTGTCACACTCTCACTCGACACACTCCAGATTCGAAGCACTTGCTGCGTGAAATTGTGTCCCTTCATGACTCTAATTGTTTCATCTGCCAATTACTGTGCCTTGTTCTCAATCCTTCTCCCTATGACCCCCCTCATGATCTTGAGCACCGCTATTAATTCTCCTCTCAACCTTGTCCTATCCAAATAACCAGTGCCAGTTTCTCCAAACTATCTTCATCACCGCTGTTCCTCGTCCATTCTCCTGAACACTCCTATTCTCCCATTTCTGTAACCTTCAGACCAACCAGTGCTGTGCTGTCTACATCCTATCCAGTAATAAGTGCCCATTCTCATCATCCTCATGCAATGGTTAACACGTGCCCATTCACCATCTCCCTCCTCAATGCCCAATGCCACAGGCACACCTTCCAAGTGAAGCAGTGTTTTATTTGTATTGTCTTCCAGTCTAGTCTACCGTATTTGGTTTCCTTTACACTGGTGAGACCAAATGCAGAACAGCTTCACTCTGTCTGTAGGAAGGACCCTGACCTCCCAGTTGCTTACCACGTCAATTAACCACCTTGCTCTCATGTTATATTTCTGTCCTGGGCTGGTATGGTGTTCCAATGAAGCACAACTCGAGGAATAACGCTTTATTTTCAGTATTTACAGCCTCTATATTGAATTCAGAGTGTGATCTCTGTCCTCCATTTAATTACAACCCCGCCCCCCACCACCCCACCACCCCTTACATCACCTCCCTGAGCTTTCTCTTCTTTGTACCATGTCGGCCTTGCTCTCAGCTGATCGGACCCACTTTCTCCTTTTCACACCTTACATTAACACCCGTTTTACATCTCCAGCAAACCTTCATCACCATTAGCACTCCCTTGTCTTTTTGCACTGTGCACCGTCACAAACTGTTCCACTTGATTCTTCTCATCGAGCCATAAAGCACGGAAACAGACCCTTCGTTCCAACCTGACTGTACCAACCAGACACCCCAGCCTGCCCTAGTCCCATTTGACAGCATTTGGCCCATATCCCTCTAAATATGTATCCATCCCAGACGGTTTTAAAATGCTGTAATTGGACCAGCCTCCACCACTTCCTCTGGCAGCTCATTCCATACACGCACCACCCTCTGTGTGAAAAAGTTACTCTTCAGGTCCTTTTATCTCTCTCACCTTAAATCTAATTTTGGACTGCTTCAGCCTAAAGGAAAAAGACTCTCGACCCTAAGCTTACGACACTGTGTTAAAGAACTGAGCTAACAAATGAGCTATCAACCCTCTCTCTGCCTCTCATAATTTTATAAAACCTCCAAGCTTATCCTTAGCCTTATCCTCCAACCACTCCAGGGAAAACAGCCTCACAGCCTATTCAACCTCTCCCTATAGCTTATAACCTCCAGTCCCTACCACGCCTTGTAAATCTTTTCAGCACCCTTTCAAATTTAACAATATCTTTCCATAGAAAGGCAACCAGAATTGAACGCAGTATTCTTAAAGTGACCTCACCAATGTCCTGCCGTAACATGTCCTCCTGCCAGACTGCTCAGACCCCTTGGCATCATGGTAGGCCACAAACCCACTAACCCACTAAAACAGCAGCAAATGAACTTGAAAGACCCTATACAGACAACAAGCAAAACTAATGTAATTTACAAAATACCATGCAAGAACTGTAACAAACACTACACTGGACAAACAGGCAGAAAACTAGCCACCAGGATACATGAACATCAACTAGCCACTCTCACTAGTATCCTCACATACAGATGAGGAAGGACACCACTTCAACTGGGACAACACATCCATCCTAAGACAAGTCAAACAGAGACACGCACGAGAATTCCTAAAAGCATGGCATTCCAACCGGAAGTCTATCAACAAACACATCGAGTTAGACCTCATCTACCACCCCCTGAGAAAAAGAACAGGAAATGACATCGTCACAGGAAATGACATCACCACCCCAAAGAAACCCAAACATATAAATAGAAAGCAGGAATTATCAAGTGCTTCACCCAGAGGCCCACTGAAAATGTTACCTAGTAGGGTGATAAAACGTCTGGAAATGAACCTTCCAGCTCAGCGAGCAAACCTACACCTATTTCTTTGTTACCTCTTCAAAAAACTCGGTCAAGTTAGTGAGATATGGTTTCTCATGCGCACAGCCAGGTTGACTATCCGTCATTAGCCCTTACCTTCCCAAATGCATGTAACTCTGTCAACAGCATGAAAAATCAACATTTTCTAACCCCTTTCAGTTCTGAAGTCATATCAGAATCAAACAGTTGGCTCTGGTTTTCCTCTCTCTCTTCAAGGTTGCTTACAGACCCTTTGAGTTGTAGAGTCATAGAGATATACAGCACAGAAACAGACCCCTTCGGTCCAACCCATCCATACCAACCAGGTGGCCTCACCTAATCTAGTTCCATTTGCCAACACTTAGCCTATATCCCTCCAAACCCTTCCTATTCATATACCCATCCAGATGCCTTTTAAATGTTGTAATTGTACCAGCCTCCACCACTTCCTCCGGCAGCTCATTCCAAACATTCACCACCCTCTGTGTGAAAATGTTGTCCCTCAGGTCCCTTTTAAATTTTTCCCCACTCACCCCGAACCCTCTGGTTCGGGACTCCCCCCACCTCAGGGAAAAGACCTTGTCGACTTACCCTATCCATGCCCCTCATGATATTATAAATCTCTATGAGGTCACCCCTCAGCCTCCGATGCTCCAGGGAAAACAGCCCCAGCTCCAACACTTTCTGTCGCACTTCCCAGGTCCTTGCTGCTGGTATCACAGTGCTTTAAGCTTAGAATTCTCATGGTGAAATTTAAGGCCCTTTAATATTGCCTTTTATGGACTCCGATTAATGTGCTATAAATACGCAGCTGGGATGGATCTCTACACTGAATAGATGCATGATACAGCTGATTCAACCTGCCTGAACCCATACAGCCACAGAAGCCTCTCTGCCCATCAAGTTCCTGCTAGCTCTCTGCAGACAGGGAGCCCCATTCCCCTTCCTTTATGCCCATAGCCTTGTTTTCCCTCGAGCACACGCGAACCTTCCTTTTGAAATCGTTGACAAAGGATTTTTGAAACCATGCGAACAGTGCCAAAGCATGACACTGCTCTGGTATCTGTAGCCTGCAGTGGCTTGATAAAGATCCAATAGCATTTGAAGGCTATTGATGTGGTTGCTTTCCCTCATCTGGCAAGAGTCAGCCCTTCTCCATATGTTATCTGTTGACCATCTTGCCGCAGATGTAGCCTCAGCAGGGAATATGTAGCCAACACAAAAAAAGACCTTCTGTGATATATCTATGTTTTGTGGCTGGGCTTATAAACAAAGGTCTTCTATTGTAGGCTGCTAGACATAATGGAGGGTAACTTTCACCTCCACTGTCTGATGCCCAGGGTGGAAACAATTAAATGTCCACCCCGTCAGCGAGAGTCTCAAAAAAGCATAGAATCCCGACAGTGTCGAAGCAAGCCATTTGGCCCATCGCATCCACACCGACCCTCCAAACAGCATCCTGCACAGACCCAATCCCTAACCTGTAACCCCGGATTTCCCGTAACTAACTTGCACCCCCCTAAACACTACGGGCAATTTAGCATGGCCAGTCCGCCTAACCTGCACATCTTTGGACAGTGGGAGGAAACTGGAGCCAACCCACGCAGACACGGGGAGAATGTGCAAAATGTGCTGAATATTATTAAAATGGAGAAAGACTGCAGCGGGATTGTGTGAGACCTCATGCATGAATCACAAGAGGGTATCATCCGAGTTCAGAGAGCCACAGGGAATGTTGGCCGTTATTTTCGAGGCCCTGGCTTATTAAAATAGGAAGGTCTTGCGTAAACGATAGAAGGCACTAGTCAGACCACAGCCAGAATACTGTAGACAGTTTTGGGCCTCTTACCGAAGCAAAGATATACTGGCATTGGAGGCAGCCCAGAGAAGGTTCAATGTGCTGTTACCAGGTATAGAGGGATTGTCTTACAAGGAGAGATTAAGTAGGTTGGGGCTATAGTTTAAGAGAATGAGAGGTGACCTTATTGAAGCATTCAAGTTTCTTGGAGAACTTGACAGGGTAGATGTGCAAAAGGATGTTTCCTCTTGTGGGAGAGTCTAGGAGAGAAGGCAAAATCTAAGAATAAGGGGTGCCACATTGAAGGCAGAGATAAGGAGGAATTTCTTCTCTGAGGGTAGCGGGTCTGTGGAATTACTTCCTGCAGAGGGCTGTTGAGGCTGGGTCACTAAGTGTATTCAAGGCTGAGAGAGACAGATTTTGAATTAGGAAGGGAACCAAGGGTTATGGAGAATAAGTACTTTGTCTGCTTTAGCCTCGATGTGGTCACAGTCTGACTGAGATCGTTCTGCTTTTGGGTGTCTGAAAACAGGCAAATTTCCAGGAGAGAATCCAAGGCCTTTGGAATGGAAGGCCTGACACTTTGATTGGACTACTAGCCAGCTCTCAGTCAGAGTCAGATCCCTTGGACAAGGAAATCCCGGTCTCCAAGAGCTGCTATCCAATCGGAAGCCAGCGGCTCCAGAACTCAGGTGTGTCACAATGGAGACGGTGCCTGTTGCCAGGACAATACCCTTCCAAGTTCCAGGAAGAAGGATAGGGCAAGGGGTCAGAAGGGAGGGCAATAGATTGGCTCCCATTACCCATCAGTCTGGGTCAGGCCATTCCCTTTACACAAAGAGCAGCACAGAGTCAGGGGTCCAGTTAGACCATGAATGGGTATCAAAGGCTCTGAGAGTGAAGCCGCACATTCGAGATCGAGGCAGACAAAGTCTAACAGAACAAGGAAGTTGGGAGTCTTTTTTTAAGGTCACAGAAAAAGCAGGAAATCCATCATTAAAACCATAAACAAGTTAAGAAACATTTATTGAAGCCACACTAAGTGGAAATTATTCAGAAAGAAGATGTCAAAGGAACAGAGATTATTAGTCAACCAGCGGTCAACGGGATTCAACCAGAAAAAATTCAATTTAAGTGCACATTTTTTTAGAACTGCAAAAAGTAGATTCACCCACAATTTTTAGCTCTGAAAAATGGGCATCCATTGTTTTACCTGAAAAATGCAAAATAGAAATTTATGGTGCAGAATGAGGGAATCTTCCACTTTGATGACTAGATTATAGAAAGTCCTTTCAGAAGGAACAGACAACTGTTACAAAATTAAAAGCCATATCAGTTAGTAAATCAAAAGTAATCACATTTGGAAGACACAGAACCTGTAATAATATTGGCAGGAAGATTTAATTATGGAGCTAGGCCAAAAAAAAAACACAGCATTGGACATCTTGGAGAAAACATTTCTTAAAATACAAAATAGCTTCCAAATTAGATACTAATTCAGAAACTGAATCAGTAAATATAACTCTATTTACAATTTGGTGCATAGCTGATGACATTATAGCTCACCAACGTTTAAAATAAGCAACAGATACTTTTGAAAGTTGGTAACAATTACTTTAACCTCAGAACAAACAAAGTTCTAGCTGGAGCCAAAAAAGCAAGATACAAATAGCTACTCATTGAGCAGTTCATGAGGTAGAACTGTTTACAAAAGAAGGAGAAAGTGAGGACTGCAGATGCTGGAGACCAGAGTTGAAAAATGTGGTGCTGGAAAAACACAGCAGGCCAGGCAGCATCCGAGGAGCAGGAGATTCAACGTTTCGGGCATAAGCCCTTCTTCTACAAAAGAAGACAGGCCTAATATTGTTCCTAGAGGAAATCAATGATTCAGACATAGTTTTTCAGCAAGAGGACATGTCTGTCAAAGAGCATCTCTCTAATTTCCAGCTTGATATAGCTTTATCAGATAGCAAACCATGGTTGAAAACACACTACCTAAAGCCAACAGTCTACGTACAACTAAAATGAGCACAACAAGATACCGCATTCAAGAGTAAAGGAATGTCACAAGCAAGTCTCCAACACAAGGGGCATCAGAGAGTCAAAGACCTGGTACACAGTTCATAATCAAGGACTCCCATGCCTGAGCACAAGCGGGCTATGACAAACTTAACAAGGGGGAGTAATTTTCCAGAGAAAGGCAGGATGTTTAGAGGAGATTTGAGGAAAGACATTTTCACCCAGAGGGTGGAATGTACTGCCTGGGAAAGTAGCTGGGGCAGGAAACTTCACAACCTTTAAAAAATACTTTGTTGAGTACTTGAAATATTCCAGGCTATGGGCCGAGTGTAGGAAAGGGGGACCCTTTTAGGTGGTCGTATATCGTTGGTGGGCTGAAGGACCTCTTCTGTACGGGTATGATTCTATAATTCTCTGATTCCAAATGTCTACCTTGACCTCGGTCTTACTCAACTGCCGGAAGGTGTCAAACTAGTTAAAGCCAAAGAGCTACTAGTTCTGGAAAAGCCAGTTGTGGAGCAATTGGTCAAAGGACGACCTTTAGGAGATTTCAGAGGGCTCCCTCATGTGACCCCTCGCTTGGGTAGTGCACTAGAAATCAAACCTCACTGTTTCAGGACTCACCACAAAAGTCAAAGATTTCATAAAAGTACACAAAAGAACCAAATTTCATTGTCTTTTACACCCTGTTTGATACAACTTATGGTAGCCCTTCCTGAAGAAGGGCTTATGCCCGAAACGTCGATTCTCCTGCTCCTTGGATGCTGCCTGACCTCCTGCGCTTTGCCAGCAACACATTTTCAGCTCTGATCTCCAGCATCTGCAGCCCTCACTTTCTCCTACAACTTATGGATCAGGTTTCTCTTATTACTATTATTTCTGACAAATACATTGAATCTAACTACAGCAATAACAATCATGAACCATTGACATATAACTCGACAAGTTAAAACTCTAACACTAGTAACTTCCTCTACACACACATACAGGCCGATACAGAAATATGAGGGTTACAGACAGAGGCAAAGATTAGGAAGGAAGTTCAGTGGTTCAGTGGCCCCATGGCTGATCAGAATATGGTTTTCCATCTCCAGATACTTCCAATGGGTGTTGGGTGACTGAGTCATATTTATAAAGGCCTTTGACTTATCAAATTAGAAGTCACAGCTTACAGCAACTAGAAAGAGGGAAAAAAAACGGTTTATCTTTGGCTCGAGATCCTTATCATTGCAGAGCAAGAACAGTCCATCTCCTCCAGAGGTCAGATGACTTCTGTCTAAAACATTCACACCCCCAAATTGTTCCACTACCCAGGAGCCAATCACATAGTTATTGTCAACTACAAGGCCTTTGTCATCATGGACCTAGTCACCAGTCCACAGACTAATCAGCTTTTTGTTGATTTAATTTTGTTTTGATCTGATTTATTACTGTCACATGTACAGTTTTGTTTTGCGTGCAGTACAGGCAGATGATACCATACACAGTGCGTTAGGGTAATAGAACAGAGCGAATGTTACAGCTGCAGAGAAGGTGCACACAGAGCGAGATCAACATTAAATTTAAAATGTGAGAGATCCATTCCGAAGTCTAATTACAGCAGGGAAGAAGCTGTTCTTCAATCTGTTGGTGTTTAAGCTTCTGTATCTTCTGGCCAATGGAAGAGATTGGAAGAGATTATAACCGTGGTGGGAGGGGCCTTTGATGATGTCGCTGCCTTCCCCAGGCAGCAGGAAGTATAGATGGAGTCAATGGATGGAAGGTTGGTTTGTGTGATGGACTGGGCTGTGTTCATGACTCTCTGTAGTTTCTTATGGTCCTGGGTAGAATAGTTGGCGTACCAAGCCATATGCATCCAGATAGAATGCTTCCTATGGTGTATCTATAAACATTGGTCAGAGTCTTCATGATTAGGCTGAATTTGCTGCGAGCCAAAGCTCTGCTCTTACACACTCCTTAGCTCCAGTTCATCTGCAAACCAGGTTATTGCTTGACCAAGTTGCTGTGCAAACAAAACTTATAATGAGTGTGAGGTAAGCCACTTTTAAAAAGTGCATCAACCTTCAAAAGTCCTTTGCTTTGAAACCAGCTCTTGCCCCATTTCAATCTACAATTTAAAAATGCAGAAAAATGGAAAGAAAGAGTCCTATCACTAGAGTAATGGCAGAATCCAAACAGAAGACAGAACTCAATAAGATTAGTTATGTTGACATAAAGAGAATTGTGCTGAAAATGTGTTGCTGGAAAAGCGCAGCAGGTCAGGCAGCATCCAGGGAACAGGAGAATCGACGTTTCGGGAATAAGCCCTTCTTCAGGAATGAGGAAAGTTTGTCCAGCAGGCTAAGATAAAAGGGTAGGGAGGAGGGACTTGGGGGAGGGACGTCGGAAATGTGATAGGTGGAAAGAGGTCAAAGTGAGGGTGATGGGTCAGACTGGGGTGGGGGCGGAGAGGTCAGGAAGAAGATGGCAGATTAGGAAGGCGGTGCTGAATTCGATGGATTTGACTGAGACAAGGTGGGGGGAGGGGAAATGAGGAAACTGGTGAAATCCGAGTTCATCCCTTGTGGTTGGAGGGTTCCTAGGCAGATCTCTGAACTGGTTCTTTGTGTTTTGGACTGGCAAAGCCTGAATTTGTTGATCCACAATCTGGATGAGTAAAGCTGTAACAACGCTGAAACAGTGAAACTCTGTCATTGAGGGGAAGGGAACCTGCCATCTGTATGCGACCTACAGGTGACTCCAGGCCCACAGCAATTGTGGTTGACTGTTAACCGCCCTCTGAAATGGCCGAGCCACTCAGTTCATGGGTTGTTAGGGATGGGCAACAAATTCAGGCTTTGCCAGTCCAAAACACAAAGAACCAGTTCAGAGATCTGCAAAACATTAACTCAGTTAACTCAAGGGCAGCACAGTGGCTCAGAGGTTAGCACTGCTGCCTCACAGCACCTGGGACCAAGTTCAATTCCAGCCTTGGGAGACTCTCTGTGTGGAGTTTGCACATTCTCCCCGTGTCTGCATGGGTTTCCTCCGGGTGCTCTGCTTTCCTCTCACAATGGAGAAAGTGAGGACTGCAGATGCTGGAGATCAGAGCTGAAAATGTGTTGCTAGAAAAGCGCAGCAGGTCAGGCAGCATCCAGGGAACAGGAGAATCGACATTTCGGGCATAAGCCTGAAGAAGGACTTATGCCCGAAACGTCGATTCTCCTGTTCCCTGGATGCTGCCTGACCTGCTGCGCTTTTCCAGCAACACATTTTCAGCTCTTTCCTCTCACAATCCAAAGATGTGCAAGTCAGGTGAATTGGCCACGCTACATTGCCCGCAGTGTTCAGGGATGTGTAGGTTAGGGGCATTAGTCAGGGGTAAATGTAGAGTAAGGGTAGGGGAATGGGTTATTCTTTGGAGGGTCGGTGTGGACTTGTTGGGCCAAATGGCTTGTTTGCACACCAAAGGCATTCTATGAATAGTTAATCCCAAATGCCCACATTCTTGCCAGTTCCAATTCGCCGTTGAAAGCCATGGACGTGCCTCAGACAGTGCTTTCCAGATCCAAGTCCACTCGCTGCATAAGAAAGGCTTGCCTTCTGTCCCCCTTGTCTGTTTTTGGCCAATCTCCTTAAACCCATGCCTTCTGGTGATGAGAACGGTTCCTCATCTACCTACTTTGTGTGCATCCCTCCTGACCGTCGAGCGCGTCTCTCAAATCTTCTCTCAAACATCTCGAACAACAAACCCAGATTCCCCGATGGATAACGGAATTCACTCAAGCCTGCCCGCAATCCCGTGAATCTCTCCTTGCTGAATTGACAGCCATTTTGATTTGAGTCCTGACAGTCAGTATTGGTATGGGATACCACTGAGTGAACCCTTGTGTTACAGATTGTCAAAAACCTGAAACTTGTAATGCGTTACTACCTCATTTTTAATGCAGCTATACCCTTTAAATGGTTCAGCGTGTTATATCGAAAAGGAAAATTCCGGAATTTAGGAAAAAAAAGGCTCGTGTCCTCAGAGCAAGTTCAGCAACTGGGGAAATTTCCCCTGCTCTTCAGCACAGCATAGATTTCTCTGTCCTTTTTTTTACTCTTTGATGTTTGTGATGCCACAGGAGCTGTGTTGAATTACTGTAACAAATAAAAATAACCCCCTAGTGTCTCTTAGATACATCCATAAGATCACCTCCCGTCCTTCTAAACTCCAATGAGTACAGATGCAGCCTGGTCAACCTTTCTTTATAATATCTCTCATCCCAGGAATGAGTCCAGTGAGCATTCTCTGAACAACTTCTAACACAAATGCATCCGCTTTCACAAAGAGGAGGCCGAAACTGTGTCCAGATGTGACCTCACAGAGACTCTTGTCGAGAACGTGCCTTTTTAGTTTTCCTGCAGTTTTCGTTGCGGGCTGGAACGAGTACAGAATGATTTTTACATCCAGGAATAGCTGGAGGATCACTGCATGTCGTGAGAGCAAGGAACCAGAATCACTGTTCACAAAGCTGCAAGAAGTGAAGTGTAAGTTGCAGATGAGCTGGAGCTGAAAGGTTGCCAGACAGCGCCAGGGATCTGGGTTCAATTCCTGCCTCGGGCAACTGTCTATGTGGGTTTGCACATTCTCCCTGTGTCTGTGTGGGTTTCCTCCTACAATCCAAAGATGTGTAGGTTAGGTGGATTGGTCATGCTAAATTGCCCATAGTGTTCAGCGATGTGTACGCTAGATGCATTAGTCAAGGGAAATGTGGAGTAATAGGGGAGTAGGCCTGGGTGGGTTACTCTTCGAAGGGTCAGTGTGGACTTGTCGGGCCAAATGGCCTGTTTCCACACTGTAGGGAATCTATGAAACGATTTGTAAGTGCAAAGCAGCCACCCAGTGTATTTTGCAAATTATAGAATCCGTACAGTTTGGAAGCAGGCCATTCAGCCCATCGAGTATCCCACCCACTCCATATTTCCCATGGCTAACCCACTTAGCCTGCATATCCCTGGATGTTATAGATAATTTAGAACGGCCAATCCACACAACCTCCACATCTTTGGGCTGTGGGAGGAAGTCCACACAGACATTTGTTCAAGGTTGGAATCGAACCCAGGCCCCTGGTGCTGTGAGGCAGCAGTGCTAACCACAGAGCTACCGTACCATTTACTGAAAGCCTCTCAAGAAAGAGATTCAGAAACAGCCCAAGAATTATAAGAATCATCTCAGCAGCTCTAAGAATAAGAGTTGCTGAACTATATTCCCAGTTTTTACCTCTGTTCATAACACCAATATTTCTCCGTGTGTGTGTGTCTGTGTGTGTGTCTGTGTGTGTGTGTGTGTGTCTGTGTGTGTGTCTGTGTCTGTGTGTGTGTGTCTGTGTCTGTGCGTGTGTCTGTGTGTGTGTGTGTCTGTGTCTGTGTCTGTGTGTGTGTGTGTGTGTCTGTGTGTGTGTCTGTGTCTGTGTGTGTGTCTGTGTCTGTGCGTGTGTCTGTGTGTGTGTCTGTGTGTGTGTGTGTCTGTGTCTGTGTCTGTGTGTCTGCTTGTGTGTCTGTGCCTGTGTGTGTCTGTGTGCGTGTGTGCCTGTGTGTGTGTCTGTGTGTGTGTCTGTGTCTGTGCGTGTGTCTGTGTGCGTCTGTGTGTGTCTGTGCGTGTGTCTGTGTGTGTGTCTGTGTGCGTCTGTGTCTGTGCGTGTGTCTGTGTGTGTCTGTGTGTGCGTCTGTGTGTGTGTGTCTGTGTGTGTGTGTGTGTCTGTGTGTGTGTGTCTGTGTGTGTGTCTGTGTGTCTGTGTCTGTGTCTGCTTGTGTGTCTGTGCCTGTGTGTGTCTGTGTGTGTCTGTGTGCCTGTGTGTGTGTCTGTGTGTGTGTCTGTGTCTGTGCGTGTGTCTGTGTGCATCTGTGTGCGTCTGTGTGTGTGTGTCTGTGTGTCTGCTTGTGTGTGTCTGTGTGTGTGTCTGTGTGTGTGTGTCTGTGTGTGTGTCTCGTGTGTGTCTGTGTCTGTGTGTGTGTCTGTGCCTGTGTGTGTGTGTGTCTGTGTCTGTGTGTGTGTCTGTGTGTGTCTGCTTGTGTGTGTCTGTGTGTGTCTGTGTGTCTGTGTGTGTGTGTGTGTGCATGTCTCTGTGTGTGTCTCTGTGTGTGTGTCTGTGTCTGTCTGTGTGCCTGTGCCTGTGTGTGTGTGTGTGTCTGTGTCTCTGTGTGTGTCTGTTTGTGTGTGTCTGTGTGTGTGTGTCTGTGTGTCTGTGCATCTGTGTGTGTGTGTCTGTGTCTGTGTGTCTGTGTGTGTGTGTCTGTGTCTGTGTGTCTGTCTGTGTGTGCGTGTCTGTGTGTGTTTGTCTGTGTCTCTGTGTGTGTGTCTGTGTCTGTCTGTGTGTCTGTGTCTGTATGTGTGTGTGTCTGTGTGTGCATCTGTGTATGTCTGTGTGTGTGCCTGCGTGTGTGTGTCTGTGTGTGTGTCTGTGTCTGTGTCTGTGTGTCTGTGTGTGTGTCTCTGTGTGTCTGTGTGTGTGTCTGTGTGTGTGTGTCTGTGCCTGTGTGTGTGTCTGTGTCTGTGTCTGTGTCTGTGTCTGTGTCTGTGTCTGAGTCTGTGTGTGTCTGTGTGTCTGTGTCTGTGTGTGTCTGTGTCTGTGTGTCTGTGTGTCTGTGTCTGTATGAGAGTCTGTTTGAGAGAGAGAGAGAGAGAGTTCAGAAGCAGATTAGAGTTTAAACAAGTAGGGTTATATGCTGTTGGTGCATAATGTTTGATCTGTATTCAAATTTCTTATCATAAATATTAACTTTGGCTAAGTGCAGAAACCTGGTCCATGCTTTCTATCAGCCCCAGTCTAAAATATAGGGAAGTTTTGAATTTTAAATGTCACTGTGTGGGTTTTGTGCTCAAGTCTGAAGGGATTTAAATGCCCAGTATCGCCAAGGTGAAGACACTATCGACCGAGACACCGTTCCAGGAATTCATCTTTTAAGATCACAAACTTCTACAATGTCTCCAGGAAGAATGAGGCTGGATTACTAACGTGCTAACCCAGTGAGGTGTGACACCCTGTTATAGACACAGAAAAACGTCCCTACCTTTAGACTCTATTCCCATTGCAATACAAGACCAATAGTACGAAAGTTATTGTTGTCTATGCACGATGGCTCAGTGGTTAGCACTGCTGCCTCACAGCACGAGGAACCAGGGTTGAACTCCAGCCTCAGGCGACTGTCTGTGTGGAGTTTGCACATTCTCCCCGTGTCTGCGTGGGTTTCCTCCGAGTGCTCCGGTTTCCTCCCACAATCCAAAGATGTGCAGGTCAGGTGAATTAACTGTGGGAAATGCAGGGTTACAGGGCTGGGGTGGGATGCCCTTCAGAGGTTCAGTGTGGGACTTGATGGGCCACAATATAGGGCTCCTGCGAGTCTATGCAACAGCCAATGTCAATATAATGGAAGAGGGAGCCAGAAATTCTCCCACAATCTGGATGAGTAAAGCTGTAACAACGCTGAAACAGTGAAACTCTGTCATTGAGGGGAAGGGAACCTGCCATCTGTATGCGACCTACAGGTGACTCCAGGCCCACAGCAATTGTGGTTGACTGTTAACCGCCCTCTGAAATGGCCGAGCCACTCAGTTCATGGGTTGTTAGGGATGGGCAACAAATTCAGGCTTTGCCAGTCCAAAACACAAAGATCCATGACAGAAAATGCATCGCAGGAATTTACCAAGCCTCCTGCAACAGCGCCACGTGGAGCTGACATGTGGAAGAACAAGAGCAGCGTACACATGGGAGCACCGGGAACTCCAGTCCCTCCTCTAAGTCGCTCACCATCCCAAACATAGCACATTCTCTGGGTCGTGATCCTGAACTCCCTCCTTAAAACCACTGCTGGATCTTTTGGCCAATGTCTCTTCAGGGAAGAAGTATTTAAATCCCTTGAGACTTGAGCTCAAAACCTACACAGTGACATTCCCGTTTATTTTCCCGGGGGCAGGATGGGGACAGAACAGGACCAGCCCCTGCTGTAGGTTAAGGAGCTGAGGGAGTCATCATTACAGGCCAACATCCATCCGGCCTTTGCCTGAGGGCTCGGACACCCCATGTAGGTGGCCTTCTTTCAGCAGGAGAGTGGCCTGATACTCCCAGTAGGCCGGAGGCCTTGGACATTTGTGGACCAGACCAAATCCTGTCAAAGCAGATAGCCCAAACCTAACTGTTATCCTATTTAAAGGTAAATATAAGGTGCTGTGTTCCAGAGATGATTAGGTTGGTCAAAATACAAGGTTTTAAACAAAACACACGTTATTTTTGCACCACAGTTGTAATATAAATGAGAAAGGAAGAATTAGCATAACTTTTAACTCTATCGAAACACTTAACAAAATTATGTTTTATTTACTACTCATCAACTGTTCCAATATCAAAACGTGTGGCGCTGGAAAAGCACAGCAGGTCAGGCAGTATCTGAGGAGCAGGAGCGTGGACGTTTCAGGCACAAGCCAATATACCAACATCCTTAACCACACCTTTGGCAAAAGCAAATCCAGCAAAACAGATTTCCCTCACTTGCTGTCTCCTCCAGTCCAAGGGAAGGTAAAAAAACCGACAGAATGAATCGGGCAGCAGAGAGAGAGCTGTATTTAGCAGCTTCAACTCCCCAAAACCCCCAACATCAACAACTAAGAGTAAAAGCTAAAACCCTGGCTCTGTGTGAGCCTGACTCCATTCACTCATCATACTTCTTCTTCCTCATTTAAGAAGGAAGCTAAAGCTATTTACTTGGGCTTCACCTGACGCTTCAGCACCATTTTTACTGCACTTGTTGTCAAGAGAAACAGAACAAATCATATCTCTCCTGAAGGCACAACACATCTCACACCCATCTGCTTTGGCCATCACGCCACCCAGAGGATACCCCGCTGAGGGGTAAATCCAGCCAAATTGGTGGGCCAGTTGCTTACATGACACTTATTTTAAAATGTAAACCATTGGGGATAGGGCTATTCAGGATGTAGGTGGCTCTCTCTCTCTCTCTCTCTCTCCCTCCCCCCACCACAGGCCGGGGTGACTGATTCCTGCACACGCTGCAGGGCATCCAAGAACCGCGCACACCCACCCCCCCACCTCCGGCCCCCCTCACTTGGCTCCGACCGCGGGATCCAGAAGCTTCTGGAAGAATCCCACCTGGCAGCTGTCTCTCAGGCTGGCGTGAAAGCACCCAGAGCGCCATCTTGAAGACCCCAGTTCCGCAGCCAGCGGTTACCCCTCACCCAATACCACCAAAGGCAGGCGCCATCCTCATTACTGCATTCCTCTTTGTTGAATCTTGCTGTGCATAAATATGGCATGCTGCACTTCCCAAGGTACATCGCTGGCATTTTAGGGCAACGTTTAAACCTATAAATTCTTTCCTTCATTTATACACTAAGATAAATATGAGCAAGCCTGGAACAAAATAAATGATGGTAACCAGTCAAAGAGTGAACGGGTAGTTCAAACTCCTGAAACACATCTTTCAATAGACAATAGACAATAGGTGCAGGAGTAGGCCATTCAGCCCTTCGAGCCTGCACCACCATTCAATATGATCATGGCTGATCATCCTTAATCAGTATCCTGTTCCTGCCTTATCTCCATAACCCTTGATTCCACTATCCTTCAGAGCTATATCCAATTCTTTCTTAAATGAATCCAGAGACTGGGCCTCCACTGCCCTCTGGGGCAGAGCATTCCACACAGCCACCACTCTCTGGGTGAAGAAGTTTCTCCTCATCTCTGTCCTAAATGGTCTACCCCGTATTTTTAAGCTGTGTCCTCTGGTTCGGCTCTCACCCATCAGCAGAAACATGTTTCCTGCCTCCAGAGTGTCCAATCCTTTAATCATCTTATACGTCTCAATCAGATCCCCTCTCAGTCTTCTAAACTCAAGGGTATACAAGCCCAGTCGCTCCAGTCTTTCAGTGTAAGGTAATCCCGCCATTCCAGGAATTGACCTTGTGAAGCTATGCTGCACTCCCTCAATAGCCAGAATGTCTTTCCTCAAATTTGGAGATGAGATCTGCACACAGTATTCCAGGTGTGGTCTCACCAGGGCCCTGTACAGCTGCAGAAGAACCTCTTTGCTTCTATACTCAATCCCTCTTGTTATGAAGGCCAGCATGCTATTAGCCTTCTTCACTACCTGCTGTACCTGCATGCCTGCCTTCATTGACTGGTGTACAAGACCACCCAGATCTCTCTGTACTGCCCCTTTACCTAAATTGATTCCATTGAGGTAGTAATCTGCCTTCCTGTTCTTGCCACCAAAGTGGATAACCATACATTTATCCACATTAAACTGCATCTGCCATACATCTGACCACTCACCTAACTTGTCCAGGTCACCCTGTAATCTCCTAACATCCTCATCACATTTCACCCTGCCACCCAGCTTTGTATCATCAGCAAATTTGCTAATGTTACTAATACCATCTTCTATATCATTAACATATATTGTAAAAAGCTGCGATCCCAGCACGTATCCCTGCGGTACCCCACTGGTCACTGCCTGCCATTCCGAAATGGAGCCGTTTATCACTACTCTTTGTTTCCTAACAGCCAACCAACTTTCAATCCAAGTTAGTACTTTGCCCCCAATACCATGCGCCCTAATTTTGGTCACTAAATTCCTATGTGGGATTTATCAAAAGCTTTCTGAAAGTCCAGGTACACTATATCTACTGGATCTCCTTCGTCCATCTTCAGAGTCACATCCTCAAAAAATTCCAGAAGGTTAGTTAAGCATGATTTCCCCTTCATAAATCCATGCTGACTCTGTCCTATCCTGTTACTACTATCCAGATGTGTCGTAATTTCATCCTTTATAATAGACTCCAGCATCTTTCCCACCACTGAGGACAGACTAACTAATTTCCTGCTTTCTCTCTCCCACCTTTCTTAAAAGTGGTACAACATTAGCCACCCTCCAATCCACAGGAACTGATCCCGAATCTATCGAACTCTGGAAAATAATCACCAACGCATCCACGATTTCTCGAGCCACCTCCTTCAGTACCCTGGGATGTAGACCATCAGGCCCCGGGGACTTATCAACCTTCAGACCTAACAGTCTCTCCAACACCAATTCCTGGCAAATATAAATTCCCTTCAGTTCAGGTCCTTCAGCCACTGTTACCTCAGGGAGATTGCTTGTGTCTTCCCCAGTGAACACAGATCTGAAGTATCCATTTAATTCTTCTGCCGTTTCTTTGTTCCCCGTAATATATTCCCCTGTTTCTGTCTTCAAGGGCCCAATTTTAGTCTTAACCATTTTTTTGCCTTTCACATACCTAAAAAAGCTTTTACTGTCCTCCTTTATATTTTTGGCCAGTTTACCTTCGTTCCTCATTTTTTCTCTGCGTATTTCCTTCTTAGTAATCCTCTGTTGTTCTTTAAAAGATTCCCAGTCCTCCGTTTTCCCACTTATCTTTGCTATGTTATACTTTTTCTCTTTTAACTTTATATGTTCCTTAACTTCCCTCATCAGCCATGGCCACCCTTGCCTCCTCCTGGGATCTTCCTTCCTTTTAGGAATGAACTGATCCTGCATCTTCTGCATTATACACAGAAATATCCGCCATTGTTCCTCCACTGTCATCCCTGCTAAAGTATTGCACCATTGAACTTTGGCCAGCTCCTCCCTCATAGCTCCATAATTCCCTTTATTCAACAGAAATATTGTCACTTCCGACTGTACCCTCTCCCTCTCAAATTGCAGATTGAAGCTTAATGTATTATGGTCACTACTTCCCAATGGCTCCTTCACTTCAAGGTCCCTGACCAATTCTGGTTCGTTGCACAATACCAGATCCAGAATTGCCTTCTCCCTGGTAGGCTCCAGCACCAGCTGCTCTAAGAATCCATCTCGGAGGCACTCCACAAAGTCTCTTTCTTGTGGCCCAATACCATCCTGATTCTCCCAGTCTACCTGCATATTAAAATCCCCCATAACAACTGTAGTAACATCTTTGCGACAGGCCAATTTCAGCTCCTGATTCAACTTACATCCGACATCCAGACTACTGTTTGGGGGCCTGTAGATAACTCTCAAGAGGATCTTTTTACCCTTAGAATTTCTCAGCTCTACCCACACTGACTCTACATCCCCTGATTCTAGGTGCCCTGCGCAAGAGACTGAATATCATCCTTACCAACAAGGCCACCCCACCCCCTCTGCCATTAGTCTGTCCTTATGATAGGGGAAGGTTAGGGCATACAGTGGGTTCAACCTTTTGGAACAGATTCCCAGGTAGAATCGACACCGACAGGACTGTGTTGTTCTGTGCTGATGAATTAAGATCAATCAGAGTTACCCTGAAATATAAGTGTCATGTTTTCCCACACGTTACCCATTGGCATCTGTAGAATGGGGTCCATCTTCATGGAAAGGTAAAGACTGCCACCTAGAGGAGAGGATGGCCAAACCTTGCAGCCACAGGCTGAACTCGCCCTGATCGTATATTTATCAGCTCAAGTTACTTGCTTTAATTATCAGGGGTTGATCTCGTTCGCTGCTAATTCCGTCATCTGGGGGGCAGGGGCAATTTGCAGGTGAATAACTCTTTGAGTTTCCTGAGGGATCTGGTTGCACTAAACGACAGGACCGATTGCAAAGGAGACAGCGCAATGCAGTCCGCACAGCCCCAGGTCGAGTGAGGCTGAAACAGTGGATTTGTGCGCCCCCTGTGGTACAATTCCACGGCATGCTGAGTTTTTCCTTAGTCATTCATGGGATGTGGGCATTTTCTGCCCATCCCTAATTGCCCAGAGGGCAGTTCAGAGTCAACCACACTGCTGTGGGTCTGGGGTCACATGTAGGCCAGATTGGGGAAGGGCGGCAGGTATCGGTACATGAAGGGCTTGAGTTAATTTTCGATTTTTAAAAAATTGAATTCAAAAATCCACCATCTGCCGTGGCGGGATTTGAACCCAGTCCCCCTCAGTGTCACGGCAGCTTCCCTTGTGACTGCAGAAGGTTTAAGTTTATTTCCTCCCTGCCTCAGTATCCAAAGGCCGGGACGCACCTTCCAGGAACCGAAGCATCGACTGGGTGACCGTTTCGCAAAACCTCGAGGTTCTGTCTGGGGGAAAAAAAGACCCTGAGCTTCCATTTGCCTGTCACTTTAACGCCCCACCCTGTTCCCTGCCCAACATCTCTGTCTCAGGCTTGCTGTGGTGCTCCAGCAAACTCAGCGCAAGCTGGAAGAACAAAACCACATTTTCCACTTGGGGTCCCTGCAGCCCTCCGGACTCAATATCGAGTTCAATGAATTTATGTCCTGAGCTCCCCCATGTCCTCATCCCTAACCCCACACACCAGGCCTTGTTATCACATTGTCTGCCATTACACACAAATCGTTAGCCACTAACGGTCTCCATTAATAGCTATCCACCCCTTTCTCCGTCCAATTATTCTTTGGGCTCCATCCCTACCTTACTCCTTACCCTCTCCCCTCTCGCTACCTTCTGCATATAAACCGTCATTTTCCTAGCTACCGTCAGTTCTGAGGAAGGGTCACCGGACCTGAAATGTTAACTTTGATTTCTCTTCACAGCCGCTGCCAGACCCCGCTGAGCTTTTCCAGCAATTCCTGTCTTTGCCCCCAGAACGTGACCTGGGTCTCTGCCTTAATAATCTAGAAATAATACCACTCCATCATCACCTCCTCTTAATCTGCTCTGCTGGACTCGAATTTACTGTAGGAGATTGATGCTGTGCTTTGACATCTCTGGTGTTGTCGTATGTTTACCCCCCCCGCGGACATAATGGTCTGGGAATGCTCACAGACCCAGCGTCTCTGGTCCAACTATTTCCACAATGTTTAAGGCGTCCATTCTGAGGACCCGTATTGATATCGCAGATGGATAATGTCAGTGCAGGGGGAATCAGACCCTAGTGTAAGCGATTAGCTTATTATGTGTGGGCTGCACCACACTGTTCCAGTCTCCTGAGTACATCTCATGTAAGGTACTGAAATAACTCCACAGGGGCCGGTATCCCATGACCAAGTCACTCTTTATTTACACGTGGGGAATCCTTGACACTGATCCAGCTCCGAGAGTGTGGTGCTGGTAAAGCACAGCAGGTCAGGCAGGAACCGAGGAGCAGGATAATCAATGCTTCGGGCAAGAGCCCTTCATCAGGAATGAGCCCTTCATCATCCGCATTCCTGATGAATGTCACTTCTCCTGCTCCTCGGACGCTGCCTGAGCTGCTGTGCTCTTCCAGCACCACACACTTGACTCTGATCTCCAGTATCTGCAGTCCCCACTTTCTCCTAGCTGATCCAGCTCTCAGAGTGAGCAGAACCTCTGACACTCCTGTTTATACCTGTCAGCCGGGGCTCCCTGATTGGTCCAGGCTAACAGCCCCAATCAGGGAACTCATACTCTATGAGGCCACCCAACTGACCCTGTTACAGTAACTGCAGTTACGTATCTGCACTGACACCAGTCCTGATCTTGGCTTACTGTGCATGTTATCCACTGCGCTTGGGGTACATCACTTGCGTGGAAGTGAAGATTTAATGGAATTTAATTTAGATAAATGCAAGGCCTTGGACTTTGGTGGGTGAAACCAGGGCAGGATTTACAGTCAATGGTCGGGCCCGGGGGAGTGTTATAGAACAAAGACATCTAGGAGTACAAGCTCATCGCTGTTTGAACATGGAGTCCCAGATAGACAGGGAGGTGAAGAAGAAGGCTTTCAGCGTGCTTGTTTTCATTGGTCAGAGCATTGAGTCTTGGGATATCATGTTGCAGCTGTTCAAGACATTGGTGAGGCCAGATTTGGAGTGTCACGTTCATGTCCGGGCATCCTGCTATGGAAAGAATATTATTCAACTAGAAAAGAGTGCAGAAAAGATTTACTGCCATGCTATCTGTACTGGAAGGTTTGAGTTATAAGGAGGGGCTGGAAAAGCCTGGGATTTTCTTTTCTGGAGTGTAAAAGCCTGAGGGATGACCTGATCGTTGTTTATAAAATCATGAGAGGCATAGGTAAGGTAGATAGCCAGCAACTTGACCCCGTGGTAAGGGAATCCAAAACTAAAGGGGAGACACACAAAAGAATCCACGGGGGCAACCTTTTTTTTCACACAGAGGGTGGTGAGCATCTGACGGAGGTAGCACGTGAGGTGAGAACAACTTGATCGTTTAAGAGACATTTTGACAGGTCCGTGGATGGAGATAGGAATGGAGGGTTATGGAGCAAGCGCAGGCAAATGGAACCAGATTAATTGTGAACACTGGGTGGCACGGGCAGGTTGAGCTAACGGGCCTGTTTCCACACTGCGGAGGTTGACTCGATGACTGTATTTCAGTTGGTGTGAGGGAGTCCCTGTGATGTGTACTGCCTGGCTGAAGTCTGGGAGCTGTGACCCTGTGCTTACCTCTGGGGTGGCGCCGAGCTGCTTGCGTGTCATTGGCTGAACCTTGGGTGATGCTTTGGCCTAGCCCCTTGGCTGGCTGTCCTCCGCCCTCCTGCTGTGGAGTGCTGCGTTACACATTGGCTTCCTGTGGCTGTGGCTTTTAGCCCAGTGTCCTTTTCTTGTGCAATATAGCCTGTGTGTGTGAGGAGACACTGGGCACTGCATTGGTGGGTGAGACAACTCATTTCCCATTCAACTATTGAATAATGCACCGACCCTGCTCACTGCTGTAATGAAGAACCAACAAGTGCTACTGAGCTGCTACAATTGCTTTGCACTTCTTGCCTCTAGTGTGGCGTTAATGAGGTATTCTTGGCTTTGTCTGGAAGTGCCTTCTGAAAGATTGGCTGGTTACAGATAACCAATCCCATAAGACTTTCAGCTAAATTTGCTTCCCAGAAATCACATTAGGTATCTGCAGGAACACCTCCTCATGAATTAGTTGATCGTTTTTACTTGGTTGCTGTCAGCTTGAGCATCCTGAAATTCACTCTCACTTTAAGTAAAGTCAGAAATTCTCTGGCCATAATCATCATCAGAAATGCTGGAGAATTCGATTCTTCGTCTATTCATAAACACGTCCAAATGCCTTTTAAATGTTGCAACTGTACCAGCCTCCACCACTTCCTCTGGCAGCTCATTCCATACACGTACCACCCTCTGCATGAAAAAGTTGTCCCTTAGGTCTCTTTTATATCTTTCCCTTCTCACCCTAAACCTATGCCCTCTGGTTCTGGCCTTCCCGACTCCAGGGAAAGACTTTGCCTATTTATCCTATCCGTGCCCCTCATAATTTTGTAAACCTCTATAAGGTCACCCCTCAGCCTCCAACACTCCAGGGAAAACAGCCCCAGCCTGTTCAGCCTCTCCCTATAGCTCAGATCCTCCAACCCTGGCAACATCCTTGTAAATCTTTTCTGAACCCTTTCAAGTTTCACAACATCTTTCCGATAGGAAGGAGACCAGAACTGCACACAATATTCCAACAGTGGCCTAGCCATGCTGTACATCTCTATGACTCTATGACTCTATAAGTTTAACTGTCTCTTATTCTTTGGAAGTAAAGATTGAACGTTTCTTTAAACAAGTGAAATGCTGACAGAATGTCAATAGATTGTCGGTCCATGTTTGCTCTCCATCCCACCTTTGTACAGCTTTATGCTCTTTAAAGAAGAGCATAGTGTAGTGCTTCTCTGTGTTTTTGCTGATTTTTCTCCATCATTCAATGTTGCTGCCTCTTTAAAGGTGGGAGATGAGAGTGAGGCGTTAGAAAAGCACAGCAGGTCAGGCAGTATCCGAGGAGCAGGAGAATCGACGTTTTGGGCATAAGCCCTTCATCAGGAATCCGATCTCCAGCACCTGCAGCCCTCAATTTCTCCTCGCGTCTTTAAAAGTTGCAGGATTGTTCCAGTAGCTGGCTTTTGTGTAAAAAGAGAGTTTGAACATCATACGCACCTTTGCTTTTTGTCTTTTCTGAGGAGTTGGGTGATGGAACCAAGTAATGGCTGTGAACAGGTTGGCCCTTTTGATATAATTACTCAGCGTTTCTCTATGTTTTACCTGAGAAGTGGCTTCCTGGATTAAAGCTGTTTGATTAGAGTCCAGCACCATTTCCAAGCTATCTTTAAAATCTCTCGGGTCTCTGATAAGACGTCTTTTTGATTTGAAAGACAGAGACTGTTAGGACACCCACTGCGCTTCAGTACAAGTTTGTACTCTTTAACTTTAGTTGATTCAATTTGATTTGATTTATTGTAGTCAAGTGTACACTGAAAACCTCTGTTTTGTGAGCAGTACAGGCAGGTCATAGCAAATAAGGACATACAGATCAGAGTGTTCAGATAGAGTGAGGCACACAGGTTACAACTACACAGGAGCTGCACAAAGCAAGGCCCAGATTATTTGAAGTTAGAGAGTACATTCATCAGTCTAACAATGGCAGGGAATCTGTTCATGAAACTGCTGGTGCATGTGTTCAAGCTTCTGTATCTCCTGCCTGATGGAAGAGGTTGTAAGAGAGCATAACCAGGAGGGATGGGTCTTTGATGATGTTGGCAGCCTTTCCACAGCAACGAGCTGTGAAAATGGAGTCCATGGATGGAAGGTTGGTTTTTGTGATGGTCTGGGCTGTGCACACAATCTTTTGTAGTTTCTTATGGATCTAGGCAGAGCAATTGCCATGCCAGGCCGTTATGCACCTGGACAGTTTGCTTTCTATGGTGCATTTGTAAAAGTCTGTGAGGGTCCTTATGGACATGCCAAATTTCCTGTGCCGCCTACAGAACAAGAGGCATTATTGTATCTTCTTGGCTGTTGCATCTCCGTGGGGCGTCCAGGACAGATTGTCGGTTATCGTCACTTTGACGAACTTGACGCTGTCAACCCTGCCAACCTCTGCTCTGTTGATGTAGATGGGGTAGTGTTCGCCTCCTTTCTTTCTGAAGTTGATTAGTTTTGCTGACACTGAGAGTGAGGTTGTTCTCATGACACTACATCACCAAGCCCTCTATCTCCTTGCTGTATTCTGACTCGTTGTTTCAATTCTGTCCTGCCACGGTGA
Organism: Chiloscyllium plagiosum; assembly: GCF_037043375.1. Taxonomy (NCBI): domain Eukaryota; kingdom Metazoa; phylum Chordata; class Chondrichthyes; order Orectolobiformes; family Hemiscylliidae; genus Chiloscyllium; species Chiloscyllium plagiosum. The sequence continues at coordinate 95,310,362 of NW_028270146.1, read as the reverse complement.
TGTCATCAGCAAACTTGAAGATGGCGTTTGTTCCGAATTTGGCAGCACAGTCATGGGTGTACAAGGAGTACAATAGGGGCTAAGAACATTCCTTAGGGGGGTCCAGTGTTGAGGGTTATTGTGGAGGAGGTGCAGTTGTCAATCTTCACTGATTGTGGTCAGGAAGCTGAGGATCCAGTTGCAGAGATCGGAGCTGAGACCTAGGTCTTGGAGTTTTGAGATCAGTCTGGCGGGGATATAGTATTGAAGGCGGAGCTGTAGTCGATGAGCAGGAGTCTGACGCAGGTGGCCCTTGCTGTCCAGACCTTGGGACACAGGACGTGACATCCCGCTGTGTATCTGTTACGCCAGTAGGCAAACCGCAGGGGATTGTGGGAGGCTCGAGTTGATGTGGATTATAACCCCAGCTCTGAACTCAAGTTGATGACAAATGACTGCTGAGCGGCACGGTGGCACAGTGGTTAGCACTGCTGCCTCACAGCGCCAGAGACCCGGGTTCAATTCCCACCTCAGGTGACTCTCTGTGTGGAGTTTGCACATTCTCCCCGTGTCTGTGTGGATTTGCTCTGGTTTCCTCCCACAGTCCAAAAATGTGCAGGTCAGGTGAATTGGCCCGGCTAAATTGCCCGTAGTGTTAGGTGAAGGGGTAAATGTAGGAGAGTGGGGTTGGGCCGAAGGGCCTGTTTCCACACTGTAAGTAATCTAAGCTTGTCAACTGCCAAACCACGATCACCTTTTCAAGCTTTAACATCCTGTCGCCAATAGCTTTTAGCGTCTGCTTGCTGCCACCATGTGTTCAAGTTTATGAATAATAATGATGATTTACACACTGTCTCAGACTTAGACACCAAGTCTGGATATGATGTTATTGTACATTACTCTCACGTCACTGACTGACGGACTGCTCTGACTCCAGCACACAACCATCTGAGAATAAACAGGAGCTGGCTGGGCATGTACTGGAACAGTATACCTCATGTTGCTGTCTTAAAGGTACAGCTCTCTCTGATCTACAACCTGCACCATAATACAACAGAGTTAAAGTCCTGACATCTAGGCAGTTAGTGTTTACTAAGGTTACACAAAAAATCTTCGCAAAATTCTGGAATAGTAACCGACCTCTCCACATTGTGTGTACGTGTGAGAGAGACAGAGAAACGGTGTGAGAGAGAGTGTGTGAGAGAGAGATGGTATGTGTGTGTGTGAGAGAAAATGTGTCAGAGTGTGTGTATGTATGTTGGTGTGAATGAGAAAGTGTGTGCAAGAAAGAGAGTATGTGTGATAGTGTGTGTGTGTGTGTGTGAGAAAAATTGTGCATGTATTTGAGAGTGTGTGTGTGTGACAGAGAGAAAATGTGTTTGTCAGAGAGAGAGTGTATGAAAGACAGAGTGTGTGAGACACAGAGTGTGTGAGAGACAGTGTGGCAAAGAGTGTCTGAAAGAACAAGTTTGGGAGAGAGTGTGTGAGAGAAAGTGCGTGAGAGAGAATGCATGTGTGTGTGTGTGTGAAAGAGAGAGAGAGAGAGGCTGTGTGAGACTGTGTGTGAGAGACGTTGTGAGAGAGATTGTGTGTGGGAGACTGTGTGTGGGAGAGTGTGTGTGGGAGAGTGTGTGTGGGAGAGTGTGTGAGAGAGAGTGCGTGAGAGAGAATGTATGTGAGTGTGTGTGTGAGAGAGAGAGACTGCGTGAAACTGTGTGAGAGACATTGTGTGAGAGATTGTGTGTGGGAGACTGTGTGTGGGAGAGTGTGTGTGAGAGCGAATGAGAGTGTGAGTCAGTAAGTATGTGAGAGAGTGCGTGTGTGAGAGCAAGTGTGTTTAAGAAAGAGAGAGTGAGTGTAAGCAAGTGTCCGAGGGAGTGTGTAATAGTATGTGAGACAGTGTGACAGAATGTGCATGAGAGAGTGTGTGACAGAGAGTGTGTGTGAGAGTGATTGAGAGTGTGTGTGAGAGTGCGAGAGAGAAAGTATGTATGAGAGAATGTGTGTGAGAGAGTGTATGTGCATGTGTGTGAGAGTGATTGAGAGTATGTGTGAGTGCGTGTGAGAGAGAATGTGGGAGAGAAAGTGAGAGAGAGAGTGTATGTGTGTACGCGATAGTGATTGAGACTGTGTGTGAGTGCGTGTGAGAGAGTGTGTGTATGAGAATGTGCATGAGAGAGAGTGTGAGAATGTATGAAAGAGAATGTGTGTGAGAGAGTGTTTGAGGGAGTGCACGAGTGTGCATGAGAGTGCAAGTGAGTGTGTGTGAGAGACTATATGAGAGTGTGTGTATGAGTGAGTGCACGTGAGAGAGTGTGAGAAGAAGTGAAAGAGAGTGGGAGAATTTGTGAGAGTGTGTGAGCGAGAGTGTCTGAGGGAGTGTGTGAGACAACGTGTGTGAGAGAGAGTGCCTGTGTGTAAGAGAGTGGGAGAGAGAATGTGTGTGAGTGTATATATGAGAGAGAGTGTGTGAGAGAAAGTGTGTTAGAAAGAGTTTGAGAATGTGTGAAAGAGAATGTGAGAGAGCTTTTGAGAGTGTGAGAGAGTGTGTGTGAGAGTGTATCAGACAGTGTGAATATGAGAGTGAGTGCATCTGAGAGAGAGTGTGAGAGTAAGTGAGAGAGTGGGACAGTTTGTGAGAGTACGTGAGAGAGATTGTCTGAGGGAGTGTGTGAGAGAGTGTGTTTGTGGGTGAGTGTGAGAGACTGTATGAGTGAGAATATCAGAGCCAAGAGTGTGTGAGAGAGAGTGTGAGCAAGTCTGTGAGTATGTGAGAGAGAGAGTGTGTATGACAGTGAATGCGTGTTTGTGAGAGAGAATGGGAGTGTGTAAGAGAATGTGAAAGTGAGAGAGTGTGAGCGTGTGAGATAAGGTGTGAGAGAGAGTGTGTGTGTGAGAGAGAGAGACAGTGTAAAAATAGGAGTGTGAGAGTGTAAGAAAGAGTGTCAGAGACAGTGTGAGAGAGTGTGTGAGTGTGTGAGAGTGTATATGAGAGTGTCTGTGTGACTGCGTGAGTGCGAGTGCCTGTTAGTGTGTGTGAATCTGTGTGTGTATGTGTGTGTGTATGTGTGTGTGAGAGAGAGTGTATGTGTGTGTTTGTGTGTGAATGCTTGTGTTTGTGGGAGAGAGAGTATATGTGTGTGCGTGTGCATATAAGTGTTTGTGTCAGTGTGTGAGTGTGTGTGTGTCATTGTGTGTGTCAATGTGTGTGAGTGTGTGTGTGAGCATGTCTGTGTGTGTCTGTGTGTGAGTGTGTGTCATTGTGTGTGTCAATGTGTGTGAGTGTGTGTGTGAGCATGTCTGTATGTGTGGGTCTGTGTGTGAGTGTGTGTGTTTGTGTCATTGTGTGTGTCAATGTGTGTGAGTGTGTGTGTGAGCATGTCTGTGTGTGTGGGTGCGTGTGTCTGTGTGTGTGCTTGTCTGTGTCTGTGGGTGTGTGTGTGTGCATGCAGGTTTGTGTGTCTGTGTGTGTGTGAGAGAGACTGTGTGAGTATGAGTGCGCGGGTGTAAGTGTGTGTCTCTGTATGTGTGCGCGGAAGTGTGTGTGTGAGTGTGTGCCTGTGTGTGTGCGAGAGAGTATATGTGTGTGTGTGGGAGAGAGTGTGTGTGTGCATGTCTGTATATGTGTCAGTGTGTTTGCCAATGTGTGTGTGTGTGTGTGTGTGTGTGTATACTTGTCTGTGTCTGTGGGTGTGTATGTGTAACTTTGTGTGTGTGAGAGAGTGTGTGAGTGTAAACGTGTGTCATTGTGAGTGTGTGAGTGTGTGAATCTGTGTGTGAGTGTGTGTGAATGTGAGTAAGTGTGTGTGTGAGCATCTGTGAGTGTGTGTGAGTGTGAATGTGTATGTGTGCGTGTATGAGCGTCTGTGTGCCTGTGTGAGGGTGCACATGTGTCTGTGTGTTTGTGCGTGTGTGTATGTGTGAGAGAGAGTATGTGTGTGTGTGAGAGACAGAGAGTGTGAGAGAAAGCGAGAGAGTGGGAGAGTTTGTGAGAGTGTGTGAGACAGAGTGTGCGAGGTAGCATCTGAGGGAGTGTGTGAGAGAGACCGTGTGAGTGGGAGTGTGAGAAAGAGAGTGTGTGTGAGTAACTGTGTGAGAGAGAGTGTCTGAGAGAGCATGTGAGTGTGTGTGTGTGAGTGTAAGAGACTGTATGAGTGAGAATAACAGAGACAAGAGTGTGTGAGAGAGAGTGTGAGCAAGTCTGAGTATATGTGAGAGAGTGAGAGAGTATATGTATGACAGTGAATGAGTGTGTGTGTGAGAGAGAATGGGAGTGTAAGAGAGAGTGTGAGAGTGAGTGTGTGTGAGAGAAAGTATGAGAGAGAGTGAGTGTGTATGTGAGTTTGAGTGTGAGCATGTGTGTCTGCAGTGTGTGTGTGTGTCATTGTGTGTGTCAATGTGTGTGAGTGTGTGTGTGAGCATGTCTGTGTGTGTGGGTGCGTGTGTCTGTGTGTGTGCTTGTCTGTGTCTGTGGGTGTGTGTGTGTGCATGCAGGTTTGTGTGTCTGTGTGTGTGTGAGAGAGACTGTGTGAGTATGAGTGCGCGGGTGTAAGTGTGTGTCTCTGTATGTGTGCGCGGAAGTGTGTGTGTGAGTGTGTGCCTGTGTGTGTGCGAGAGAGTATATGTGTGTGTGTGGGAGAGAGTGTGTGTGTGCATGTCTGTATATGTGTCAGTGTGTTTGCCAATGTGTGTGTGTGTGTGTGTGTGTGTGTATACTTGTCTGTGTCTGTGGGTGTGTATGTGTAACTTTGTGTGTGTGAGAGAGTGTGTGAGTGTAAACGTGTGTCATTGTGAGTGTGTGAGTGTGTGAATCTGTGTGTGAGTGTGTGTGAATGTGAGTAAGTGTGTGTGTGAGCATCTGTGAGTGTGTGTGAGTGTGAATGTGTATGTGTGCGTGTATGAGCGTCTGTGTGCCTGTGTGAGGGTGCACATGTGTCTGTGTGTTTGTGCGTGTGTGTATGTGTGAGAGAGAGTATGTGTGTGTGTGAGAGACAGAGAGTGTGAGAGAAAGCGAGAGAGTGGGAGAGTTTGTGAGAGTGTGTGAGACAGAGTGTGCGAGGTAGCATCTGAGGGAGTGTGTGAGAGAGACCGTGTGAGTGGGAGTGTGAGAAAGAGAGTGTGTGTGAGTAACTGTGTGAGAGAGAGTGTCTGAGAGAGCATGTGAGTGTGTGTGTGTGAGTGTAAGAGACTGTATGAGTGAGAATAACAGAGACAAGAGTGTGTGAGAGAGAGTGTGAGCAAGTCTGAGTATATGTGAGAGAGTGAGAGAGTATATGTATGACAGTGAATGAGTGTGTGTGTGAGAGAGAATGGGAGTGTAAGAGAGAGTGTGAGAGTGAGTGTGTGTGAGAGAAAGTATGAGAGAGAGTGAGTGTGTATGTGAGTTTGAGTGTGAGCATGTGTGTCTGCAGTGTGTGTGTGTGTCATTGTGTGTGTCAATGTGTGTGAGTGTGTGTGTGAGCATGTCTGTGTGTGTGGGTGCGTGTGTCTGTGTGTGTGCTTGTCTGTGTCTGTGGGTGTGTGTGTGTGCATGCAGGTTTGTGTGTCTGTGTGTGTGTGAGAGAGACTGTGTGAGTATGAGTGCGCGGGTGTAAGTGTGTGTCTCTGTATGTGTGCGCGGAAGTGTGTGTGTGAGTGTGTGCCTGTGTGTGTGCGAGAGAGTATATGTGTGTGTGTGGGTGTTCATGTGAGTGTGTGTGTGTCTGTGTGTGTGTGAGCATGTCTGTACATATGAGTGGGGGTGTCTGTGTGTGTGTGTGTCTCTGTGCGTTTGCGTGTGTGTGACTGTGTGTGTCTGTGTGTCACTGTGTGTGTGAGAGAGCGAAAGAGAGAGAGAGAGCATGTGTGTGTTTGTGAGTGTGTGTGTCTGAGTATGTGAACGCCCGTGTGTTTGTGAGAGAGAGAGTATATGTGTGTGTGTGTGAGAGAGAGTGTGTGTGAGTCCCTGTCTGTATGTGTCTGTGTGTGTGATTGTGTGTGTGTGAGAGAGTGTGCGTGCGCGTGCGCACATGTGATTGTGTGCGTGTGTTAGCGTGTTTGTGTGTGTGAGAGTGTGTGAGTGTGACTGTGTGTCTGTCTATCTGTGTGTGAATGAGGGTTTGTGTGAAAGACTACTTGTGTGGTGAGTGTGAGAGTGTGCGTGTGAATGTGAGCATGCATGCGCGAGCTTGTGCGAGTGTGTGTGTGTGGGCATGTCTGTCTGTGTGTCTGTGTGTGTGTGGGCATGTCTGTCTGTGTGTCTGTGTGTGTGTGGGCATGTCTGTCTGTGTGTCTGTGTGTGTGTAAGCCTGCATGTGTCTGTTCGTCTGTGTATGTGTGAGTGAGCTTATATGCCTGTGGGGATGTGTGTGTGGGTGTGAGAGTGTGTGTGTGTGTGAGCGAGTGTGAGTGTGTGTGACGATATGTGTGTGTTTGTATTGTGTGTGTGACTGGCTGTGCATGTTTGTCAGTGTGTGTGAGTGTGTGTGAGTGTGTATGCGTGAATGTGTGTGTTAGTATATGTGTGTGTGTGATTGTGTGTATGAGCATATGTTAGTGTGTTTATGTGTGTTTGATTGTGTGTGTGAGCGTGTTAGTGTGCTTGTGTGTGAGTGTGTGTCCATGTATGTGTGTGAATGAGTGTGTGTGTGCATCTGTGAGTAGGTGTGTGAGTGTGAGTGTGTGCGTGCATGTCTGTGAGTGTGTGTGTGAGTGTAGGGGTGTGGGTGTGTGTGTGTGAGAGAGAGAGAGTACGTGTGGGTGAGAGTGAGTGTGAGTGTCCATGCGTGTCTGTGTGTATGTCAGTGTTTGTGTGTGTGAGCGTGTGTGTGCGTGAGTGTGTGTGTCTGTGTGTGAGAGAGAGTATGTGTGTATGAGTGCAACAGTGTGCAGGTGCGTCTGTGTGCGTGTGAGTGTGTGTGTACATGTGAGAAAAAGAGAGTGTGTGTGCGTGTGTGTTTGAGAGACAGGAGTGTGTGAGAGACAGTGTGAGCAAGTCTGTGAGCATTTGTAAGAGAGAGGCTGTGTGACAGCGAGCGAGTGTGTGTGAGAGAATGGGAGTGTGTGAGAGAGTGTGAGAGTGAGTATGTGTGAGAGAATGTATGAGAGAGAGTGTGTGAGACAGAGGGACTGTATGAGGATGGGAGTATGTGAAAAAGATAGTGTGAGATTGGGAATGTGAGAGTGTAAGAGAGAGTGCCAGAATAGTGTGAGAGTGTGTGTGAGTGTGGGAGAGCATGTGTGTGTGTGTGTCTGCTTGTGTGTTCACATGATTGTGTGTGTGTGTGCGTGCATGAGCATGTCTGTGCATGTGAGTGTGTGTGTGCGAGAGCATATGTGTTTGTGAGTGTGTGTGTGAGAGAGAGAGAGAGAATATGTGTGTGTGAGTCCCTGTTTCTCTGTATGTGCGTGTAGGTGTCTGTGAGAGATTATGTGTGGGTGTGCAGGAGTGTGAGAGATTAAAGTACTTACACTGTGGAAACAAGCCCTTTGGCCCAACAAGTCCACAGCAACCCTCCAAAGAGCTACCCACCCAGACCCATTCCCCTACATTAACCCCTTCACCTAACACTTCGGGCAATTTACCGTGGCCAATTCACCTAACCTGCACATTTTTGGACTGTGGGAGGAAACCCATGCAGACATGGGGAGAATGTGCAAACTCCACAAAGACAGTTGCCTGAGAACATAGAACGTAGAACATAGAACAATACAGCACAGAACAGGCCCTTCGGCCCACGATGTTGAGCCGAACATTTGTCCTAGCTTAAGCACCCATCCATGTAACTATCCAATTGCCGCTTAAAGGTCACCAAAGATTCTGCCTCTGCCACTCCCACAGGTAGCGCATTCCATGCCCCCACCACTCTCTGGGTAAAGAACCCACCCCTGACATCTCCCCTATACCTTCCACCCTTCACCTTAAATTTATGTCCCCTTGTAACACTCTGTTGTACCCGGGGAAAAAGTTTCTGACTGTCTACTCTATCTATTCCCCTGATCATCTTATAAACCTCTATCAAGTCACCCCTCATTCTTCGCCGTTCCAACGAGAAAAGGCCTAGCACTCTCAACCTATCCTCGTATGACCTATTCTCCATTCCAGGCAACATCCTGGTAAATCTCCTCTGCACCCTCTCCAAAACTTCCACATCTTTCCTAAAGTGAGGCGACCAGAACTGCACACAGTACTCCAAATGTGGCCTAACCAAGGTCCTGTACAGCTGCAACATCACTTCACGACTCTTGAATTCAATCCCTCTGCTAATGAACGCTAATACACCATAGGCCTTCTTACAAGCTCTATCCACCTGAGTGGCAACTTTCAAAGATCTATGAGGCGGGAATTGAACCCGTATCTCTGGTGCTGTAAGGCAGCAGTGCTAACCACTGAGCCACCGTGCCGCCCAGATTGTTTGTGTGTGAGTGTCAGTATGAATGTGTGCTTGTGTGAGAGTATGTGTGTGGGCACATCAGTCTGTGTCTGTGTGTGAGTGAGCATGGATGTGTTTGTGAGAGAGACAGAGAGTTTGTGTGTGTATGTGTGTGATTGTGTGTGTCAGACTGTGTGTGTGAGTGTGACTGTGTGTGTGTCTATCTGTGTGTGAATAAGTGTGTGTGTGAGAGAGAGTGCTTGTGGGGTGTCTGTGAGAGTGTGGGTGTCTGTGAGAGTTTGTGTGTGAGCATTTGTGTGTGTGTGCGCGTGCGCGCTTGTGCCAGTGTGTATGTGTGGGCATGTCTGTCATTGTGTCTGTGTGTGTGTGTCTGTCTGTGTGTGTGTGTGTGAGTGAGCTTATATGCCTGTGAGTGTATGTGTGTGTGACTATATGCGTGTGATTGGCTGTGTTTGTTTGTCAGTGTGTGTGTGGCCGTGTGAGTGTGTATGGTAGAGAGAGTATATTTGTGTGTGAGAGTATGTGTGAGTCCCTGTCTGTCTGTATGTGTGTGTGTGTCAGTGTGTGTGTCTGTGTGTGTTTGTGTGAGTGTGTGAGTCTGTGTGTGTGTCTGTGGATGGGTGTGGGTGTGTGGGTGGGTGTCTGTGTGTGAGTGTATGAGAGAGATTATGTGTGTGTGTGCATGTGTGTCTATGTGCATGTCAGTGTGTCTGAGTATGTGTGTATGTGTGAGAGATTGTTTGTGTGTGAGTGTCAGTATGAATGTGTGTGTGGGCATATCAGTCTATGTGTGTGTGAGTGAGCATGGGTGCGTCTGTGAGAGAGACAGACAGTTTGTGTGTGCGTGTACGTGTGTGACTGCGTGTTTGTGTGTGTCAGACTGTGTGCGTGAGTGTGACTATGTGTGTATAAGTGTGTGTGAGAGAGAGTGCTTGTGGGGTGTCTGTGTGAGTGTGAGAGTGCTTGTGAGAGTGTGTGTGTGTGAGCGTTTGTGTGTGAGCATTTGTGTGTATGTGTGCACGCTTGTGCAAGTGTGTGGGCATGTCTGTCCTTGTGTCTGTGTGTGTGTGAGCCTGTGTGTGTGTGTCGGTGTGTATGAGTGAGCTTATATGCCTCTGTGTGTGTGTGTGTGAGTGTGTGTGTGACTATATGCGTGTGACTGGCTGTGTGTGTTTGTCAGTGTGTGTGTGAATGTATGAGTGCGTGAGAGTGTGTATGTGAGTGTGTGTGAATGTGTGTGTTAGTATATGTGCAAGTGTGATTGTGTGTGTGAGCATGTTAGTGTGTAAATGTGTGATTGTGTGTGTTAGTGTGTTAGCGTGTTTGTGTGTGTGTGAATGTGTGAGTGTGTGCGTGTCTACGTATGTGTGTGAATGAGTGTATGTGTGTGTCTATGAGTGAGTGAGTGCATGTGAGTGTGTGTGTGCATCTGTAGGTAGGTGTGTGAGTGTGAGTGAATGTGTGTGCATGTTTGTGAGTGAGTGTGAGTGTGTGCCTGCGTGTATGAGTGTAGATGTGTGGGTGTGTGTGTGTGTCTGTGTCTGTGTGTGTCTGTGTTTGAGAGAGAGAGTATGTGTGGGTGAGAGTGAGTGTGTGTTTCTGTGTGAGTGTGCATATGTGTCTGTGTGTATGTCAGTGTGTGTGAGTTTGAGTGTGTGCGTTTGCGAGAGAGAGTATGTGTGTGAATGTAAGTGTGAATGTTTGTGTCTGCGTGATTGTGTGTGTGGGCATGTCTATCTGTGTGTCTGTGTGTGTGAGTGAGCCTGTGTGTGTGTGTCTGTCTGTCTGTGTGTGTGAGTGAGTGTATGTGTGTGTGCCTGTGTGAGTGTGTTTGAGTGTGTGGGCGTGAGTGAATGTGAGTGTTGGAGTAAGTGTGTGTGAGTGTATGTGCATGTATGTGTATGTGCATGTGCGTTTGCATGTCTGTGAATATGTGAGTGTGTGTGTCTGTGTGTGCGAGAGTGAGTGTGTGTGCCTGTGTGTGTGTGTGTGTGATAAAGTGCTTGTGAGTATGTGAATGTGGATGTGTGTGAGTATGCGTGTGTGAATGTACGTGTGCGTGAGAGTGTGTGTGTATGTGAGTGTGTGCGTGTGAGTCTTTGTGTGTGAGTGTGTGTGTCTCTGTGTGTATGTGAATGAGTGTGTGTTTGTGTGAGCGTGTGTGTTTGTGTGTGTCTGTGAGTGTGTGTCTGTGTGTATGCGTGTCTCTGCGTGAGTGTGTGAGTCTTTGTGAGTGATCATGTGTGTGTGTGACTGTGAGTGTCGGTGTACGCGTCTGTGAGTGAATATGTGTGTGTGTCATCTGTGAATGAGTGTATGAGTGTGAGCATGTGTGTGTCAGTGTGTGAGCATGCGAGTGTGCTTGTGTGTATGAGCGTGAGTGTGTGTGTGTGTCAGTGTGAGTGTGAGTGGGTGTGAGTGTGTCTGTGAGCGTGTCAGTGTGCGTGTGAATGTGAGAGTGTGTGTGTGAGCGCGAGTGTGTTTGTATGAGTGTGTCAGTGTGTGTATGAATGAGAGTGCATGTGAGTGTGGATTAGTGTGTGTGTGTGGCAGTGTGTAAGTGTGAGTGCGTGAGTGTGAGTGTGTGTTCGTGTGTGTTTGTGTGTTTTTGTGTTTGTGTGTGTGTGTGTGAGAGTGTGAGTGAGTGTGTATGTGTGAGTGAGTGTGTATGTGTGAGTGTTTGTGTGTGTATGTGTGTGTGTGTGTGAATGTGTGAGAGTGTTGGAATTGGGAGATCATTTCCTCTCTTGATGTGCTGGTGCCCATCTAAAGCGGGGAGGTTGCATTGCTCCCAGCATGCAATGCATCCCTACCATGTGGTTATCCTGATAAAGCCATGAAATATCTAACAACAACAACAACAAAAACGTGTGCCTTTAATATAGTTCAACAACCCAAGGGAAGTCACAGTAGAGTTAACAATCAAATGTTGACATTAAGTGTGAGAGTGGATGTTGGGGACAATGACCAAAAGCTTGCTAAAAAGGGTAGGTTTTAGGGAGTGTTTTAAACCAGCAGAGAAAGGCAGCGAGCTGTCGGGACAGAATGTCAGATCCTAGTGCCAAGGTAGCTGAAGGGATGGCTGCCAATGGTGGAGTGGTCAAAAACAAGGAGGCCCAAACTGGAGGTAGGTAGATATCTTGGACAGCGATGGGGCTGGATTGCAGAGAGGGGAGTGGGACAAGCCCATGGGAGGATTGAAAAACAAGGGTATGCAGTGTTGGCAGCACAGAGATGTGGATAAGCATTATGATTCATCCATTAGCCTTTTGGCCAGCCAGCAGGAGCAGATATAATGTGATTAGATTAGAATCTCTACAGTATGGAAACAGGCCCTTCGGCCCAACAAGTCCACACCGACCCTCCGAAGGGCAACCCACCCAGATCCCATTCCCCTACCTTATATTTACCCGTGACTAACACACCTAACGCTATGGGCAATTCACCTAACCTGCTCATCTTTGGACTGTGGGAGGAAACCAGGGCACCCGGAGGAAACCCACGCAGACATGGGGAGAATGTGCAAACTCCACACAGACAGTTGCCTGAGGCTGGAATCGAACCCAGGTCTCTGGCGCTGTGGGGCCACAGTGCTAACCACTGAGCCACAGTGCCACCGTGGTTGATGGATGGTCATGTGTGAGAGTACATTACCTTTCATTGCTGCACTGCTCACCAGAGCTCAGTCAATACACTTTCTCCACAGATAGCAGTCCACTGTGCGACAGGGTACGGTCCCAAGACTGGCTCACATTATCTTCCACAATGCAAGGAGCGATATGTGGAGTCCATACAAGCCGCTGTCCCCTCAGCACCTCGATGGGAAACATGTGCAACATCTGGAGCATCAGCACGGTTCCCTCATCTACACTCGCTCACCAGAGAGACAATCAGCAACACAGAGACAGAGAGAGAACTAACTACCCCCTGCCATGAGAAAGAGGCAAGTCTCGACCAGATAGGGAGCCCGGACACTGGAATCTCTGTCATAGAGTTGTGTAGCATGGAAACAGACCCTTCGGCCCAATTCGTCCATGCTGACCAGACAACTATTGGTTGACGAATGGTCATAGGTGCCTTGGGTGTGACCATTGACCTGTTACACTGCAGTCCAGGGACTGAGAAGTTTGACCAATTTTAATTGTTAAAAACCAGCAATCTGAGACAAAGAGAAAGGGCATAGATCTGATCACATGGTCTCAAATTCAACACAACAAATGCCTCAGATGCTGAAATAATTGGTGCCACTAACAGCCATCTTTGAAGCCATAATTCTCCCCAGAGATCGTCCAGGAATCCCTCCGCCATCTTGTGAAGGGAATACCTGTGTTCATCACTATGGCAACATTAAAAAAAACTGAATCTTACATTGAAAATAGTATTTGGAAAAGTCAGAACTTTAGCAGCTTTCAGTTTAGGTATTGTACCAATCTTTACAACAAGCATTCAACTACAATTTTCATCAACAAGGAACACAACACGATAACAAAGGAAGTGTCGTAAAAAGAGGTTAAAATTCGAGTCGTTATCATCCAATTCCAGAAGATAATTAATAATTTCAACCAACAGCCAACACAACAAAATTCATTGGCATTGAACATTCAACCTGGAAGATTCAAGCTATTATATCAGACAAATGTGAAAAGCATAATCCCTGAGACTTTAAACAATTTCTACCAAATTGGACACCAAATCAAATGAGGAGCAGGTTTATTCAATTCTCAACAAACAAGGAAAGGGCTTATATAATTCATGGTAGGGCCCTGGGTAGTGTTGTAGAACAGAGAGACCTAGGGGTCCAGGTACATAGGGGTTCAGTTTGCATCACATGTAGACAGGGTGGTTAAGAAGGTGTTTAGCATGCTTGCCTTCATTGCTCAGACCTTTGAGTATAGGAGTTGGGACATTGTGTTGAGGTTGGACGGGATATTAATGAGGCCTCTTCTAGAGTACTGAGTCCAGTTCTGGTCACCCAGTTATAGGAAATATATTATTTAGCTGGAGAGGGTTCAGAAAAGATTTCCCGGAATGTTGCTAGGTATGGAGGGTTTGAGTTACAAAAAGAAGCTGGATAACCTGGGACATTTTTCACTGGAGCGTAGGAGGTTGAGGAGTGACCTTATAGAGGTTTATAAAATCATGGGGGGCATGGATAGGGTGAACGGCAGGTGTCTTTTCCTTAAGGGTGGGGGACTTCAAGACCGGGAGGGCATATTTTTAAGATGGGAGGGGAAAGATTTAAAAAAGACATGAGGGGCAACTTTTTTACACGGGGAGTGATTCATCCAGAGGAAGTGGTGGCTGCAGGTACAGTTACAACGTTTAAGAGCCATTTAGATAAGTTCATGAATAGGAAGGATTTGGTGGGATATGGACCAGGAGCAGTCAGGTGGCACCAGATTAGTTTGGGATTATGGTCGGCATGGACTGGTTGGACCGAAGGGTCTGTTTCTGTACTGTGTGACTGATGACTCTAATACCTGGGAATCTTATCAGATCATGTGTTGCATAGATAACAGATCAATAAAAAACAAAATACATTTTAAAAACCCTCGTTACAACATTTGATCAATATTTCAGGCCAAGAACAAAGAAGACACTGGTGAGATTATGCTTCAATAGCAGATATCAATTGCTAGATGTGTCTGCAGATAGCTTCATTAATGCTGTATGTACTGTCTGAGCCATGCAACTATAGAGACTTACAAGAATTCTTTGACAACAGAATCGTTGTTGCTTTCTTGAATGAATCAGCCACTGAACTCCATCAATCAAAAGAAGATCTAACTCTCGATCTAAGAGTCCGATTGCAGTGGATATGAATCTAGACAATTATTCAAGAAGCTTTCTCCAGCGAAAGCTCCATTTAATGCAGTACTGATGACTACTAAAGTATAAACAGAGCATTCATGGAATCAGGCCACTCACCTGAAAAGGATGCCCTTTATGACAACACCATCACAAACCCTGAGCAACCAGAAGTTATAATATTGAGTCACGAGCGTGTTCGGAAACTCCCCAGCAGTGCTGACAAAACTGTCCGGTTTTACACCTACCATATATTCATCGTAGGAAGAGAGACCATTTCTCAGAGACATGCTACAGCGTAGAGGCTATAGCAAGTGACAAAACCAAATAACTTTCAACCCAACATGTAAATTAACACCTTGGAACAAGGACATTGAAGAGCAGGTCAACACTACAGTGGAACATGTTTCTTCATATGGGGCATACCTAGCTATGAAGTTAGAACATCAGTCTGTACTCCAAACAATAACACCATCATCCAGCTCAGAAACTAATGGCAGAGAAGCAGAACCATCTCAAATTCCCAACACATCTCTGTAGCTACATTGATGCAAGGCCCATCACCAAATAATTTCTGTTCAGGGTAGGTGGTCAGGCTGTCAGATTCTCTTTATCAATGATTACTGGAAACCAGCAGAGAGAGAGAAAGTTCACCAACTTTACCTTCAGTGCCTCTATATCCCCCAACCCATTTTCTATCATGGGGGGAGGGGAAGGAGTTCAAGATGTAACAAAAATAGCAGGCGCTAAAAGTTGCATGAGGCAGTAATCTAGACAGATTATTTAAGAATGTGCATGAATGTTAATCGATTTTTATGACAAGGAGAGAAACTGGATGTAGGTTTGCTCGCTGAGCTGGCAGGTTCATTTTCAGATGTTTCGTCACCATACTGGGTAACATCATCAGTGAGAGTCTCCGAATGAAGTTTCGCCAGAGGCTCACTGAAGCTGTTACCCAGTATGGTGACGAAACATCTGAAAATGAACCTTCCAGCTCAGTGAGCAAACCTGCATCCAGACTCTCAACCTAAGCCACAAACCTTCTCAAAACTCACTAAAGGAGAAAAAAAATGTTTGGGGAAGGTATTGTATAACGGCTTCAGGACCTTGGGGCAATAATGTCACCGAAATGTTATTTCTCACTGGACACAAACAGTACTGGGTGGGTGGTGTTAGTTGGAGTACGTGTGGGTGTGTATGGGTGTGTGTGTGTGTGTGTATGGGTGCGTGCTTATGTGTGTATGTGCATGTGTGTGCACATGCGCGCGCACCCGCACTTGTATGTGTAAGTGTGTCTTAGAATGATAGAAACACATCGAAGCATAGGTACACAGTGATTTTTGGAGTGTGTGTTTATGTGTATTTGTGTGTGTGTACGTGCACACGCTTGTGTGTGTGTTTGTAAGGGTATGTATATGTGTGTGTGTATTTGTGTGAGTGTATGTGTGTGTGTATGTGTGTATGGGTATGTGTGTAAGATTTACAGAAGTGCATAAAAGCACACATACAGAATGATTTTTAAGAGCATGTGTGTAGGTGTGTGTTAGACTGATAGAAGCACATGAAACCACGTGCAGAGAATGTAAGATATGGGCTGTTTGCACAAATGACTACTTCCTGTCCAACTTGGTTTTCTTGTGTTTCAATCCTGATAAGTGCAGGATGTAATCTTTGACCTCAGGTCCCTGTTCAGCTGTGCCCAGCTTCAGATCTGCTGATGCCGGACGGAGTGCTGCACTCTCATAGGTGTCATTTCCTTCAGGTGAGATGTTCTACAAAGGCTGGCATTTCTGCAGGACGTCCCAGAATACCTGCCATCCAGTGACATGTTTCTGAAGAGCGGTGTAGAAAATGAAGCCGTCAATCAGTGCACAGCAAGCTCCCATGAACAGTAAGGTGATAGTAATCTGTACTTTGTTGTTGGTCGAGCAATTAAATATCGGTCAGGACACAAGGGGCTAACGGCCCAGCTCTGATTTAAACTAGTGCTGCATCATCTCAGCGTGCAGCTCATTAGGAGCTCAACCAGAGGGCAGCAATTCTGACAGTGGAGCACTCCCTCAGTGCAGGGCCACCATTGGTTGTTTTCAACTTACTTCTGCAATGGGACTTGAACCAAAGACCTTCTGACTCTGAGATAAGGACGTTACCTGCTGAGATCTTTAAAGGGGATAGTAATGAGCCGAGAACAAAGGAATAGCAAGTGATAAAGAGGGCAAATTAAATTTTGGCACTTATTTCAGAAGCAAGAGAGTGAAGGTGTAATGAGGTGCAGTGGCAACTATGGAAGGCGTTGGTGCGACTGCTTCTGGAGTACTCGGCACTGTTTCCGTGCCCTGCTTTGAAGGAAGGATGTAGTTCTTTGGAGACAACTCAGAGAGGACTCACTGGATTGGCTTCGGAGATGAGAGATGTCCTATGAGGTAAAGTCGAGCTCTTTCTCCACCGCAGTCCAACACCGGCACCTCCAAGTCACAGAGTTTAGAGTCTACTCGAGGTTTATAAGATGCTAAAGGGATTGACAAAAGGATTAGGAACGAGGGGTCATCGTTTTAGGCTAAAAGGTAGCAGATTTGAAACAGAGTAACTTCTCTCAAAGAGTCACAAGTCTGAGGAGGTCGGGGTGCTGAGTAAATTTAACGAGGTGATGGACAAATTTTAATTAGCAATAGGTTGAAGGGTCATGGAGAGCGGGCAAGAAAATGGAGCTGAGGCCGGGCTGTGATTGGAGAGCAGAGCAGGCCCGAGGGGCCAAGGGGCCCACTCCTGTTGCTAGTTCTGATGTTCTTGTATCTTTGAAAGGACCAGTCCACGTACGTTGAGAGACGATTTTTTTTTTTCTCTCACTGCCAACCATCCCATTTTCGATGAGGGGGTGGGGGGTGGGGAGAGCTGGGGGGGGGGGGGGGAAGTTCCCCGCTCAGGCCCCAGCTGCTGAGAAGATGCCATTCAAAAATCGCAGTTTAGCCAGCCTGCCAGCAGATGGCAGTGATTCCCCAATCCGGGGTTCCATCCGCCAGGCAGTGAGGCCTGACCTGAATTCCCCTTGTATCTGGCTCATACCCGTCACCATTGTGAGATCAAGTTGCCTCGTACAGAAACAGGGAGCTCAGATAACAGGAAACCAGAAAGGAAAACATGGCGTCACTGCTAGTTCTTTAGCCACCGATGGGAATCAGTGGCCAACACTGAGGATTCACACTCTGTGGCTGGAGGTTGCACTACCCACACCCCCCTCCAAAACTCCTCCAACTGCTTCCCCCACCCACCCACCAGGGAATGGACTGGCTGACGGTGGTCCTAAAATTGCCCAACATTGGCCATCCATTTGTCCATTACCCTGCTGCCAACTGTTGATGCATTACCAGCCACCTGGCAGCTCTGAGGACGCCCACCTCTATTTGGGTCAGTTCAGGCCCTGAAGTGTCGAGCTAATTCAAGGCCTTTCCCTTACCTCACCACGGCAAAGCCAGTAGGCTAACCCCATCAACCCCCCCCCAAACCCCACCTCACCCCTTACTCCCCTCCTCACACCCCCCACCCCACCCCACCATCCCCTCGTCTGGCCTCCCCACAGCAGATATTCAGAGCGGTCACCCCCAGCAGCAAGTGGTGGGCCTAATACCGTAGCTGAGAGTACGTTACTGCTTTCAAACAGGCCTCAGTACAGCAATATGAACAACATCATCTAGGCCTGGGGTGGGTGGTGTTTAAAACACCCTTAACCACATCAGGTGACCCTACTGAGGTGTTCAATATTAGGGGCAATTTTGACAGGGTAAAGAAAGATGATCTGCTTCCATGGGTTGGTGTTGTCGGTAACTCTGGGTCACAGCTTCAAGATTGTCAGCAAGAGAGCTCGGAGAGAGATAAGGAGAAACTCCTTGACTCGGAGAGTTGCCTGGGAGTGTGGTGGAGGCAGGTACCTTAGGAGGTTTCAAAAGAGTATTGGATATGTATTTGAAAGTGATGAATACGCTGGAGAATAGGGCCAGCTCTTTCAGGCACAATGGGTAAAATTCTATGACAGTAACGTACCATCATGGCTTTCCTGGACACATGAAGCAGATAGGCCCCAGATGTTACAGGGGGTGGGCAGGCTCGGCTCTTCTCCAAGACATTCTGGCCTATGGTCATCACTGTTTTGATATGAAGTCACCCTGGCAGCAGAAACCGCTGGGGTCAGTGGTGAAACAGCCCCAGCCATTTCAATCCTGAGATTTGACAACTTTATTGTTTCCTGGTTTCAGGTCACTTTTGAGTGAATTCAGATTCCACTCTCTGCCTTGGCGGGATTTGAACCCGGGTCAACGTCACCCAGGTGTCTGAGTTAATAGCATAGCCATTGCTGCTCCTGCTGGGAGCTTGTTTAGGCCACAGTATCGGCTTCTGTATGTACACTCGCTGGGTAAAAGGGAACGTTACTGTGCAGACTGTAATGTATAGGCAGTGACCTTGAGTCTGATAATGGGCAGGATTTTAACCTCTCCCCCCTCCCCTTCTGCCCAATGTCCTTGAAGGGTTCAGGGAGTTGAGCTATTGACAATGTAACTCAGGATGTGCTTCGGACAGTGTTCGGTGTCACAAGTAAAGACACTCAACCACAGCAAAGCAATTACCTTGAGAGCGCGTGCAAAATACCATCCGACTGGACATCACATTGAGGGGGTTCTGGGAGTTGGGGGGGCGGGGGGAAGTGGCGTGACCTTGGCCACATCGTGTCACATCATTGAATCATGAGGTCAGAGATACTCAATGGAACTCAAAAGGGATTTGGACCATTTACTGAAAAGATGGGAGAGTTTGAGGGGGAGCAGACATGCTAGTATGTCTTGCTCAGGATTTCTTCCAGAGGGCTAGCACAGACACACAAAGGCTTGAGTGGCTCCCCAGAGTACTACTGACCATTTTGTGTTTCAATTCTACACATTGTCATATATAGAGTGTCACATGTTTGTACCTTCAGGAACAGCACCAGTGGAGGTGCAGGCTGTGGAAACACACAAATAGAATCCCTAATGTATGGAAAGAGGCTTTTCGGCCTACATAGTCTGCACCAACTTTCCGAAGAACATCCTAGCTAAACCTAGCCCTCATCGCTATCCCAGCACCACCCACTTCCCATGGTCAACCCACCTAGCCTGCACATCCCTGAAGCTCATGGGACAATTTAGCGTGGCCAATCCACCTGACCCACACATCTTTGGACTGTGGGAGGAAACCGGAGCACCCGGAGGAAGCCCACGCAGACACGGGGCAAATGTGCAAACTCCACACAGACAGTCACCCGAGGCTGGAATCAAACCTGGGACCCTGGCGCTGTGAGGCAGCAGTGCTAACCACTGAGCCACCACGCTACCCATCTCACCAACTTTGTTGTTCAGGTTAAAGAGATTAAATAATCTTTTCGCACAAGGCAGGAAAACAGTAAGCAGGCACGTGTGTCCAGGCCTTCTCAATTAATGTCTTTGGATTGTACATCACACCACATGGGCAAGCAATGACACTGTGCTGGGCCCGTCAAGAATAAGGCATCCCCATCTCCCAACGCCTCTGAAAGGTTTAATTCTTAAATATTTATAGTCTCTCTCTTTAAAAGCTGTTCTTGCTTGTGTTTGTGCCAATACTTCTCAAGGGGGCGTTCCATCACTGTGACAAAACGGAGATCGAATGTTCTCCTTGTAACTGACTGATAGGAGCCCTTGGTGTGTGTGTGTGTGTGTGTGTGTGTGTGTGTGTGTGTGTGTGTGTCTGTGTGTGTGTGTCTGTGTGTGTGTGACTGTGTGTGTGTGTGTGTGTGTGTG